>NC_051082.1:31215257-31515257 GCF_004664715.2 Peromyscus leucopus
GGTGGCTGGAATGAATGGCTTCCTTTGAAGTATGTCATGTCTCATCTCATAAATGTAATCCAGCATCAAAGGTCCTCAGGCCCTGGGATGCAAAACTGTTTACTCTCCATTTTGCTGTATACAGAAAGGATGCCCTTTATTTCCCCAGCCTCAAGGAAAAGCTGCGGAATATATATAGAGAGAAGCCAGCCTTGAGCCGGCTTGAAAAGGCTGAGCTGGGAGAGGAGGCAGTTTGCCTGGCGAAACCCAAATGTGGACATGCATGGGTCACTGGGTAGGGGCGGTGATTGTGAAGAGCCATCCAGTCACGAAATGCATCTCGACAGTGTGTGCTGATCAATCGTGACCTTGGAGCAGCAACATTTATCAGCCTGAGAGCCGTGAACTTAGTTCTGTTCATTTTACTTGAACCTGATGCTACCCTTGGGGACCGAAGCCACACACTCGCTATATGGCCCACTGACTGGACACCCCAAAAGGCATATCAGAGAGATGGAGTTTCCTCTGCTGGAGGGTAATGCAGCCAGGACATCTACGTTTAACTCTTTACTTCTCCGGGCCTGGAGCTCATCCAGCAGAGGGAGAGGGGCTGTAAGTGGCCCTGAGCTAAAAGTGACATTTTCCCTAGTTTACCCACCCAGCAAAGTTATGGCAGCTGGAATGAGCTGGACCCATCTCTCTAGGCTAGGACTGGAGAAAAGAAGTCCATTTTGGCTAATCTCAACTTTGCCACCATTAAATCTGCACCTGCGATGTCAGGGGTCACCAAATAATAAAATGTGGCATCTTTGAAACTGCTCAGTCACGTGAAAGGGGGCTGTAATTGAGTATATTCATTCCCCGAAGCCCCATCAGAGACCCACAGTTCCTGACAGGGGGAGGGGAGAGGGACAGGATGGGAAGCCAGAGCCCAGAGCGAGCCAGGCCCTGGGAAGGGACCCTAGCAGCCGCAGAAGCTTCTGATGTGGTTCCCTGCTTCTGAAATTTGAGACTAAAAATAAATAAATACCCTGGTAAGTCGCTCCACCCACACTCACACACCCAAGCTGGCCTCCAGGCTTTGTGGGCAGTTTGACCTGATAAATGCGCTTGGCCGGCATCAAATAGTTTGGCTTTGACCGACCCCATTTAAATATGTGAATTAGTCATGAAGCAGACGCAGCTTGGTGAGCGTGATGGTTACTGGACCCTATTGAAGGAGGGGGCAGAGAAAAGGAGGAAGCCATTCGGCCTTCTCAATTGGGTGCAGAGGTTAGAGGCACCCAAACCCCCTTCATGTCTCCTCTCACCCCCTCACCAAGCCTTAATCCGGGCTGGGGAGGAGACACCTTCCCCAGCCACAGGGGGGCCACAAGGCACAGGTCACTTGGTATCACTTTGGGTCCTTTTCTCTTCCCTTGAGGAAGAAAGGGAAGGGTCCTCGCATAGACTGCCCAAGCTGCCGTGGGTGGCGCCTCAATGTCCCAGGAGATGGGCATAGTGGAATCCGTGAGGACAACCTGCTTAAGCTGGCAGGGCCTCTGAGTTGGCGCCACGGTGGCAAGAGCCACCTGGAGCTCCTCTCGGTTTTGTTTTGATTCCAGCTCCCATTCCTCCCGCCCAAGAGAGACACAAGAGAGGGGGAGAGACTGGTATGTCGGCCATGCCCCCCTCCTCTCTGCCCACACTCCCGATTGGTTAGGGGAAAGGCTCACAGCTGTGTAGTGAAGGAACCACCCGGCGTTGGACTGGACCTCGGGAGAAGAGAGCAAGTCCCCTCGGGAAGAAAAACCAAATGCCTCGCTGGTCTCCGGTCCCTTGCAAATGTCTTTACCACACACATGTCCCAGTGTGTCACCCACTGGTGCAAAACAAGTCTGTCTTTTAGCCCAGCTGCTTGCTGAGACTGGAGTTGGGTGGCAGCTGGCCCCAGACAGGACAATGTCAAGGCCTGAGGTTTAACCCCTACACTCCCCCCGCCCCCCTTCAGCTTGGGCATTCTGCATACCCTTCTGTCTTGACCGGTTGCTCTAAGCCATAGTTGCCCACCACCAGTGACGACCCTGCACAGGCAGTTCGCTTGAAGGCTGGTTTGCCTGAAGAGTGGTTTAGGCCGAGTGAATTGACTGTCTTGATCTGCCTGTGAGGAGTGAGTCAAAACGGTCTAAAACATAACAGCAACCCCTGTGTTGCCAGGAGGAAAAGCTTCAGGGCAGAGTGCCAGGCAGGGCGTGAGCAAGGCTGTGATCACCAGGCCCCAAAGCTTGGGGAAAGTCCAGCTCTGGGGCCCCCAGCAGCTCTCTGCGGGCGCTGGCAGCTTTACCCTGGGTTTGCGGGCTCCGTGCATGCGCTTTAAACCGTGGCCGAGATCTGGAGCCGTGCCTGGAAGCGGCTTCGAAACGGTGAAGTCGCAGCGCCTCCTGCTGGTGCACGACCGCGCAATAGCGATCAGAGCTGTTCTGAGCCTGGACTGGACTCTGGCAGTCCCAGGACTTGAAAGGTTTAGCATTTCACGCAGCTTGCAAGATTGCGAAGCTCCCACAAGGACCTGAAGTTTGTCTGGAAGTGAGCAGCTCCTGCTGCGTCCTTCCTCTCGTCCCGTTCAGTTCACCCACTTAGGCCTAAAGTGAGGCCCAAGGGCCAGCAAAGATTAGGAGACTGATTTAAAACCATAGTAAAAGGCAAGTTCGTTCTTTCGTAAATGCGAAAATCATGTCTCTGGATAAGTGTCAAGTGGTAGCCATCAAATGAGTCCCAGGCGTTCAACACCCCCCTTGGGATAAAGCTGCTTTCCCATCACCTTCTTTGTGTAAGCTAGACCCTGAAATTCCCCAGAATCCCTACCAGGAGCGGACACTCGACTACCCAGAAGCCACACTCAGCGTATGGGTTCGTCCATTTACTCTGATCTCGGAGGACACTCTGCCCTTGGCTACTTCTGTGGCCTTCAATAGTTACCAAGCAGGAACATATACCACTTATCATCAATGCCTAGGCCTGCCAGCTCGCCTCTGCCACCCTCACAGCTACCACAGGGATCCTCATAACCCCATCAGATCAGGTTAATGATCAAAAGCTTTAAAAAAAAAATGGTTTATTTTATTTTACTTTGCGTGTGTGAGTGTTTTTCCCATGGAGGTCAGAAGTCAGCTTCCCTTGAGCTGGAGTCACAGACAGTTGTGAGCCACCATGTGGGTGCTGGGAACCAAACCCTGGTTCTCTGCAAGCCATCTCCCCAGTCCAGGTTAAAAGTGTCTTTCCTCGGGATGTTGAGACTGGAGAATTGCAAATTCCAAGGCCATCAGCACTATGGAGTGAGTGGGGTCAAGGCCAGGCTTGGCAACTTAGTGAGACTCCCATCTCAAAATTTAAAACGTCCAAAAGAGGCAGGGATTGTAGCTCAGTAGCAGTTTCTAGTTTATCACGAAGGAGGCCCTGGGTCCTGTCCCCAGAGCTGCATCTAACAGAGGGTGCCACCTAGCCTGTCCCGTTTACTTCCCAGCTTCTGTCCGCCTCACCCACGCCAGTCACGGCGTTGGCAGAGCTGACTTTGGTTTCTAGCCGTGCTGGGGATAGAACCCACAGAGTGCAGGCGAGGGCTGTGCCACAGAGGCAACGTCTAGCCCGTTGTTTATATTTATCCTTCAGACTCAGCTTTGATGCCCCTTCTGAGATCTCAGGGTCAAAGCCCTTCTTTCTCCCTGTGTCCCACCCCACAGGCCAACACAGACATCCACGCACTTACTGAGTGATGATCTGGCCACCTCGGGGTGTGGTGACTCTCAGGAGAGAGAGAGAGAGAGAGAGAGAGAGAGAGAGAGAGAGAGAGAGAATAACCTTTGCCCTCTGCTCACTGCTGTGTCTTCAGCACCAACTGCAGGGCCTCCAACTCACAGAGATCCCCCACCTCTGCCTCCAGAGTGCTGGGATTAAAGCCTGTGCTACTGCACTGGGCGGCATCCAGGACTTTATGAGGGTTGAACTCAGGGCGTCAGTCAGGCTTGTGCAGCTAAGGGTTTTTACCTGCTGAATCCTCTTGCCTGCTGGAAAGTTTTAACGATTTGTTTATTTCACAAGCATTCCCTTGACTGGGCGAGAGAACAGACAGCACACCTTTTCTTCTCTGAAGACATGTTTGGGGCTTGGTCAGCAGAGTGGACGGGGTCATGTGAGTCTCAATGGCCAGGTGCCTTCCAGTCGCTGAGACCCACTGTCCACAGAGGGCGCCAGAGGCCGCCAAGGCAGGCAAGGCTCAGTGACACCCTCCTCCGTCCTTTTTGCCAGGCTTGTTGACTGTGCTGTGCCCCTGGGTAGCCCTTTGGGTTGCCTGCTTCATGTGCTTTTGTTTGGTTGGTTTGGTTTTGATTTTTGGTTGGTTTGGTTTTGTTTGTTTCTTTGCTCGTTTTGTATTACAGCCCTGGCTGTCCTGGAACTCACTTTGTAGACCAGGCTGGTCTCCAACTCCTAAAGATCTGCCTGCCTCTGCCTCTCAGGTGCTGGGATTAAAGGGGTGCTGGGGTTAAAGGCACACACCATCACATCTGGCCTGCTTCACATGTTATAATGTCTCAGTTTAAATTCTGGAGAACCCCACGCACACCCCATGCCCCCCCCCCCCACTCCATGTAACTTGTCATTTCTCTGACTACATTAGCTGAAAGGTCTAGGGCAGGGAGATCATGAGAATAGTTTCATCCAGCAAAGAAAATGGACACCAACACTTAAATTCTGTTTTAAAATAAAAGCATGGCTGGAATGGATTCATTAGGTCAGAGGTCATTGGGTCAGCTCAGGGCTGAGAGCTTGCCCAGGCAGCTTGGGACCATGGACTCCATCTCCTTCACACCAAACAAATGAAAAGGAACTCCACATGGACCCTAGCCAGCCCTTGAACCGGCCAGTCTCCTGATTCAGCCTCCTGAGGATACTGGCCTGCTCCATCATGCCATTCTGGGAAAACAATTTCGAAGGTAAACCACCTCCTCCCTGTGACATAGATGGAACAGGAGGCCAGTGAGGGTAAGAGGCTGTTCAAGGTCACATCGTCCTTGGGTGTCCTGGGGTTGACCTCTGACTGAAGCACCCCAGAAAGCCCATGTCCCCTAAAAGACAGCAGAGCATGCTCTCAAGCTTTCCTTTCACTCCATAACAAGTGGTCTTTGTAGGAAAAATAGAGAAAATGCCATCATTTCATGTGCTGGATGCGTTAGTATTTTTGCTGTGTTACTTTCCAAACTCTTCGATTGATACATTAAAATTTACAACAGGGAGCTGGAGCCACTACACAGCGGTTAAGATCTCTTGATGCTCTTACAGAGGACCCAGGTTTGGTTCCTAGCACCCACGTGGTTGCTCACAACCATCTGTAACTCCAGTTCTAGGGGATTCAACGCCCTCTTCTGGCCTCTTTAGGAACTGCGTGCACATGATGCACATAAATACTAGTACACATAGAATTAAAAACAAATAAATCTTTTTTAAAAAATCAGCTACATTGTATGGGTCTATTTTGAGACAGTGTTCACTGTGTAGTCCAGGCAGGCCTGGAACTCTTAATCCTCCTGCCTTAGCCCCTTGCCCCAAGTGGTGGGATAATAGGTCCTTCCACACCATTTTAGCTTAAGTTTGCCCGCCTACAGAAACGCTGGCTGGTGTTTTCGTTTCCATTTAATATCTAAAGCCTGTTTTGATCAAGGATATTTCCAGGGTGTTGTGACTTGACCGGAGACACCTTCAAAGCAGAGAGTGAGTTCTTCTCTTCTTTGTAACTTCCAGCACCTCATGTGATTCCTGGCACACAGTAGGTATTCAATAAATGCCTGCTAAGGGAGGGGACGGATGGATGAATTCAAAACTCAGGACTTAGCTGCTGAGGAGAAGAGGAGTCATCGACAGTTTGCTCAGAGCTGAACTCTGTACCAGTGTGGCGAAACATGCAATACTGGTGTGAATGTTATGGGGGTAACCAACTACTTTCTGACTGGGTGCAAGAGACACTCTGCAGGAGGAAACACATGCCTGGGAGTGGAAATCTGGCCAAGAACTCATGGCTGGGGGGAGCTTATAGAACCCAGGGGTGAACCTATTGATGTTATTTTGCTAAATGGAATAGTATCACAAGATCCTCTAAATTCATGTCCCTACCCGACAACTCTCGGACTGCGTCAGAGAAGTTTCCTTGTGCAGTGGTCGAGGTTAAGGCAGAAACTCACGACTGGGCAAAGTGCAGAGAATAAAGGTCAGTGGGGAGTGGTCAGCCATACATGGGACATCTGACTCACACACACCCCCAAAGCTCAGGGACCATCACAGAAGGAGTGGAGGATTATGAGAGCCAGAGGTCAGAGAGGACTGTTCTGGACCCAGCAGGACCCAGCACTCGTGAACTCATAACAGCTGCACAAGATCACACCAATCGACATTCCATAGCAGAGCGGGGAGCATTCATGAGCCCCCACTCATAGCTGGGGACCCGTGGGTACACTGTAGCTCCTGGGGGAGGAAGAGCCGGTTTCCTTTAAGGGTACAGCCCCACCTAAGTTGCCCACACTCCGGTGGGTTAGCCCCACATCCATGAGTATGTAGACAGTACAAATTAGATTCAATGGGCTTAAAAGGGGGGAAGCATGGAGTTGGCGGGGCGTGGGAGGGGGTTAGACCTGGGAGCAGCAGGAGGGGGGGGTGAAAATGACCAAAATGCATTATATGCATGTGTGAAATTGTCAAAGAACTAATGACATATGTTAAAAGTTAAAATATACCCTAAATCAAGAACACAAGCTGGGTGGTGGTGGTGGTGCACGTCTTTAATCCCAGCACTCGGGAGGCAGAGGCAAGCCGAGGCTACCCAGAGAAACCCTGTCTTGAAAAACATAAATAAATAAATAAATAAATAAATAAACAAACAAATAAACAAATAAACAGAAAACAAAACAAAAAACCCTCATGATTTCATGCAAAGAAAGACATTTTGTAACAGGTAGACTCCAACCCTCTTGCCTGGGTAGGCTAGTCTATAGTTTTCAATCTTCATCTTTCAGAATGCTGCAAGCTGAGACCACATGCATGGGCCACCATGCTCAGCTAGACTCCAAGTGATCATCTGTTTCACCACGGTCACAATCTTTTTGTATTATCTGAGACAAGATCTCACCAGGCAGCGCTGGCTGGCCTGGATCTTGCTATGTAGACTAGACTGAACTCACAGAGATCCTCCTGCCTCTATCTCCCGAGGGCTGGGCCTAAAGTCACGTGCCATGATGCCAGGCTCTTCAATCCATTCACTTTTGTTTCTTTTCATAACACTTCCAATTCATCTTACCTATTCCAGCTAAGTCTTTTTCCTATAACCTAAAGCTGGCCTGGGTGGTTCTGATTCTGTGTGAACCAGCCCCGCACACAAAGCATTTAAAATCTTTTTGTTCTATTACACTGAGTAAAATCCAGATTCTTCTCTGTACCCTTCTCACACACCCTGGGACAGCCCAGCTCATCAGCTAACAAGACGATAGACATTGCAATCTTATCTTATGCTAGAGAGTGTGCAAGAGAAAGAGACTGCAGAGTAGCATCATTGCCTTGAAGGAGTTTGAAGTGTGGTTTGCTGTCTCTGATTGTGCAACGCGTGCCCTTCGTCACGGAATTACTCCGTCGCTCAGAGTCATGAGTCTCCCTCTTGTCTGCTCAAGGCCTTGTCAAAAGGGGCTGTGTGTAGCCCGAATACTCCAGACTACCATGGCCCAGGACTCGGGGGGGGGGGGGGGGGCTCAGTTTCTCTTTAATCGACTCCTGTCCCTTCAGGATGAGGCTGGAACACCTGCTTCCATTTTTGAGAGGACAGATTGGAGGCTTCGAAAGCCCTGGTGACAAAAGCTGCCATGTTCGCTCAGCATTATGTTTCCTTATTTGAAAATCAAAAACGAGCCGCAGAGGGGATTTCTGCCCCCCACACTTGCCCAGTTCCTCCGCAGGAAGGCTTTTCCATCCCACTGTGAGGAAAATGGTCTGAGCGCTGTGCTTTCTAAGGCTCATGCGCCATCAGCCTTTCAGGTCAGGACAGAGGACTCTCCAGTCGCCACCATTTTGCTATAACTAGGGAAGTCTGGCATGTGCCTAGTGTGCGGCCTAGAAGATTCCTGGCCGGATGCTACCACAGGGGGCAGGTCTAGCTGCTGTTCAGCAGCCAGCAGCGTGGCCTTATGGTATCATTTCTAGGGTCCCTTCAGCTCAAAGGGTTTAAATTTCTTTTAAAAAATGTTTTCACCGATTATTATTTTATTTTATTGTAGGAATGTTTCATCCGCATGCATGTCCGTGGATCACTTGCTTATCTGGTGACTTGGGAGGCCAGAAGAGGGCGTCAGATTCCCTGGAACTGAAGTTGCTGACTGTTGTGAGCCGCTCACCCCAGGAGTGCTGGGAACCAAACTCTGGCCCTCTGCGAGAGCAGCAAGGGTCAGCTAGAGCCTCGTCAACGTCCTCACAGCCTTTAAATGCTGCTGGTCCCAAGCATCTCACCATGTCTACTTTCTTTTCTTTTCTTTTCTTTTCTTTTCTTTTCTTTTCTTTTCTTTTCTTTTCTTTTCTTTTCTTTTTTTTTGTGTGTGTATTTGTTGTTTTTTTAATCTTATAATTTAATTTAATTTTACATATCAGCCACAGATTTCCCCTGTCCTCCCTCCTCCGGCCCCCCACCCTCTTGTACCATGTCTATTTTCCACCTCCTCCCACCCTCCTCCCTCTCCCACCCTCCTCCCCCTCCCCTCCCACCCTCCTCCCCCTCCCCTCCCACCCTCCTCCCCCTCCCCTCCCCTCCTACCCTCCTCCCTCTCCCCTCCCACCCTCCTCTCCCTCCCTCCCACCCTCCTCCCTCCCTCCTCCCCTCCCCTCCCACCCTCCTCCCTCTCCCCTTCCATTCACTTTTGGGCCACTTCCCGTCCTGTTAACACTAACGGTGGCCTTGTGGGAGGGACCTGTTCCGTCCTGTCCGTGGGCAGAGCTTCCTCGGCCTTCATTCTTTTGGTTACTGACCCTCTTTCCTGTTTCTCTTGGCCCTTCCCTCTGGACACAGCTAGAGCTGCTGCCTCGGATCGGGTCTCAGCATTAACCCTGCCATCCAGCTGGAGAATTGGGGATGCTCTGTTTATCTCTCGCTGAGTTCTAAACTCTCTAGATGGTTTGGAAGCGGAAATTCCAAGCTGACCCCATTGGTTTTGGTCTCTGATGAAGGCCTAAAGGCGGACGGGATCATGGTGTGGCAAGGCAGGAAGCCAGAGAAAGGGAAGAGCTTGCCTGGATCTCTCACAAGAGCCCTCTGCAAGGACCAGCAGAGTGCCTCCCATGGAACTACCTCGGCGCCTTAAAACTTGAGGCTTGTTCAGCGTAGCCAGACAAACTAGATTTGAGATCCCAGCTCAGCCCAGCCCACCACCAAGAAAGCAATTGGGGAGAAGGCGTGGCGACCCACACCTTCCATGCCTGCCCTCTCGGAAGCAGAAACTGGTAAATCTCAAGAGTTCAAGGCCAGCCTGGTCTACATAGTGAGTTCCAAGACAGCCAGGGTTTGTAGAGAGACCCTGCCTCAAAAATAACAAAATTAATAAGGAGGAATACTAAAGAACACAGATGTGGGGCCAGAGGGGCAGCTTGGTGTTTAAGAGCCCTTGGAACAACCCTCAAACGCCACGACAGCTCTGCGCCGGATGGAGACGGGACCACTGAGGCCTGCTGGTTTCTAGTCCTGGGTTCAAAGAAAGACCCTGCTTCAGAGGAATAGATGAAGAGTCGTAAAGGGCAGTGCCTGACACCCTTTTCTGCCCCCTGCAAACATGCACAGAGGCATGCACCTCACACACATGCACACCACACACACACACACACACACACACACACACACACACACACTTAAAAAAAAAAAAAAACAACCTTTTTTTTGGTGGGGGAAGCCTCCAGACAGGGTTTCTCTATGTAGCCCTGGCTGTCCTGGAACTCACTTTACAGACCAGACTGGTTTTGAACTCAGAGATCCTCCTGCCTCTGCCTTCCCTGAATGCTAGAGTTAAAGGAGTGTGCCACCACCGCCCTGCAATAAATTTTTTTTTTTTTTTTGAAGAAAACATGTGAAAAACAGTACTGGCAAAACTGTTCTTGGTTGCCCACCAAAACTAGATGACAAGATCTTATTTCTGAAGACCACACACACTTTGTTTTCAGAACAGAGAACTCAAACTGGAGATGATTTGGAAACTTCCAGCATGCCAGAAGATGTCACACGAGCCGCTGGGAGAGAAAAGCCATCCATCAATCACTTTCTGATGGGCTTGACGGTCTGCGGTGGCCCAGGACGGAACTTAGGTCTGGTGCTGTCAGCCTGGTCAGAATCTGGCAGCCAGGAAGATCCACGGCTGTGGTGGGAAAGGCACTCCTGCTGTGTGTGCTACACGGAGCTGCCCTGCCTGTTCACCACCTACACATGCTTACGGTCGCCCTGTAGGGGACCGCGGCTTTCAGGAGTGGGTAGAGACTCAGAGATTCAGACCTAGTCAACGTGCTGAGACTGGGTGAGCACTGGGTGAACCAGTCAAAGGGCTGAGATTGAGTGACCACTGGGTGAACCAGTCAACGGGCTGAGACTGGGTGAGCACTGAGTGAACTAGTCAAAGGGCTGAGATTGAATGACCGACCACTGAGTGAATCAGTCAACGGGCTGAGAATAGGTGACCACTGAGTGCTCAGTCTTAACTGGGACATCCCGGCCTCAGAGAGCACCGTGGAAGAAGAGCAGGAAGAAAGGAAGAGCAGGAAGAAGGTTGGAGGGCGGTCCCTGGACTCGAGATGCTCGGTAGCTAAGTGGCTGACTCAAGACGCCACAGGATTGGGCCCATCCACAGGCTGTCCTGGGGGCGGGACCTTAGGAGGCTCCGCCCCTCCCGTTGGCAGCTGAGGGACGGAAGGGCACTCTGCTTCAGTGTTGTGGCCACCGTTAAATTGACCGTGCTTCTGTAAATGACTTCTCACCTAACCTCATGTGAACAGCAACCCTCCTTAAAATCATGAGGCTGGAGACGCGGCTCCGTGGTTAAGAGCATTGGCTGCTCCCGAGGACCCCGATTCAATTCCCGGCACCCCATACGGCAGCCCACACACTCAGAACTCCAATTTCAGGGGATCTGGCGCCCTCTCTGGCCCTCCTCGGGGACTCGGCATGCAGGTGGTTCATAGATATACATGCAAGCCAAACATCCACACATACAAAGGTAATCATCTCAAAAACAGTTTTTAATTGCTGGGACACACACACACACACACACACACAAAGACATCTCAAAGAGACGAACAACCCCTTTAGGCAGAGGTCCTGCTCAGCTGAGGGGACAGTAAGAGAGAAAGGAAGAGCCTTTCCGGTGACAGTAGGGGGACCCTGGGGCCTCTCCAGTCCCAGTGACTCTTACTCACGGACTCGAAGGAGCTAGACGTGGCTATGTACCACAGTCACCCATGGAAACGGTTAAACTACAGACTTTTGGTCCTACCCTAGCACACACCTACTGAACCAAAACTTTTGAAGAGAAATTAGTTTAAGAGGTGAGGGGCGTGTCTTAGCATGGCGTGGGGTGGGGGTTGGGGGTGGGGATGGTCTGGATTCCATCCCTCACACCAAAAAACCAAAATGAGACTTTTCACATACCTGCTTGGGGACCTGGGCTCAGCACCACGCGGGAGCCGCGTGGGAAGGTCTTTGTGCTTTGCAGTCTGCAAACCCCGGCTCCTTCCCCGGCTGTCCCTGGGTCACAAGGGCAGCGGCTTGGTTAGTCATTCCGTGACCTGCTCTGCCATTGCCTAACCTGGGCTTCAGGCTGCCTGCAGGAGGGTGAACACCCCTGCCTGGGATGAAGTAGTAGGAACCGCTGACTCACTCTGAGAACTTTGAAACTCGCAGATAAAAGGCGATGCCAATTCCCTCGCTGTACTTAGCGGCACACCACAGAGAACGTTCTTTGAGGCAATCACGGCCGCAGCTTCTCTGCCCACACATCTGTCCCCTGTGACCTAAGTGACTGACCCCATCTCACACGGCTCTTTGAGACTCACAGTGCAAAATATTTCTTTCCGGGTGTTTCTTCCTGGGAGCTGCCTCAGCCCAGAACCTCATGTTGAATCTCACTCCAAGGCTCGTCCCTGTGGACCCGACATGCTCCTTAGTTTATCTAGTGGCAGTCAGCATTCCACCGGGTGAAGGGCGACCGGATGACGTCTTTGCCGGGCGGCCAGATGTCGCAGCGGGGCCAGTAACTTTTATCCTTCAGATACTGAATTTCACATCTATCAATATTATCAGCTCAAATGTTGTCGTTTTTATAAATGAAAACTGACTGACCATAAATCATCCTCTGGGCAGGTCATTGTCGGGAGAAAGTGGCCATTCGGTTTACAAGCTGGTCAGCCAGGTGTGTGTCTATTCAGTCAGCCCGCAAATCTGGCAGGGAGAGCTACCTCTCCCATTCACTCATTCGCCTGCAGAACACACTCAGTCAGGACAGAGGCAATCTCCAGCAAGCCCCAGCCTTGTAGGCCCTGTGGCCTTGTTAGTAAATATGCTAATATTGGCCTGTGCTTTCCCCAATGTGTAGAGCCACAGGCTGGAAGCTCCTGATGGTCTAGACTAGTGGCTCTCATCTTTCCTAACGCTGCGACCCTTTAACACAATTCCTCACGTCGTGGGACCCTCAACCATAAAATTATTTTTGTTGCTACTTCAGAACTGTAATTTTGCTACTCTTGTGAATCTTAATGTAAATATCTGTGTTTTCCAATGGTTTTGGGGGGTAGCAACCCCCAGTTTGAGAACCACAGGTTAAAAGCCTTAGGGACATGCGGGATTCGCTACTATGTCCCTACCCCACAGGAAGCGTATTCCTGAGATCCAGTTCAGCTATCCCAGGTTGAGGTGAAGTTTCATTATCATATGGACCCAATTGTTGAGTACTGAGCATGGGTAAACCTCTAGGATGTCTGTGAAGTCCTGGTTTAAGACCACATTACTGGTGTCTTGTAAAGTGACATGACCTCCTTGTCCTCCAGTTTTGTTTTCCATCAAAAGGAGGATGGGTTTTCATGATGATGAAGCAAGAGACAAAGAGTAAAGCCTTGGCCGGGCGGTGGTGGCGCACGCCTTTAATCCCAGCACTCAGGAGGCAGAGGCAGGCAAGCGGATCTCTGTGAGTTCAAGGCCAGCCTGATCTACAGAGCGAGTTCCAGGACAGCCGAGGCTATGTAGCGAGACCTTGTCTTGAAAAACCAAAAAAAAAAAAAAAAAAAGAAAGAAAGAAAGAAAGAGCCTCACAAATGCTCTCTTGTCATTATGAATATAGTCATATCTCTGACAATTGACCATGCATATTAATGTAAACTAACTGCATGGGATGCTAATCATCTTTCATGTTGATAGTAAAGCAAACAGGGGACTGGAAAGATGGCTCAGCAGTTAAGAGCACTGGCTGCTCTTCCAGAGGACCTGGGTTCAGTTCCCAGAGCCACATGGCAATCCACAACTATCTCCAGTTCTAGGGGGCTTTGATGCCCTCTTTTAACTTTCTTGGACACTGGATACACATGGTGCACATACATACATACATACATACATACATACATGCATGCATGCAAAACACTCAGACACACAAAATCACAATAAATAAATATTTTTCGAGACCATATTATTGATGGAAAGTCAGAGACTCAATCTGTCCAGGCCTCTGTGGCCAGGCCCCCAGGCTACAAGCTTCCTAGTGTGCTTTCCGAACCTGGGCTTTCATAGCCATAGGTTAACTATAACAGTGGCCACTGGCCAAGATTCAAAATCCTCAATTTATAAGCTTCAAGCCAACAACAGTACTGCCTTGGTCTCTCTTCTAAGGAACAGCAAGAGAGAATACAGAGAAGTGGTTCACGAACTCCTTCCTTTGCAGGTTCCCAAGCTTCCGATGTGTAGCAACCCCCCCCCCCCCCCCCGCAGTTCTTACTAATATTGTTGCTGTATTATTTTTGCAGCGTTGAGAAGAAAACCCAGGGCCTCGTGTGTGCTGGGCCTGGTCTACCGCTGAGTTAGTTACACGCTGCCCTGGAGGCCTCACTCACTCACCGTTTTCTGCTTCAGTGGGTCTGGGTTGTTGCCTGCGACTGTGCATTTTCTAGAAGCTCCCAGGTGACGCTCATGCTGACCCAGGGGCGCATTTGGACAGATGCTGCTTAGTCTGTGATACTCACCTAAAATTTAATGTCCCAGTTCAGATGTACCCCCAAGCCGACCTGGCCTTCCCACCCCAATATATCCACACTGTCTCCTTGATCCAAGGCTGCCTGCGGACTGTCCTTACTACCCCGGTCTCTGCCCGAGGAGAGCTGGTGGTCACTTTTACCCATCACTCTTTCTGAGGGGGTAGTGGGACAGGAAAGACACTCCTGTCCCAGCGAGCTGGGAGCAGTGGCTTTCCAAGCACCAGTGTTGGGGAGTCGTTAGGTGGCCTACACTTTCCCACCTGGCTCCATCACCCTCCATGGGGTCACCGTTTCTTCTGTTTTCATATCCAACAAGCTCAATGTCCTTGGTGTCTGCGGCAGATGAAGCTCAGTCTCCCCCAGATGTGTGTGGCTTTAAGAAGAATATGCACCAGGTGCGTACAAGGCAAGAGGGCCATGAAGGCTAGTCTGGTGGGCAGGGGCTGCGCTTTCCGGAAGAAATACAGACTCAAAGGCCGATTCCCTCTCCTCAACCACTTGCCCTTGACTTCCCCTTCCCCCTGAGTCTGGGTTTGGGAAGGGGCCTGGGCCTCTCTCTGTCTTCATCCTCCTTTATCTATAACCCCCTCAGTCGCCACACTTTGTCCTCCAAGCAGTTTTTCTTTTCCCCTGATCTCTTTGTCAACCAGTGGGAGGGTCAGGGCATGCGCTGGCAGCTGTCCATGCATTCAAGGACACAAACATGCCAAGTGCCCCCACCACTCTGCGGGGGCACCCACCCAGGGCATGAAACCCTGTCGGCACCCTGCAGACTCTGCAGGGCATGAAACCCCTCACCACCACCCCCCCCACACACTTGGGGGCCATGGATCTCCTCACTACCCTACGGAGAGTCCAGGCTAATGCTTATGGTCTTTGTGCACAGATTGGACTGGTCTGAAGCCTTGTGTGTGAGTAAATGGATACCGGACAAGCGGACGTACTCCACATTTGCCTCCATGAGAGCCCCAGGCTCAGTGAACCTCCCCGGAGGCGTCCATCATCTACAGGCCTGTGGTGGCTCGTTTTAGTTGTCAGCTCGACTCCATCCGGAATGAACTAAAACCCAAGTGGCTGGGTATCATTTGAAGCAGGAAGACCCACTTTTCACCTGATCTTCTGAGGTGGGAAGATCCACCGTCAATCTGGGCCACACCTTCCGCTGACAACCCGTATAAAGGACATGGAAGAAGGAAACTCGCTCTCTTTACCTGTTTGCTCTTGCTGACAAGTCCATTCCTTCGCCGGCCTTAGAGCCGACTTCCTCAGGATTCCGGCGTGTACTGAAGACCAGCCGCGACATCGGCCTCAACAATTGGATTCTTTGGGCCTCCCGTTGGCAGACAGTCATTGTTGAGCTAGCTGGACCCCAGCCTGTCAGCCACTCTAATAAGTACCTTTTCTGTATATATATTCATTCTATTAGTTCTGGTCCTCTAGAGCAGTGGTTCTCAACATATGGGTTGTGACCCTGTTGGAGGAGGGTCAAATGGCCCTTTCACTGGGGTCACATATCAGATGTCCTGCATATCAGATATTGACATTACGATTCATAACGGCAGCCAAATTACAGTTATAAAGTAGCAATGGAATAATTTTATGGTTGACGGGTCACCACAACATGAGCATCTGTATTAAAGGGTCGCAGCGGAAAGAAGGTTGAGAACCAGTGCTCCAGAGAACCCTGACTCATACAAGGCCCGAGTTCCTTTGCTCAGGCTGGACTGTGCCTCTGTGGGGCAGACACACTTTCTTGTCACCTTCCCTGTCTTCTCTTCCCTTCTGTCCCACGGGGTTCACTGGGAATCCCGGTGTCCTGTCACAGCTGCGGTGAAGAAGGACGTCTCTCAAGGCCAATCCCGGGAACCTGAGCTGCTGGAGGCCCCGGGCTCTGGGTAGGCCTGCCATGCATTCTTTGCTCTTAGAACCAGGTGAGGCTGTGTGGAACTTCACGTCAACGAGTCCCAGCTCCGTCTCCGCTCCCCAGCGCTCTTCACTGCCTGTAGGAGGCTCGTCCATGTTTTACACACAGCTGAGTTTGTTTGCCTTCTCTGTCTGAACGCGAGGATGGGCTTGTCTCTCCTGCTGTGGATAGACCCTTGGGCAGTGTCAGCCCAGGACACTGTGGACAGCACAGTGGGTGCCTGCCTCTTGATGAGAGTGGGTCACAGGGTATTCATGTCTGGCTCTTGTTGGTGCCGCCTCAGCGTTTGGCCAAGTGGCTCTATTGATTATATACAGTTCATCAACCTGGTGCACTCTGGCATCCTCATTCAGCATTTCTGATTGGTGGGCAGGGGAAAGGCATCCTCCTTCCAAACTGTGTTCTCTGGTGATTATTTTGAGCATCTTTTTTAAAAAAAATAAGTTTAATGATGATTTGAATGTCTTCTCTTTTTTTCAGGGTGTTTTCCTCATTTCTATCTTTCTTTTGTTGTTTTGGTTTTGTTTGAGACAGGGTTTTTCTGTGTGGCCCTGGCTGTCCTGATACTCACTCTGTAGACCAGGCTGGCTTTGAACTCAGAGATCCACCTGGCTCTGCCCCCTGAGTTCTGAGATTAAAGGTGTGTGCCACCACCCGGCTCCCGGCCTGCCTTATAATGTAAGAGAATGCTGAAGATCAAGGAGGTTAAAATGTACAAGCGAGCGAGCTCCTGGGTCAGGACTTGACTTCAGGCTTCTCACCTCTGAGCTGCTGTGTCTGCGTCTGTCCGGTCCCACCTCCCTGTCCCTGCCACCCACAAGACTAAATCCACACAAGAGATTGTCCAAGATGACATCTGGCTGTGCATGGGACATCGTCCCCGAAGCTGGAGTCTGCTTTCTTGTCTCCCTCGGCCGGCCGGACTGGAGTTTCCAGGGGTGTGCTGTGACCTCAGCATGGTTAGGTTTAAAGCCATGACAAACCCGTGGCTCTCTCTTCTCAGCACTCCTCACCCCACCCCTGCCCTAAACCCCTCTCTTCCAGGGGCGGGCGTTAGAACTCCTACTCACGCCCCCAGCTACATGACCGTCAGTGCGCTGTCCAGTAGCCAGGCAAGAGGCTTAGTCATCCCAGGGCCTTACATCCTAGTAATCGGTGCGCTGCATGGTCACGTTATCTACACGCATGCATGGCATAGCCATGTAAGCCCATAAGTGCATGTGCGAGGCGGGGTGGCGGGGGGGGGGTGGGGTGGGGTGGGGGTGGGGGCCTATAAAAGCGGGTTCCACCTATTCCTCCCCTCTCTTCCTGCACGGCCATTCCATAGGCCTATGCACACCCCTTCTGTTCCCTTCCCTAATAAACTCTTACGGTGGGTTTTGTCGTGCCATGGTAAACAGGGCCGCTTAATGAACAACAGCAGGGCTTCTGCTTCCCTCCCCCAGCCCGATCCCCATATAACTCAGCTGTCTTGGTTGGGCCCCTCTCCTGGTCTCTGGGCCTAGGTCAAGTCTCTTGGTGAATGGCTCCTCTCTTGCTCTCCCTCCCCTCCTCTTACGGCCTGGTTTCATCCGCCAGACTTGTTCAGCCAGGACTCCTTGTTGGTTAAGGGGCGGTGCTCGTGGCTGGCCGCCGCCCCCACGGCCATGCCGACGGATGTTGCGGTGGCAGAAGAATCCATGAGCCATGGTTACCTTTCCAGAGCTTTATTGAGAGAGAAAGAGAGGAGAGAGAGAGGGAGAGAGAGAGAGACCGTGCAGAGGGGGGAGAACACGGAAGGGGAGAGTGTGGAAAGAGAGGGCACAGAGGGCACGCCCGCTTTTTAGGCTGGGACGCCGTTGCAGGCTGGCGACGACGTAATTAAGGACAGAATCCTTACATTCTTCCCTCTGGCTGCTTCCTCCCTGACTCTACCATAAAAACCTTCTCCATACTTTAGGAGCGGTCCTGCCCTCCTCTTATCTCATGCTTTCATTTAAACATGTCGCAGATTCCCCAAGACAGCCCGGCGGACGGAGAAAGCCTGTGTCACTGTTGGATACACACTCTGCATCTTTCGCCTGGAACCACCCGACTGTGTCCTGGACGGGAACTCTGCAGACAGTGACTCCTTCCTTGCCCTCCCTCGGTTCACTTCCTGTGTCGGTGGAGAAATGGTGCCTGTGAGGGAAAAGCGACTGGATATCCATTTGGGGGCGGGGGAGCCACGCTCAGTGCCTTGCGTCCTCTACATCCTCACTTTTTGTTTGTTTCTTAGTTTTCGAGACAGGGTTTCTCTGTGTAGCTTTGGTGCCTGTCCTGGATCTCGTTCTGTAGTCCAGGCTGGCCTCTGCCTCCCGAGTGCTGGGATTAAAGGCGTGCACCATCACGCCTGCCTCATCCTCACTTCTATAAAGTCTAAGGGGCAAAGCTGACCACACACATCTGAGGCTCCACCTCCCCAAAAAGCCACTGAAACGTGGGGTGCAGATCCTTCTGCACCAGCCCCCAGGTCCCTCGGCACCCGCAGCACACAGAACCACTGGCCTCCAGGTCACTCCCTCCGATGGCCACAGCCATGTCTGGGCCCCCAGCTCCGTCCAGCCTTTCTCTCCACTTCCTCTCCCCCACACATAGACCCGTCCTGACTCCGATGGAATCTCTCCAGTGTGGTCCAGGCTGAGCAGCAACTGCTACGAGGCCCTGGGTCCCATCCCCAGTGCGTACCCTGACCGCAAACAAGCCACGAGGAAGAAAAAGACATTGTTCCTCAGGGTCACAAGCCAGGAGAAGGAGCCAGACGCACAAGCTGTTTGTCGTTCACTGGCTGAGATACGGTCTTACTTTGAGGCCCAGGCTGGTCTGGAATTCACAGCCTAGCCTTGAGCCTTCAGGCGACTGCAGTTTGAACAGATACACCAACAACTCCCTGAGATCACAGGATCGAGTCAGCACACCTATCCCGTCCCGGGTTCTTCTTCGTGATGTCCTGAGTAGAGATAAAATGGTCGTGTCGAGCTGCTAAATATTGGGTGCAATTTGTAGCCTAGCAAGAGAAGCAAACAGATTCTGGAAGTGGGGTGTTCTGAACCTGCCATATGTGTGTGTGACATCGACATAACATATGTGACGTATATATGCATACGTATATCTATGGATATATGTGACATTGGTTTGGGCACTGATGGCCTGCTGAAACTGAGAGGACATTGGTTTGTAAAAGGCTTTTTCCTTTTTAGGGACTTTGAAAAGTGGTGGTAGGTATTAGAAAGAGGAAGAATTCATAACATTGCAGAAAGGTTAACAAAACTTCTGCCCGTGAAAAGCAGAAGACGGCAATGACGTATGGAGTTTGCTCCGGAGGGATCCAGGCAGCGTCCTTAGGGCAACAGGCTTCCGTGAGAGAGCGAGCGGAGCTAAGGGGAGCTGCCCTTTCCTGTCAGACACTGACGTGGAAGGAACAGCCGCTCACTCTGTTTTCTCACCCTCCTCATCAGACATCACAGAAAAATATCAAAGCCAACTTGTTGACGGGGAAATGTCCCAAGAAAAAAATAAAACCGAATGCATGTCCATAAAAAAGAGTGCTTTGTCCAAACCCCCGGAAGTTAGATTTCACGGGTCCTTAAAACAACCTAAGGTCCTGTGTGGCAGGCCTTGTCTGTAAAGCACCCCAGGGCTCCTCAGGATCACTTTTACACGGAGTCTAGCCACATGCAGAACTGGGGCGAATATCACAACTTAGAATCAGGTGGGACAGACCTCCCTCGGCTTCAGAAAAGAAGGCTACACTTCCAGCCTGGGGGACAGCAGCTGATCCCAGCCGCTCATTTTTGCAGGCTTCCCCAGACGAGGGCCAGGAGTGGGTGGGGGTGGGGTGGGCTGGGGTGGGGGACAATCCCAAACAACTGTAGGCACTCAGCATTCCTAGGCAGGTGCAAAAGTGTCATAAATTCAAGGCCAGTTTGTAGTAAGTTCCAGACCAGGCAGGGCAAGACTCTGTCTCAAGAAAAAAAAATTTTTTTAAAGTTTCTAAATTTTTTTAATTAAATTTTAAAATTTTAATATAGGCAGCCATTATTGAGTAACATTTCATTCTGAGCCACAGCAGGCTTAAAGCAATAGTCACAGATATGTTTTATTCAGGAGTCTGCAATTGAGCTGGATTTGGTGGGGATGTTTGGTAATGTCAGAGGGCTCCCCTTCCAAAGCAGCTTATTCACAAGACTAGAAAGTTCTCTTCAAGAAGCAGTTCCTTATGATCAGTGGCTGGGTTCTGAAAACAGCTGCCATAGAACTCAGAGTAGCCAGGCAGTGGTGTCGCACGCCTTTAATCCCAGCACTCAGGAGGCAGAGGCAGGCGGATCTCTGTGAGTTCAAGGCCAGCCTGTGCTACAGAGTGAGATCCAGGACAGCCAGGGCTACACAGAGAAACCCTGTCTTTAAAAAAAAAAAAAAAAAAAAAAACCCAACAACTCAGGGTGACCAAAGACAAAACACCTTCAGTGCAACCAAGGCTGAAAACCAAATCTGCACAAGGAAGCAAAATGCTCAGGTAACAGCCAAGAGTTGAAGACGGAGGTAAAAATGGAAGACAAAACCATAACACTGGCGTCTCCTCCTTCGCACATGTCATTTCAACTGTACTTAAAGAGCAAATATAGTAACTGGAGAGATGGCTCAGTGGCTATGAGCACGGGCTGCTCTCAGAAAGGACCCGGGTTCAGTTCTCAGCCTCCCCATGGCGGCTCACAACCATCTGTAACCCAGGGGATCGGGCGCCCTCTTCTGGCCTTTGAGAGCACTGCAGACATCCGCGCAGGCAACACCCACACACATAACAAAGAGCCTACAGAGCATTTAGAAAACAGGAAAGAAGCTGCGCTGTAGTGGCGCACGCCTTTAATTCCAGCACCTCAGGAGGCAGAGGCAGGTCGATCTCCGTGAGTTCAAGGCCAGCCTGGTCCATAGAGGAAGTTCTAGGAAGTCAGGGCTCCACAGGAAAACCTTGTCTCGAAGAAAAAGAAAGAAAGAAAATGGGGAAGAGACCAAAAACAAATCCCCAGAAGGTTTTGTTTCCAACGAAACACATTAACCAAATTTACTAATTTAATATTTTAAAATCTGAATATAAATCAGAAATAGAAGGAACATAAAGATTACCCGGCCAACTCTTTCATGGGATCCAGGACGTCACCAGGGACAAAGCCAGAGGACAGCTCAGGTTCTAGGCACAGAAACACACATCCAGACCCCTGCCGAGAGCCAAGCAGAGCCCAAAGACTTGACCCAATCACTTTTAACTTTTCCGTGTTCCTATAGACTGCAGGAAAAGCCAGCTGAGCTTTGGGGTCATTCAGAGCTTGCTGATTCGAAGGGCATGAGGGGTTGAGGAGGAACTCATCTCTGACCCCAAAAGAGTTCCAGCCACCTTCAGACAACAATCACCCTGGGAGAGTGTGCGTGCCTTCCCAGAGGTTCGCGTCCAGTGGAGGAGGAATGGAGGAGAAGTGTGCCAGCAACAAGTCAAGAAAGTCTCTGATGGGGCCGGTGGGACGGCTCCCTGGACAAAGGTGCTTGGGACTAGGCTGTCGGTGATCTGGATTCAATCTCCAGAGGCTTCTGGTAGAAAGAGAGAACTGACTCCTGCAAGCTGTCCTCTACCCTCCACATGTGCACAGTGGTACATGCACACACACACACACACACACACACACACACACACACAGCATCTGACTGCCACATGCACACAGTGGTACATGCACACACACACACACACACACAGCATCTGACTGCCACATGTGCACAGTGGTACATGCACACACACACACACACACACACACACACAGCATCTGACTGCCACATGTGCACAGTGGTACATGCACACACACACACACACACACACACACACACACAGCATCTGACTGCCACATGCACACAGTGGTACACACACATACACACACACAGCATCTGCCCTCCACATGTGCACAGTGGTACATGCACACACACACACACACACACACACACACACAGCATCTACTGCCACATGCACACAGTTACAGCACACACACACACACAGCATCTGACTGCCACATGCACACAGTGGTACACACACACATACAGCATCTGACTGCCACATGCACACAGTGGTATACACACACACACACACACACACAGCAAATAAATGTAATTTTTAAAGTTTTGTTTGGTGGTTTGTTTGGTTTTTCAAGACAGAGTTTCTCTGTGTAGCCCTGGCTGTCCTGGAACTTGCTCTGTAGCCCAGATTGGCCTCAAACTCAGAGATCCGCCTGCCTCTGCCTCCCAAGTGCTAGGATTAAAGGTGTGTGTCACCACTGCCTGGCTAATTTTTTTGTTTTTTGTTTTTTGTTTTTTGGGGTTTTTTTTGGGGGGGGGAGGGGAGTGTTAAGATTTTTATTTATTTATTATGTATACAGTGTTCTGCCTTCACAGCAGAAGAGGGCGCCAGATCTCATTACAGATGGTTGTGAGCCACCATGTGGTTGCTGGGAATTGAACTCAGCATCTCTGGAAGAGCAGTCAGTGCTTTTAACCTCTGAGCCATCTCTCCAGCCCCACCTGGCTAATTTTTTTTAATTTAATTTAATTTTTTTTTGGTTTTGGTTTTGGTTTTGTTTTGCTTTTGGGGTTTTTTGGTGGGGGTGTGTTGAGACAGAAGCTCTCTGTGTGGCTCTGGCTGTCCTAGAACTGCTATATGAAGACCAAATTGGCCTTGAACTCATAGAGATCTGCCTGCCTCTGATTTTTAATGCTAGGATTATAGGTGTGTACCACCACACCCAGCCAAAATTTTAATTTTTAAAAAATATGTAATTTTTTAAATGTTTGAAAGAAAGGTTATGACGTCACTCTGGAATGGACAAGGTCAGTCAATCCATCCCCATGTCAAGCAAATCCAATCACCTAAAGGAGAAGGCTGCACAACTTTGATATTAAATCACTTACCAGAAGAGGTCAAAACATCATGACTTAGCCGCATAAAAAGAGTGAAATGTGTCCTGAGACTGGTGGGACCTAATAAAAACACAGCTTTTGGAAGCCAGGTCAAGAAAATAGATGGGGTTTGCAGTGTCTTAGGAGAAAGTCCCGGGGATCGTACGAGCGTCTACCATAGGAAGGAGCCATCATCACGACGGCCCTCCTGAATGCTGCTGAAAGACACTCCCTGAACATGATTTTTTTTTCCCCTCAGAAGACATGGCCATCCAGTTGGTTTTGGTTCCCCAACACTGACCAGCATGGACATGTTGCCACCATGTCTCCAGGCTGCACAAGTTGGGGGGGGAGTAGATGCAAGAGAAAAAACAAATCGTTGCCAGGAACTGTGCTGTGCTATTTGCTGAAGGAACTTCCTCCCCCCAGGACACACTCCAATCATTCTAGGACGATCTCTGCCTCCAGCTCTCAGGGCCAAGGCGAATCTTGTCACGTCCCCCAGCTTCCTGGTCAGCTTGATTCCAACGCACAACTGAAGAAGTCTTCCTTCCATCAAGGAGGAAAATAGGGGTCAGGGGCACAAAGGTATGGTCCCGGCTCCTGATGACAGGACAGGGTTGCAGTATCCAAGGAGGTGCCGGTGCCTGGGAGCCTAACAGCAGAGAGAGGACTAGGGCCTGAGGATCACGGGAGCTCCCAGCCTTGGGTGCTCCTGAGGAGGAGGAGCTGGGAGGCCAAAGTCAACGTGGACTATCTCAGGGCAGGAAGGCTTCTTCCAGGCACGAGGCAGTAGCAACATCTCAAGTTTCCACCACTCAGCTGACAGGCTTGGATCGGGAGGCCAGACCTTCTAGTGTAGCCGGGTTCTTTGTGTTGACCCAGGTGTGAGCGCGGACGCTGCTGGGCTGAGCTGCTTCCGGTCAGGTGTTCCATCTGGTCGATGCCTCCAGACGGGCCACTTCCTCCAAAGGTTGCCGAAGGGCGTCTTCGACTGGTGCACAGCTTTGGGATTCTGAATCGGCTCTGCGGACTTTCTGGATCCTTCCACGGAGGAGGCAAATCTCCAGAGTCCAGCCCCTCTTTCCCTAAGCCATCTTCTCTTGCCCTGCCTGGCCGTCATGGTCTTTCTCCAAGGAGTCCCGTTACTCCCTTCCATTCCTGTCTAGCGCCCTTCCTGAAGCTCTCCACCTCCGTTTAGCTCTGCTCCCCTCTGCCCTTCTTCTGGGGTCCCACTGCTCCACCCTGCTTCTCTCTACCTGCTGAACATGACCTCCGTCACAGGGTCGCCTAGGGGCCGCGGCTTAGCCTCCTGAAGCTTAGGCGGCACCTCTTCCGCTGTCTTCCTTGAACCCCTGTGTTCTCTCTCCCAGAGTGCACTCCTCTGAAAGGCTGTCTGCCACTCAAGAGTCATGGACCGCTGACAAAAGGCACCTGCCGTGGTTTCATTCCACACGGGGAAGAGACTTCCAATAGGAAGCCAACCACATGGGCTCTAATTCTTTCTTTTTAATTAAAATATTTTTAGATTTTCATACCATTTTATATGTATAGGTGTTTTGTTTCCAAGTATGTATGTGTACCTGTGGAGGCCAGAAGAGGATGTTAGATCTACTGGAACTAGAGTTACTGGTGGTTGTGAGGTGTTATGTGGGTGCTGGGAATTGAACCTGGGTCCTCTGAAAGAGCAGCCAGTGCTCTCAACCTCCGAGACATCTCTCCAGGCCTGGGCCTCTAATTCTCTACGGACTAGGAGTCTACATCTTCTAACCATGTGGTTTTGGACAGGCTGGCTCGTTCTCCTGAGGCTCTGAGTTCTCCACAGTGCCGTGAGGACAGTGCCTCTTGGTCCTGTGGTGACCAAAGTCTATTACACAGGAAATGTGTAGAATCAGCTGAGTCATTAGTCCACATCACCAGCCAAGCAAGACACCAAGCTTGGATGGACTTATCAGGCCACTGGGTAGTTTCTGCCGGGTGGGGCCCCATCTCTAGGGCAGAGGGTCACGCTCTCCGGCTCTACCCAAATCTTCATGCCATGCTAGACTGACAGTCACTTCATGCAGGGCCCTTAGAAACTATCAGAAAATTTTAAATATGACAGAAGAAATGGAAGAATCCATAGAAGAAACAGATATATTTAAGTATGGAGGACCCTGCCTGTGATCCCAATACTTGGGAAACAGAATCAGGAGGATCAAGAATTAAAGGCTAACCTGGGTTACATAATGAAGGAAATAAGAGAGGGATAGAGACAGGGAGAGAAAGAGGGAAGGAAAAAAATAGATACTTGGAAATATTTTTTCTAATGTCTAAATAAGTTTCAAACAAAGGGGGGGCATGACATAGAAAAAAATGCACAGCCTGTAATCCCAGAATTTAGGAGGTAGAGGCACAAGATCAGGTGTTCAAGAACAGCCTAGGCTACGGGAGATTCTGTCTCAAAAACCAAAACAACAAAAACCCAAAACAGAAAAAAAAAAAAAAAAAAAAGGACATGATTTTTCATAATTGAAGAAACAGCCTCCTTGGGCGGTGGTGGCGCATGCCTTTGATCCCAGCACTCGGGAGGCAGAGACAGATAGGTCTCTGTGAGTTCCAGGACAGCCTGGTCTACAGAGTGAGTTCTAGGACAGCCAGGGCTGTTACACAGAGAAAATCCTGTCTCGAAAAACCAAAAATCAAAAATGAAGAAGAAGAAGAAGAAGAAGAAGAAGAAGAAGAAGAAGAAGAAGAAGAAGAAGAAGAAGAAAAGAAGAAGAAGAAGAAGAAGAAAAGAAGAAGAAGAAGAAGAAAAAGAAGAAGAAACAGTCTCATGCACACTGAGTACTAAGCACAAAAAATTCCTAAGAGATTCTGTACCCAGAGGCACCTGAAGCGCTGAAGACACAAGTCTAGAAGCTGGGTAGGAGGAAGAAAAAAGATCCATTATCTACCAAGAATCTCCACAAACCTCTTATCAGAACAGTAAATGCTGGAAAGAAAGCACTGTTTCCCTTCGAAGGGCTGAAAGGAATGGCTGAGGTTCTGTTGGGACCCAAGATGAATAAACTAAGATACGGAGAGAAGTTAAGCAACTCTCCCAATTCCAGGAACTCAAGACATGATGTCATGGAAGCTGGTCCCATCTCAGTACTCTCCGCAGCCTAGATCTCGGGGGAGTTTAGGGAGAATGCACAGAATAAAAAGGAACAACCCAGAGCGATGTAAGGTTCAGTAACAACAGCCAAGCCAAATACTCAACATCGAGAAAACGAATAAACTCTGTCACACAACAGAATCCTACATGTGATTAAAACGAGTCGTACCAACGCCCATCAGCAGGGATATGCCTCAGAATACTGTGTACCGCCACGTAGAAGGGCGTGCCTGGATTCCTGGAGCCTTCACTCAAGAGTGGGAAGGGTGAGTGAGTCACTGAGCAGGAGGTAGGGTCTTCCCCACAGTTTCCCCTTGGACATTAGATCTTCTCAACAAGTCTGAATGAGGGAGGGAGAGGTCTAATGAGCGTGGTCCAGATGGGAGATGTTTCAAGGTGCCTGAAAATCTCAATCAACTTCAACATGCTACCAACATGTTACCAACATGTGGGAGGGAAGGGACCAAAGGACCCCAGCATGGATATTCAAAACAACTCCCCGATTCGCCACCCTTCGGCTGCAATCTCTTGGGTCTCACCATGACTAGCTGACATGCAGTGCGTGGTTGAGATGCATTTTCCTGCCTCTTAGAACGGTTAAGAACAAGAGAAGCAGAAACCGAGCCAGGTGTGCTGGCGCACCCCATTAATCCCAGTACTTGGGAGACAGAAACAGGGAAGCCCTGCTGAGTTCCCAGACAGCCAGAGCTACTGTCTCAAACAAACAATAAAAGCAGAAACAAAGAAAGGAAGGAAGAAAGAGAGAGAGAGAGAGAGAGAGAGAGAGAGAGAGAGAGAGAGAGAGAGAGAGAGAAACAAACAAAGAAACAAAGAGAGAAAGAAAGAATAGAGATTAATAATGAATCTATGTTTGTTTTCGAGGAGATATGCCAAAAAACTTAAAATACCTGCCAGTAACCACCGTCTCTGGAATCTCAATTATGTCTTTGGCTGACATGCAGAATTTTGATATGCTCTCTGCAATTGGCCTGAGGACAGGCGACACATACAAACACAACTTCAATAGTTGAATGGTGAGACAAATCCATACACTTTTGAAATGTGTAGGAGGTTTATGTTTAGATACTGAGGCTGTTTTGTCTAACTTCCTAACCCAACTGCCTGTGTGGTAGAGTTTGGGTCCCCAGTGTCTGTAGGGCCACCATGACCAGGGTGACAGACAAATGCTGCGTGTGATTCCCATGTGCTCCCCTGGAACCCGGGACCGGGTAACTACAGTAATGTGACAGGAGGACCTGTATCTCTCTCCTCCGAGCTCCTACCTGAAGGCTCCACTCAGTTGGCACCCAGAAAGCATTGGGTAAATTGTTCATTTAGAGAATGAGTAGATGGTGCCATGTTTTGTTTCTGAGTTGAAGTAAAAATTTCCTAATAACCAAGAAATAAAACAGAGCCAGGCGGTGATGGTGCACACCTTTAATCTCAGCACTTGGGAGGCAGAGGCAGGAGGATCTATGAGTTGGAGGCCAGCCTGGTCTACAGAGTGAGTTCTAGGACAGCCAGGGCTACATAGAGAAACCTTGTCTCAAACAAACAAACAAAAAACAAAAAGAAACAAAGGAAGAAAAAAGGAAGGAAAGAAAGGAAGAAAGAGAGATAGACAGACAGACAGAAAGGGAAAGGAAGGAAGGAAGGAAGGAAGGAAAGAAGGAAAGAAGAAAGGAAGGAAGGCAGGCAGGCAATGGTGGCGCACGTCTTTAATCCCAGTACTCAGGAGGCAGAGGCAGGCGGATCTCTGTGAGTTCAAGGCCAGCCTGGTCTACAGAGTGAGATCCAGGACAGGCTCCAAAGTTACACAGAGAAACCCTGTCTCAAAAAAAAAAAACCAACAGAGAGAAAAAGAAAGAAAGAGAGAGAGAGAGAGGAAGGAAGGAAGAAATAAAGAGAAAGAAAGAAGCATATGGTGATATTTTATTTGTATTAAAATGTTATTTGTATGTCAATAAATAAGTTGCCTGGGGGTCAGAGCTATTAGCAAGCCAGAGGAAAGCTGGGCGGTGGTGGTGCACACCTTTAATCCCAGCACTTGGTAGGCCGAGCTAGGTAGATCTCTGTGTTCAAGGATACAGCCAGCATTGGAGACACAACCTTTAATCTCAATACCAATCATAGAAAACCTGGAGGTCTATACAGACAGGCAGTGATGAGGCGGTCATGTGGTTGGGTTTACAATCAATGAGAAGTGTTACTAGAGTTTTCCGCCTTGCCCACAGTCAGGACAAATCTTTGTCACCCGCCAGTCCCACAGCCGCTCAGACCCAACCAAGTAAACACAGAGACTTATATTGCTTACAAACTATATGGCCGTGGCAGGCTTCTTGCTAACTGTTCTTATATCTTAAAGTAACCCATTTCTAGAAATCTATACCTTGCCACGTGGCTCGTGGCTTACCAGCATCTTCACATGCTTCTTGTGCTGGTGGCATCTGGCAGTCAGTCCTTCTGCCTTCCTGTCCTTTTATTTCTCCTCTCTGTTAGTCCTGCCTATCCTTCCTGCCTAGCCACAGCCGATCAGGTTTTATTTATTGATCAATCAGAACAACTTGACATACAGACCATCCCCCAGCACAGCCAAGTGCAGACCATCTCAGACACCTGCACTCAGGCCCGTGGTCCTAATCATCCTCTATGCGGACCTGCTGGGTAACGCCACAAAGAACCCAAGAAGGGCTCCCACAGGACATACAGAACATCCCACAGCAGAGAAGGCAGAACAGAAACACTATAAAAAGACAGATACACAGGAAGTAGCTCTGGTTCGGAGAAGTAGGACCACCACAGGAGGAAGGGTAAGGTTTTAGCTCTTAGCTCTGACCTCTTAGCTTTCTTCTTTGCATTGGTTCTGTGTTTCTTATTTAATAAGACGGTTGGTTACATCTACAGAAGCAAGCAAGCTTAGGTGCACAGCCCTTCCCCAGGCACTCTGTCTGTCCGTCCCCCAGGTATCTGAGAACAGGTAACTTACACAGACGGTTGCCCAAAGAGCCTCTGGGAGAAGAAGGCTGCAGCTAAAAGCGGCTCGGTGTGCTGTGAGGCCTGCTGCAGGGAGCTGGGCAGAGGGCATGGCCGAGCTGGGAAACCATGACTTGAATGCAGTGTCCTATGATGATGTCCATGCCAACTTCACATGGGAAGAGTGGGCTTTGCTGAATCCTTCCCAGAAGAATCTCCACAAAGATGTAATGCTGGAGACCTACAGGAACCTCACTACTATAGGATACAATTGGGAAGACCATGATATTGAAGAACATTGTCAAAGTTCTAGAAGACATGAAAGGGTAGATCATGTGTCACTCTGGATACAAGACATATCAGCATAGAGATATGGACATATATCACATACCCCTGTCTCAGAACAATTAGAAGATACATTGCAGTCCCCATGCTGAGGATACTTGTTAAATTTGATTCAAGTAAACAAGTGATTGGCATTCTAGTTTCATTATTAATACATCAATAAACTCACACAGATCTAAAGATTTAAAAAAAAAAAAGCGGCTCTCCAGCAGTACTTGGGGTCTCATAACTGTGACGTCAGCCCTGGGGAGGTGGAGGTCGGAGAATCAGATCAAGTGATCAACTTCATAGGTTAAGGTCACTCTGTCTCAAAACAAACCAACCACAAAACAAAAGAATCCAAACACAAAGCAACCCCACAACAAAAGCTCCCCCAGCCCCTCAGAAGTCTACAGTCTATTATTTTTTCTTCTTCTTAGATCCAGAGTATAATTTATGCAGTTATGTGTGTGGGATCAGTGACTTTTGTTTTACTTTAAGACAAGGTGAAGCCCATGCTGGCCTTAAATTTGTGATCCTCCTGCCTCAGCCTCCTAAGCACTCAGATTGCAGGTGAGCATCACCACCCTGGTATGTCAGGAATTCTTTCCATAGTTATAGCCCGAAATCTGTCCTTTAGAAATAGCCGTCGCCAAATTACCGTAAAACCTTACAACACTGTAGCAACCCAACTATGGAAAACTCTTAGCCTCATAAGTAAGGAAACTACAGTTTTCCAAACTATGAAATCTGAGTAGTCAATTTAAAAATATTTATATATACATGACAGTGTTTAAATTTTTATGTGTAGAGATGTTTTGCCCGCCTGTACGACTGTGCACCACTTAAGTGCAGTGTCCACAGAGGAAGTTGCCAGATCCCCTAGAATTGGTGTTATAGATGATTGCGAGCCACCATGTGGGAGCTGGGTATTGAATCCAGGTCCCGTGGAAGGTCAGTCAGTACACTTAACCACTGAGCCATCTCTCCAGCCCCTAAGAGGTGTTTAAATTTGACTTTAGTACAAAGGAAGCGTCATGGCTGCCCAGGCATCTGAATTCCCTGTGTGTTCCTGGAAAGTCCAAAGCCTGTATAATTAATGAATCACTCCATTGCTGTGTACACAGGGATTAAGTGTTACATGAACCGGTTTCTAAATCACTTCCAGGAAGACAAAATTCTGGATATTTAAGAAATCACAGTTGGGCTTGGTAGCCAGGGAACAGTGCCAATTGACATTTAAGATCTAGGTTAGACATTCAACCTTGTCTATTAAAACATGATGAACTGTGATTTTTTTTTAGTTCCAAAGATACATCTAGAACAGCATTGAAAAACTTAGAGAGGAGAATGAGAAACAAAAAACTAATTCTGCTAACACTTTGGAATTATTTCTACCTCAATTTCTCCCCTAACATTTTTAAAATTCTAATTTTTTGTTTGTTTTTTAGCTTTTGTTTTTTTAGACAGGATTTCTCTATGTATTCCTGGCTGCCCTGGATCTCTCTGTGTAGACCAGGCTGGCCTCAAACTCAGAGATCTGTCTGCCTTTGCTTCCTGAGTGCTGGAATCACACACAGCTGTAAATCTAAATTTTTAACCTCATTATATATAACTCTTTGTCACCCATTTAATTGAAATTATTTCTTGGGTTACTAAAAAAGCTTTCTAGGAGTCTGGGGGATAGCTTCTCTGCCAGAGGACCTGGGTTTGATTCCCAGTAGCCACATGGCAGCTCAGAACCATTCAAAACCCCAGGTCCCAGGAATCTGATGTCCTCCTCCTGCCTCCAAGGGCACCAGGCACACACTTGGTGCATGTACATATACATAGGCAAAGCATGAAAATAGCTCTTTTTTCTTTAAGAAAAGCTTTTTGAACAAAATTTTAGTACGGCAATAAAAATGCTGATTTTTTTTAAGGCTACTTGTCAAATTAGTCAATAGAAAAGTTGTATAAATTTATGACATAAACAAATACTTCTACATGTTTTCAACAACACTAAATATGAAAATTCCTTTAAAATATTTGCCAAAGTGAAACACAGAGGCTCTAGGTAACTGCCAGCCAGTGGCTCTCTTGCAATGTATTCTAGGAACTTTTGGGTTTTGTTTTGTTTTGTTTTATTGTGTGTTTGTTTTGAGACAGAGTCTCTCTGTGCAACACTCAATACCCTGGAACTCACTATGTAGACCAGGTACCACCACTGCCCAGCAACTCTTTGGATTTATTTATTTATTTATTTATTGGTTTTTCAAGACAGAGTTTTTTTGTTTTTGTTTTTTAAGATTTATTTGTTTATTTTGTATATAGCATGTATGACAACAGGTCAGAAAAGGGCACTAGATCTCATTACAGATGGTTGTGAGCCACCATGTGGGTGCTGGGAATTGAACTCAGGACATCGGGAAGAGGAGTCTGTGCTCATAACCTCTGAGCCATCTCTCCAGGCCTTTTTTTTTTTTTTAATGCCAAATGTTGTTTATTGAAGGAGGGAAGAGGCGAGACAGAGTTTTAGAGCCTGTCCTGGAACTCATTCTGTAGACCAGGCTGCCTCTAATTCACAGAGATCCTCCTGCCTCTGCCTCCCAAGTGCTAGGACTAAAGGCATGCGCCACCACCGCTGTCCAGCAACTCTTGGTTTTTAAGGGCATCAATTATTTGCTTGTCTTACGTGCTAAAATTTTTGGGGTATTCAACATATTAGAACTATTGAGAATTTTCTTTAGTAACAAGCTCTAAAAATGTTCCCTGAAAGTGGAATCTTTAGCTGAGCATTTACTTATTATTATTATTATTATTATTATTATTATTATTTTGGTTTTTTGAGACAGGGTTTCTCTGTATAGCCTTTGGCTGCCCTGAAACTAGCTCTTCTGTAGGCTGGCCTGAAACCCACCAAGATCCATCTGCCTCTTCTTCCTGAGTGCTGGAATCAAAGACAGGCCCCACCACCATCCAGGCTCTATTTATTTATTTATTTATTTATTTATTTATTTATTTATTTATTTATATGTGTATGGATGTTCTGCTCACATGTCTGTGTCTGGTGCCCTCAGAGGCCAGAAGAGGACATCAGATCCCCTTGGGCTGCTGTTACAGACGGTTGTGAGGCACCATGTGGGTGCTGGGAATTGAACCTGGGTCCTTTACAAGAGCAACCAGTGTTCTTAACCACGTAGCCATCTCTACAGCCTTCGGAGCATTTTCTTTGTGGTTCTTACTGTGTTTTTCCTAGTTTCAAATTCTGTCTTCACTTGCCTAATACATACAAGGTCCTGAATTCAATCTCCAGCACGAATGAATCAAATTACATCCTTTAAAATTTCTCATCTACATGGAACAAGAACTGTGAGATTGTTTTAGTTTGTGTTCTTGTTTGTTGTTTGTTTGAAACAGTGTATCTCACTGTGTAGCCCTGGCTGTCCTGGAACTAAGTATGTGGACCATGCTGGCCTCAAACTCACAGAGATCCATTTGCCTCTTCCTCCTGAGTGCTGGGATTAAAGGCGTGCGCCACCACACCTGGCCCTATCTTAGTTTTTTATGTACAAAATGTTAGTCTTCTAACCCCACTTGAGTCCTAACACTGGTCATATCTTTAATATCTGTATGCTAGATATTATACAGTTAGGACTCACTTGTTCAGTACATGCATAATATTTACAGGGCAACAAAACTAAACAAAACTTGGTCAGGCGTGCTGACACACCCCTGTAATCACAGCACTCGGAAGTCAGAGGCAAGTAGATCTCTGTGCGGCCAGCCTGGTGTATATAAGTGAGTTCCAGGCCAGCTAGGACTACAGAGTGAGACCCTGTCTCAAAACAAAAAGTAACAAAAATCAAAAAAACAAAAACAAAACCAAAAAAAACAAAACAGAAGAGGTGTAGTACTTTAAATGAGAAATAACGCCCCCATAGGCTCACGTATTTATTTGAACACTTGGTCTCCAATAGGTGGCACTCTTTGGGGGTGTTGCAGAATATTCTTTTAAGGTGTGTTACTTTTGTTTATGCTGCATTTGTTTAACTCTGTGAAGCTGTGTTACTGTGCCGGTCTGAAACACCTGATGGCCTAATAAAGAACTGAACGGCCAATAGCAAGGCAGGAGAAAGGATAGGCGGGCCTGGCAGGGAGAGAGAATATATAGAAAGAGAAATCTGGGGAGAGAAGAAGTAGCCAGAGAAGGAGGACTCCAGGGAACAGCCACCCAGCTACGCAGCCAGCCACGGAGGAAGAGTAAGATTTACAGTAGTAAGAGAATGGGAAAAGCCCAGAGGCAAAAGGTAGATGGATAATATAAATTAAGGAAAGCTGGCAAGAAACAAGCCATGCTAAGGCTAGACATTTATAATTAAGAATAAGCCTCTGTGTGTGATTTATTTGAGAGCTGGGTAGCAGCTCCCCTCAAAAAGAGCAAAAGCCAACAACAACAGGGGGAAGTTATGGAACCTTTATTAGCCACAGCCTTGCAGGAGGAAGTACATCACTATGGGCGGGCTTTGAGAGTTTATAGCCCCGCCCACTCCCCGTTTCCTCTCTCTGCTTCATTAAGGCTTTCAGTTAAAGACTTGTTCTCTCAGCTGCCTGCAGCCATGCCTCTGTACCATATGGACTCTCCCTGGAACCATACACCCAAACAAACCTTTCCATCTATGCTGGCCACGGCATAGCATCACAGCAACAGAATAAATACAATATAAAGCATATTACAGGCACACCACATAATCCTACAGGTCCAGCAGTTACAGAAAGATCAAACAGAACTCTAAAGGATATGCTAAATAAACAGAAAGGGGTAACAAAAACCCCCAGAAATAGACTGCATAATGCTCTATTAACTTTGAATTTTCTCAGTGCCAATGAGAAAGGAACAACAGTTGCAGAGAGACATTGGATAATAGAAAAAACTTCAGAATTAAATCAGCCTATATACTTCAAGGATGTGCTGACCTCAGAATGGAAATCAGGATATGTGTTATGTTGGGGACGAGGTTTTGCTTTTGTTTCTACAGGAGAAGATAAGCAGTGGGTACCATCAAAATTGATAAAGGTTCTATTTGAACAAGAGAGACCTCTTAATTAGAGGAGGTGATAGTTCATCAACCAGCATGAACATCCAATTTAAACTAACACATGCATTTTCATTTAATCAGATAATAACTTGCCAAAAAAAGAACCTCCCCAAAATTAGTCTTGGGAAAAGGTTTTTGTTTTTGTCTTTTAGGAGAATGAAGGTTAAGGAATCTGAAGAACACTGGACAAATGAGACAACTGAAGAAAAAGGACAAATCATCTCTTCCAGGAAACAGAGTAAAATGGCCTATTGGTATATCATCTATAAAATTTCATAAGTCTTCCTAAATATTTGTCTCTGCTCTTCTCTAAAGACATTTAACACTATTGGTCTTCTTGTAGTCCCAGTTCAATTAAAATTGAAAGCTGACTTTAGAGTTGGAGAATGGCTCTCTCCTTCTTTAAACTCAAGCATGTTGTCAAAAGGAAAATACAAACTCCCTGTATCATGCCAGAAGAAAAGAGCCATCTTCTGCTATGGGACAGGACAAAAGCCAAATTAATTAAGGGACTATTCTATTACTAATCTCAACTTTTTTATTCTATTCTGATTCTTTAAACTTTTCTTAAAGCATGAATTTTATATCAAATTTACAAGATTAATATATATATACATATATATACATTTTAAACTTTGTTAAGATATGAATGGTCATATAGAGTACTAACTAATTCTAGAAAAAAGGCTTCAATTAGCTGCCTGTACATGTCTTTGTGTTCGAGTCTCTTATCAGTTTTCTGCAGGAAATCACGGCCAGGCCTAACATCAACTGAAGTCTCCAGGAAGAAGATGGGGCCCCACAACAACAACAATTCCACGTGGATAATAATAATATCATTAAGCTGACAAACATCATCTACAGATCAGCTTTGAACTACAAAGTGCTCAGAGCAATTTTGAGATGACTAGCTGAAATGATCCAGTCTCAAAGACTACTTGAATAAAGACTTGAGATAAACCCTGAACTTTGGCATTATACACAGACTGGATAACGAAGGATATAGTTACCTTTCCTAGAATTTGACAATTAACCTAAAATTTTTCTTTTCAGGATAAAGATACTTTCGCCATACCCAGCAGGAAGCAATTTTAAGAATACGACGCCCACATTCCCAAAGAGGTAGTGTGGGGCGGGTGGTTTTTTGGTCTTTTAATGGGTTTTAGGTTTGCAATAATTTTCATTGATTAGGGGGGTTGGTTACAAGTTGTTGTCAAGGGTTAGGAAAAGGGCTAAGCAAAGGAGATTAGATTTAAGGTTCTTGTTTAAAAAAGATAAAAGAAAAGAAGAAAAAGACAATTACTAGTTTTAAATACTTTACATTGGATTAGATTGTTTTATATTATATACAAATTATATATATTGAATTGATATTGTTAGAAAATGCTATATGTACATTTCTAGTTGTACTTATACCGTTCATTTAACAATGTAATGCAATTTTCTGATCCTTGAATGTTATTATTACCAACTATTAGGATATAAAGAAATGAAAGTCAGTAGTTAGACATCACAATAGAATATGTAGTCATATTAGGTATGCTTTCAAGATTGAGCAGATATATTTTAGATAGACAGGTCATCTTCAGACCCTTCAGAGATATACAGAATATGGCATTTAAAATGTTTTAATAACTTAGAAAATTTTTCTTTTTGTTATGACTATGAGACATGTCGGCTCCTGGCAGTACCAATCTACTTCAGAGAAAATACGGGCATTGAAAAAACTGCAATTGGAGTTAACTTTCATTGTGGCAAAAGTTAGCCACTGGACAACAAAGTATCCTCGAATCAACAGGACAAAATGGACAGACAGAACACCAAACAAAGGACTACTGATCCTTGCCAAAACAAGTGTGGTTATGGCTTTATCAAAAGGCATCTTCTGAGGCCAGGACAATATGGCACCATCCCTGAAGTGGCCTTCGCAATCCGGAAAAGGTACAGTGCCCTTTTCTTCGAAGGCAGCTGAACAGGCAGTGGGCCGATGGCTTCTGATGTGCAATGGAACAGCAGCTGAAACAGTTATTCTTGAAGAGTAACTAAGCTCACGCCTCTCAATAGTAAAATGGCATTTAATAGAGGGATGTGGAGAAAAAGGGGATGCTAAGATGAAGCCACACACACACATAGCCAAGAAGAATGGACAGCTGAATTAAAAAAACATCAACAATTTCCAGAATTTAAAATCCTGAATCATGACATGACACTAGTGGAATTCAGGTGTTTCTGGTACGTGGACTGTTCTCACCCAATGTGAGGTTGAACTGCTGACCTTGTGTACATCCTACTTCACAAATGAGTCTGTCAGATACACTAAGCCAACAGGCTGAAGATGATGCCCCAACACTGCGGAGAAACCTCAGGTGACTGTCCAGGCAGCTGGCTGTTTCTGTCAACTCACATTTTTTTTTTTTTGGAAGTTGCTTGCATGCACTTCCTGTTTTTATTTTTTATTAGGTAATATTATTTCCTTCTTGGGTCTCTGAGGGAGTTGAAAATTAGTTATAGTTGAAGATTAGTTAGGATAGAAAGTGAATTAGGTACATTCTGGACTTACCAAAATAGGATAGATAATGGAATTATTTTCTCTGAATTTGTCAAATACAAATGGACTAGACATTGTTTAGGTATTTATTACTTATATATATGGTATACAGTTATTGTACATTTGAATATAGTTTTTCTTATGTTAGTTATAACCTTTTTCCTTTTTTCTTTTTATTAAAATAGAAAAGGGGAAATATGGTGATATTTTAATTGTGCCGAAATGTGATTTTATTTGTATGTTAATAAATAAAGTTGCCTGGGGGTCAGAGCTAATAGCAAGCCATAGCAGAAACTGGGTGGTGGTGGTGCACACATTTAATCCCAGCTCTTGGGAGGCAGAGCTAGGCGGATCTCCGTGTGTTCAAGAATACAGCCAGCATGGAGACACACGCCTTTAATCTCAATACCAACCATAGAAGACCTGAAGGTCTGTATAGACAGGCAGTGACGAGGAGATCATGTGATTGGGTTTACAACCAAAGCAGAACAGAAAGTCTATAAAAAAGACAAACAGACAGGAAGTAACTCTTTTGCTGAGGAGGACAAACAGCAGTGAAGGGTAAGGTTTTTAGCTCTTAGCTATTGCTCTGACCTCTTGGGCTTTCATCTTTGCATTGGTGTAGCATGAATCTTAAAAGTTTTTATTAATAAAATCAAACCCGAGGCCAGTTATTGGGGTGAACACTGGAAAATCAGAGAGCCAGAACAAGCCACAGCTACCTCACCTCGCCGGATCCTCAGCTGGTATTGTTTCCTCAGACTGGAGGCTTCTGAGTCCTCATCCAGAATGGGTCTCAGCTGAATTGCTGCTCAAAAGCCTGAATGCTTAACCAGGCCAAATGCTTAACCAGCCAAATACTTAACCAGCAAATGCTTCTAGTTTCTGGTCCTCACGCCTTATACACCTTTCTGTTTCTACCATCACCCCCTGGGATTAAAGGCATGAATCACCATGCTTGGCTGTATCCTTGAACAGATGGATTTCTGCCTCTGGAATGCTAGGATTAAAGGCGTGTGCTACCACTGCCTATCCTTTATGTTTAATATTGTGGCTGCTCTGTCTCTGCCCCCAGATAAGTTTATTAGCGTGCACAATATTTGGGGGAATACAATACCACACATTGACTCTGTGTTTTTTATTTAATAAGACGATTACACCTACAGAAAGGTGGAGCTGCCAGCCAGACTCAGAGGAAACAGGGTGTACAAGACGGAAGAGAGGTAACGCCACGCGGTAGTAGAACGCAGGTTAATGTAAATGGGTTAGTTTAGGTGATATGAGCTAGTTGAGACAAGCTTCAGCTAAAGGCTGAGCTGCATCAGGCATATAAATCCACATAAGGTCCAAGACAGCTTTCTGGCAACATGGTCTCCCTGGTTGGCTCAGTGCTAGAGGCTTACAGAGGCGCGCCTCTTTTAAGAGGTCCCACTACCGAGCACCTGAATGGGGTTCTTGGGCAGCAGGCAGCACAATACTTGCTTGCAGGAGACCAGAGAGAAAGGCCTACCCCGGTGTGGACCCATGAGGCTAGGCTCTCAGCAAACCGAGAGGGCCAGAGTCAGCTGCCCATGCACCATGTGCTGAGCAGAGCCTCGCTACAGAGGGCCTAGCCACAGTGTAGCAGTTTAAGGTTTGGCTCACACAGTCAGAGGGAGCTGCAGACACACAAGAAGTCAGGTCCAGACGGAGAAAACCTCCTAACAGATACAATATGTTTGAATATGCTTAGATGCTGAAGAAGAAAAAAAAAGAAAATGGTATAGACAGTCATTAAAAAACACCCTAAAAATAATAAAGTCTTTTAAAAAATAAGGTAATGTTTTTACTTATACTTTCTATAAAATAAGTCTAAGCCACATAAGGATGGGAAATACACAGGGCATCTGGATCCCATATGGTGCTTTGTTGACCTTGAATTTTTTAAATGTTAATGAACAAAAAATAAGACATATTGGATTGTGTAAAAAAAAAAAAAAAAAAAAAAACCTACTAAATTAAACCAGCCTATATATTCTAAAGATGTCAACTTAAAAATGGAAGTCAAAAAATATGTTGCATTGGGGAAAGGATATGCCTTTGTTTCCACAGGAAATGAAAAGCTATAGATTCATTCAAAATTAATAAAGATTAATTTGATGGGGGAGACCTCCTGAAAATCTTGCCTACAGACATGAGGGGAAAAGCCAAGAAAGACTACAAGACAGGAGATGTATAAGATAGGTCCCTTGACATGGGAAGAGCTCTGAGACTGGATGGAACATGATACATCTTGTTGGCTACAGAGTCTTCGTGACTTATTATTACATGACATCCTTTCATATGGCATGGACAGAGGTTTGGCTATACAGTCCAAATGGACTTATAAAGTTGACAGATGCCTTTTTACCTGCTCAAACATAGAGCAAAAAGTTATCTTTAACTGACTTGTGCATACTGTACATTCCATACTAATGGAATATGCTAATACAGATATATACATGCTACCTATAAAAGTTTGTGTGTTTTCAGAAAAAAAGAAAGACCAGACAAGTATCCCAGGCGGTCCAGCCTCTCAGAATGCCTTTGTTGCAGTTTCCTCAAGATTCTGCATCCAGAACAACTTCAATATGGCGAGCTGAGATGGTCCAGCTTCACAGAGCATTTAGCCAGGACTTCAGATAAGCCCTGTACTCCCCATTACACTGGACAGCAAATGCTACAGCTAGTCCCACCCCCACACTTGATGGTTATCCCAATCTTCTCAGGGTCCCCTAAAGATGCTGTTGACCCAGACATCAGGATGTAACTTTAAGGATACAATGCCCACATTCCTAAGAGGTTGGGTGAGTGGTTTTTGGTTGTTTGGTGGATTATGGGTGTTTATCATCATTTAGAGCAATTGGTTGCATATTGTTGCTGTCGTGGTAAGGGTGGAAGTGAGTAAGGGAGGCTATATTCAAGGATCTCTTTCTGAAAAGAAAAAAGGGGGATGTAGAAATAATGGAATAAAAGGGTAGACTATTTAATCTATGTCAGGGACAAGGACAGACTCTCTAGTTAGTGGAAAAATACAGACCCCCAATAAGACAGGGAACTAGATTACCTTACAGTCAGGTTGCCTAGCAACAGGACATTGAGTCAGAGCCCTTGACCCTCTCACCCTGTAAACATCCTATACAAACATCCTGTTAGCTTGCCCCACCTTATGCAGATGACAGCTTCTTGCTCCCCCCACCCTGTGGAACTATATAAACCTTTCTGGAAGAGAAATAAAGGGCCCCTTGATCAAAATCTAGACTTGGTGTCTTTTCCTTTGTATCTCCTGTCCCTACATTGCCTCCTTAGGGTGGTTGAGAACCCGTTGAAGTCCTGCAGGCGGGGCGAATCTACTTTAAACCAAAAAGAAACTATTAATCTCAATATTTTACATTGGTATGGATTTTTTATATTGTTACAAATCTAAGGTTATTTTTGTTATATACGTTATAATATAATATATATGTTTCTATGCTTGTTTAAAGTATTATACCTATGCAGCTCATTTAACAATGTAATGTAAATTTCTAGTTCTTGAAAGTTATTACAAACTATTTAGGATGATTAAGAAATACAAGTTAGTAGTTAGTCATCTAACAATCAAATTTGTGGCCATGTTAGTTATGTTTTTAAGGTCAAACAAATATATTTTAGATAGATAGATGGTTTTCAAACACTTCAAAGACCCACAGAATATGGCATTTAAAATGTTCTATTAACCTCATTGTTTCATAACAGGGAGACACGTCTGCTCCTGGTAGTACCAGTTTACTTCAAAAAATGATGACAGGCATCAAAGAGTCTCCATATGGAGTTTGCTTTTATTGTGGTGAAGTGAGCCACTGGACAAGAAACTTCCCTTGCTTTGACTGCTGGCAGTGTGCAGTCCAAACTGGACAAACAGGACACAAAGAAAGATGACTGCCAGACTTTGCCAAGACAAGGTAGGACAGTCCTTCAAAATTTCTGCTTCACAGAAATGTCTGTCAGATATTCTAGGCCTGTAGGCTGAAGATGGATGTCCCAATGTTGCAGAGGAACTTTGAGTGACTGCCCAGGCAGCCAGATGTCTCTGTTGTTTTTCTTCGTTTGGGGAGTTGTTTGCTCTGCGCTTGCTGTTTACTCAGGTAATATTTATCCTTCTCAGGTCTCTGATGGGGTTGAAGACTAGATAGTTATAGTTTCCCTTAGTTATGATAGAAAGTAAGTTAGTGCAAACCTTTGGACTCATCAAGAGAGGATAGATAGCCGGGCGGTGGTGGTGTACGCCTTTAAGCCCAGCACTCGGGAGGCAGAGCCAGGTGGATCTCTGTGAGTTCGAGGCCAGCCTGGGCTACCAAGGTGCAAAGCTACGCAGAGAAACCCTGTCTCGAAAAACCAAAGAGAGAGAGAGAGAGAGAGAGAGAGAGAGAGAGAGAGAGAGAGAGACTAGATAATAGAGTATTTTCTCTTAATTTTCCAAATACAAATGGACTGGGCATTGTGAATGTAATTCTTTTTTTTTTTTTTTTTTTTTTTTTTTTTTTGGTTTTTGGAGACAGGGTTTCACTGCGTAGCTTTGCGCCTTTCCTGGAGCTCACTTGGTAGACCAGGCTGGCCTCGAACTCACAGAGATCCGCCTGGCTCTGCCTCCCGAGTGCTGGGATTAAAGGCGTGCGCCACCACCGCCTGGCGTGAATGTAATTCTTACCTGATAATTGTTCTTATTATATAAAGTTTTACTGTATTAGAGTTAAATCCTTTCCTTTTTATTTAGGCAAAAAGGGAGAAATGTTGTAGGATATTTGTTTACACTGTGAAGATGTGTCTTTGCCAAGGCAACTTTTGATTGGTTTAATAAAGAGCTAAATGGCCAGTAGCTATACAGGAAGAGGTCAGGTGGGACTTTCAGGGACAAAGAGGACTCTGGGAAGAAGAAAAGCGGGGTCGCCAGCCAGACTCAGAGGAACCAGGAGGTACAAGATGGAAGAGAAGTAATGCCATGTGGCAGAATTTAGATTAATATAAATAGGTTAATTTAAGTTATCATTGAGCTAGTTAAGACAAGTCTAAGCTAAAGGCTGAACTTTCATAATAAATGTACGTCTTCATGTCATTATTTGGGAGTTGGCTGGTGGGACGAAGAAAGACTTGTTACAGCTTCCTTCTCTTGTTCTCAGTCTTCTGCTCAACACCCTTTAACCCACTGAACAGCAGGACAGTGGGATCAGGTCATTCAGGTCCCTAGACTAAGTGACTGGTGGGACACAAGCTTTCAGAGGGCTGGGTGTGGCCTGATGGTCAAGCCTGTGTTTAGTATGCACAAGACACTGAGCCCAATCCTCATCATGGGGAAAAACAGAAACTTGTTTTAAGAAAATGTAATTATGGGGCTGGAAAGATGGCTCGGTGGTTAAGAGGACTGGCTGCTGTCTCAGAGAACCCAGATTCAGTTCCCAGCACACACCCCCCCCAGCCCCGTGGCAGCTCTATCTGTAAATTCAGTTCCAGGAAGATCTGTTGCCCTCTTTCTGGCTTCTGTGTACAGTGTGCATACATGGTACACTTACATGCATGCAGGCGAACACACACAAATACACATAAAATTAAAAAAATAAAATCAAGGTAATTGTACCCAAAAGTGGAAAACGAATTAAAATCTCTATTTACAAATATCTTAAAATAAAAATCTTCAATTATTGTTTTCAGAAGTGCTTATTTTAGCTTTTATGCACACATGCAGTGTACCACATCTGTTAAAAACTTTATTGGCAAAGCCTCACTACTCTATTTAAAAATAGCCAATTGAACCCCACACATTAGTAGTGGAAGATTTTAACACACCACTCTCACCAAAAGACAGATCTACCAGACTGAAACTTAACAAAAAAAATAAAGGACCTAACAGATGTTATGACTCAAATGGACTTAACAGATATCTACAGAACATTCCATCCTAACACAAAAGAATATACCTTCTTCTCAGCACCCCATGGAACCTTCTCAAAAATTGACCACATGCTTGGCCACAAAACAAATCTCAACAGATACAAAAAAATTGGAATAACCTCCTGTATCTTATCAGACCACCATGCCTTAAAGTTAGACCTCAACAACAACAAAAATTATAGAAAACCCACAAACTCATGGAAACTGAATAATGCCCACCTGAAACATCAATGGGTCAAGGAAGAAATAAAGAAAGAAATTAAAGATTTCCTAGAATTCAATGAAAATGAAAGTACAACATACCCAAACTTATGGTACACTATGAAGCAGTGCTAAGAGGAAAATTCATAGCTCTAAATGCACACATAAAGAAGATGGAGCAATCCCATACCAATGAATTAACAGCACAACTGAAAGCTCTAGAACAAAAAGAAACAAACTCACCCAGGAGAAATAGACGCCAGGAAATAATCAAATTGAGGGCTGAAATCAACAAAATAGAAAACAAGAAAACAATACAAAAAATCAATGAAACAAAGAGTTGGTTCTTTGAAAAAAATCAACAAGATAGACAAACCCCTAGCCAAATTAACCAAAAGGCAAAGAGAGAGCACCCAAATTCACAAAATCAGAAATGAAAAGGGAGACATAACAACAGACAACGAGGAAATCCAGAGAATCATCAGATCATACTTCAAAAACCTGTACTCTACAAAAATGGAAAACCAGGAAGAAATGGACAATTTTCTGGATAAATACCACATACCAAAATTAAATCAAGATCAGATAAACCATTTAAACAGACCAATAACCCCTAAAGAAATAGAAACAGTCATCAAAAGTCTCCCAACCAAAAAAAGCCCAGGACCAGATGGTTTCAGTGCAGAATTCTACCAGACTTTCAAAGAAGAACTAATACCAATACTCTTCAAAGTGTCCCACACAATAGAACAGAAGAAACACTACCAAACTCTTTTTATGAGGCTACATTTACCTTGATACCCAAACCACATAAAGATGCAACAAAGAAAGAGAACTACAGACCAGCCTCCCTCATGAACATTGATGCAAAAATAATCAACAAAATATTGGCAAACCGAGTCCAAGAATACATCAAAAAAATTATCCATCACGACCAAGTAAGATTCATCCCAGGGATGCAAGGATGGTTCAACATACAAAAATCTGTCAATGTAATACACCAAATAAATAAACTGAAAAAAAAAAAAACACATGATCATCTCATTAGATGCTGAAAAAGCCTTTGACAAAATCCAACACCCCTTCATGATAAAGGTCTTAGAAAAATCAGGAATACAAGGAACATTTCTAAACATAATAAAGGCAATTTATAGCAAGCCAACAGCAAACATCAAATTAAATGGAGAGAAACTCAAAGCGATACCACTAAATTCAGGAACAAGACAAGGCTGTCCACTCTCCCCATATTTATTCAATATAGTACTAGAAGTTCTAGCTAGAGCAATAAGACAACAAAAGGAGATCAAAGGGATACAAATTGGAAAAGAAGAAGTCAAACTTTCACTATTTGCAGATGATATGATAGTATACATAAGTGACCCCAAAAACTCTACCAGGGAACTCCTACAGCTGATAAACTCCTTCAGTAAAGTGGCAGGATACAAGATCAACTCAAAAAAAAATCAGTAGCCCTCCTATACACAAATGATAAAAGGGCTGAGAAAGAAGTCAGAGAAACATCACCCTTTACAATAGCCACAAATAATATAAAATACCTTGGGATAACACTAACTAAACAAGTGAAGGACCTTTTTGATAAGAACTTTATATCTCTAAAGAAAGAAATTGAAGAAGATATCAGAAAATGGAAGGATCTTCCATGCTCATGGATAGGTAGAATTAACAGTAAAAATGGCAATCTTACCAAAAGCAATCTACAGATTCAATGCAATCCCCATCAAAATCCCAACACAATTCTTCACAGACTTGGAAAGAAAAATACTCAACTTTATATGGAAAAACAAAAGACCCAGGATAGCTAAAAGAATCCTATATGATAAAGCAACCTTTGGAGGCATCACCATCCCTGACCTCAAACTCTACTATAGAGTTATAGTAATAAAACAGCTTGGTACTGGTATAAAAACCAACATACGGACCAATGGAATCAAATTGAAGACCCTGACATTAATCCATGCACATATGAACACCTGGTTTTTGACAAAGGAGCCAAAACTATACAATGGAAAAAAGAAAGTATCTTCAACAAATGGTGCTGGCATAACTGGATGTCAATATGTAAAAGATTACAAATAGATCTATATCTGTCACCATGCACAAAACTCAAGTCTAAGTGGATCAAAGACCTGAACATAAATCCAGTTACACTAAACTTAATAGAAAAGAAAGTAGGAAGCACTCTTGAACACATTGGCACCGGAGACCATTTCCTAAATATAACACCAACAGAGCAGACTCTGAGCACAACAATTAATAAATGGGACCTCTCGAAATTGAGAAGCTTTTCCTGGGCAAAAGACACAGTCAATAAGACAAAAAGACAGCCAACAGAATGGGAAAAGATCTTCACCACCCCACATCTGACAGAGGATTGATCTCCACAGTATATAAAGAACTCAAGAAACTAGACATCAAAGTACTGAACAGTCCAATTAAAAAATGGGCTAAAGAGCTAAACAGAGAATTCACAAAACAAGAACTACAAATGGCTGAAAGACATTTAAAGAAATGCTCAACATCCTTAATCATCAGAGAAATGCAAATCAAAATGACTCTGAGATACCACCTTATACCTGTCAGAATGGCTATGATCAAAAACACCAATGACAACCAATGTTGGAGAGGATGTGGAGCAAAGGGAACACTCCTCCACTGTTGGTGGGAATGTAAACTTGTACAACCACTGTGGAAATCAGTAATGGTGGTTTCTCAGAAAATTGGGAATCGAACTATCTCAAGACCCAACCATCCCACTCTTGGGCATATACCCAAGGAATGCTGATTCATACCATAAAGATACATACATGCTCAGCTATGTTCATAGCAGCAGTATTTGTAATAGCCAGAACCTGGAAACAACCTAGATGCCTGTCAATGGAAGAATGGATGAAAAAAAATGTGGTACATATACACAATGGAGTACTACTCAGCAGAGAAAAACAATGAAAGCATGAAATTTGCAGGCAAATGGATGGAACTAGAAAAAAATCATCCTGAGTGAGGTAACCCAAACCCAGAAAGATAGTCATGGTATATACTTACTCATAAGTGGATTCTAGATATAAAATAAAGAACAATCAGACCACAACCCACAGAACCATGGAGGCTATATATATAGCATGGAGGTCCCTAGGACGACTGTGGCTTATAATAAATTTTGGTTTTACTCAATTACTAAGCAAGCCTCAATGACACATCTCACTATTAAGATAAGAATACATACTCGGCGGGCGGTGGTGGCGCACGCCTTTAATCAGCATTGGAGCAGAGCCAGCGGATCGCTGTGAGTTCGAGCAGCTGGCTACAAGTGAGCTCAGAAAGCGCAAAACTACGCAGAGAAACCTGTCTCGAAAAACCAAAAAAAAAAAAAAAAAGAATAATACTCTATGAAGCTGATAATAGAAAAATTAATTAATTAATTAAATTTAAACAATAAAAATAATAAAAGAATAAAAAATAAAAGAAAAATTTGAAATATTAAACAAACAAACAAACATTTTAATAAAGTTTACCAAAGGGAGAACTAGGGACTCATCATTCCTCTCCACATTCTATTCCTTCCCTTGTTTTATATATTTTAAATTTTTTTATGGGTGGATTCTGCTGGAGGATCCGATGCACATAAGCACTGGAGGGCTCCTGTTAAAAATCACCCTCTGAAGCGATGGAAGGATCTTTCTACTAGCATGTGGAGGAGACCCGATCTAGTGTTGGTGTGGCCCCGGAATTTGGTTTATGTCTTTCCTCAGGACAATGAGGTTTCTCTTTGGATTCCTGAGCACTGAATGTGCCCTGTGGCTGCTGCTGAAGCCCAATATGACAGGGACCTAATGGGTCATCATGAAAAAAATCTACTCTTCTGATGCCAATGGAGATTGAGAGCCCAATATGGCCAGCTTTGGCAAGCATTAATGTAAGCCTAGAACTGTAGCCATGAATTGGATTCTCCAGAAGAGCTGCCAGCCAAAATCAAGCTTGGATCAAGAAAAACGGGCCTTGGCAGTTCGTGTTCCTGGAGTTGTATCCATGCCAGTGGTTGTCCACACAATCCAGAAGAGAATTTGACATTGCTCCTGCCACTGTTGCTGGTACAATAATGGCACACACCACTGCTACTATTTCTGGGATTACCATTTCATAATTGCTTACTACAGCTAGCACAATGGAGACCCTGGCAACAAAAGTAGCTACCACAGTTAGTTAATCTTTCATTCTATTGGGCATGATAAATTTAATTCAGTAGTTATATACATCTCGATTGGCTTTGAAAATTATAAATTTAGACCGGGCAGTGGTGGCACACGCCTTTAATCCCAGCACTGAGGAGCAGAGCAGGTGATCTCTGTAGTTCAGCAGCTGGCTACCAATGATTCAGTAAAGACAAAGTACACAGAAAATGTCTTGAAAAAAAAAAAAAAATTATAAATTATAAACTCAAGTTCCAGTTGCTTTTGGGATACTATCTTACAAGGACTCCAACATACATTATGGCTCGTTAAGGAAGGGAATGGCTAGCCTGGCAGTGGTGGCACACGCCTTTAATCCCAGCACTTGGGAGGCAGAGGCAGGTGAATCTCTGTGAGTTTGAGGCAGCCTGGGCTACAGAGTGAGTTCCAGGAAAGGCACAAAGCTACACAGCGAAATTAGATAACCAACTGTCTTATAAATAAAAACACAGAAAATAAAAGAAAACAAGATCAAGTCAGAGCTAAAATACCTTCTCTGATGTTAGCTTGAAAAGAGCTATTTTTGTGTAAGTTTCATATATTTCTTCTCATTTGTAAACAAACACTGATGCTCTCATGTCTGTATGTACAGATCTTAAGTATATTCTAATCGTGTATCCTGAAAACAAGATTATGAATAAAGCGTGCGACACGAACTCATGGTCTAATACTGAGGAATTTATTATTAACATAAATCAAAATAATCAGAAATTAAAAACACAGCGAACCTGTAAAAAAAATAAAAATTAAATAAATAAAAAAAAGGAACGGAATGGCTCAGGTGCCTTTAGCCTACTGGCTATGGGTGAGATAGGACCTCTGTTGGTCTTTTCTGTATCGAAACACACAGATTGCAAGCCCAGTGCCACTTTGAGATCTTTGGCAGCAATTAACCATCCAGCTCACACACAATTGAGCCAGTATGATAATGAGTATTCAGAGACAGGTAATGCCTGGGGGGCACTCACCACCCTAAGACAGAGCACCTGTGTGGCCTGGGCAAGCGTCTCCATGACGGGTAAGGTGACCTGTTGATGTCCCATGCAACCCAAGTCAGAAACTCATTTTTTAATAAAAGGGGGACCTGCAGGGCCCTGGTCCCCATTTTGGGTAACTGCTGCCTTGCTTGCGGACCTTGACCTTGATATCCTCCCAGTGCTAATTCCCTGCCAGGTTCCACCCTCCTGAATGCTTAAGGGAAGTTCCTTGTCTGTGTATTCTGAATAATGGGCGTTAATAGCTTAGATGCAAGATTGTAAAACATCAGTAGTGAACTTCTGCCCTCCGGGGTCCTCCCATTGTGCTGTAAGCCTGTATTTAAGACCTCCTACCCCCTTCAAGAAGTGACATTCGACATTTAAAATTAAATATATATATATATATACACACACATATATATGTATATATATATTTGAATGAATACTTCGAATGTAATCTATGAATACCACAAATGTGATTAATATCATGAGTGTAATTTTAAAAATAAATTAATTAAAAAAATAGCCAATTGAGAGCATGGCAGAGGTGGTGCATGCCTTTAATCTCGGCACTCGGAAAGCAGAGGCAGGTGGATCCTATCTGTTATACAGAGAAACCCTGTTGAACACTCCCCCTCCCAAAAACAAGCCAGTTGAACCCAGATTTGGCACTTGGCAATGGAGTTATTCATTTTGTCAGTAAAAGCATCCAAACACAGGACAGTCAGCCCGCAAGTGTCACCTCACAGTGCAGCTTCACAGGCAACCATCAGCCACAGGGAACAGTGGTTGCAATGGAATCGTCTCCTTTCCCGCGTCCCAGAAGACGGGACACTGCGAGAATTAGCACTCCTGTATACAGAAACATCACAGTACTGTAAGCAAATTCTTAATTTTTTCCTGTGGAGCCGAAACCTCCTGAGCCAATGTCATCCAGTGTTTTAACCTCTTAGTCTGGATAAAATATCCATTCACAGATGAGCCGTGCAATTCCATCACATGTTTTGGGGGTTGTTTGTTTGTTTGTTTGTTTGTTTTTACTTCAGACCTCTCTTTTCCAAACTTAAACAGCATGACGCCAGCATTTCCTTTATAATCTTCATCTATGACACCGGTTCCTACATCTGTGAAGAGCTTTATAGCCAAGCCAGAACGTGGATCTACTCTTCCATAGCACCCAGGAGGAACAGCATCTGAATATTTTCACGATGGCTTTCTTCCGTGGGTGATGGTATTGTATAATCACAGGCACTGTACCGGTCATAGCCAGCGGTGCATGTGGACTGTGGGTTGGCATCGTGGCGTGCTCCGAGAGCCCAGAGCCGCAGGAAATGCACAGAAGCGCCATCCTCTGCCTGAGCCTTCTGCCGACAGAATTGGCAGAAATCTTCTGAGCAGGGCGTGGTGGCCAACGGACTCCTTCACCCTTTCATCTGAGGATGGATCAACTGGTCAGTTTTGTCTCATGACTGTGATAAAATCCCTGTCAGAAACAGCCAAAGGAAGGAGGGGGTTATTGTGGCGGTTTAAGGATGCGATCCATCGCGGTTTAAGGACGCGGTCCATCGCGGTTTTAGGACGCGGTCCATCTTGGCGGGAAGCAGCAGGAGGGTGAAGCAGAGCCCACGTTGCATCCTCAGCCAGGAAGCAGAGCAAGATGAAGGCCAGCGCTCAGCTCGATTTCTCCTTTCTTCATTCTCAGGACCCCAACCGTTGGGATGGCTCTTCTCACATTCAGACTGGTTCTTCTCTGTTCACTCAAACCTTTCTGGAAACACCCTCATAGGCACACCCAGACGTGTGTTTCTGCGGTGAGTCTAATTCCAGACAACCTGGGGATTAACCATCGATGATGTTGCATGTTGAGGATTCACCGAAGGCCAGCGTATTAAAGGCTGAGTTCCCAGGATGGAGCTTCTAGAAGGTGCTGTGGATGTTTAGAAAGAAGAGCCTTGTCAACGTCCCTAAGCATTAGGGTGGGGGCCCTGAAGGGAATCTCCGTCATGAACAAGCCCATGCCATGTTTGATTCCTGGCCATGACATGACCTGCATGTTCTGTCACACATACCGCCATTACCACACTGAACTCCAACTAAAGGCCCAAAGCAGTGGGTCGCCTGATCCAAACTAGAATCTTTAAACCTATGAGCCAAAATAAATCTTTTCTCAGGAGGCAGAGGCAGGCAGATCTCTGTGAGTTCGAGGCCAGCCTGGTCCACAAAGTGAGTTCTAGGACAATCAGGGCTGTTACACAGAGAAATCCTGTCTCAAAAAAACAAATGAACAAAGAGACAAATAAGCCTTTTCTCTTTGTAAGTGGGTTGTTAGGCTCATGGGAAACGAATTAATATGCTACGCGCTGTGTATGTGGACAATAAGACCCTCTGATCCCTCTGGCTCCTATGAGGCACAGGATGAGAAGACTGGGAAAGCCAGGCCATCTGGAATGCTCCTCGGGTAGGAAATTTATCTTACATTTGGGTCATAGTTGCCAAGATGGGACTAGGCAAATTGTCAGGTCCATAAGAAACTCAGGACCAGTGGCTCTCTGTGGCGCCTATCAGCACCCCAAAGCACATGCTGGCCTCAGGGCTCTCAGCATCACCAATACCTGTTACAGTCCTGTGGCATCCGGCTCTTCTCACCCCGCCCCCTAGCCTAAACTTCACATTCCTATATAACCGCCATTTCAGCCCGGCTCCCTCTGGGTCCTCCTCTCCTGCGCCACCCCCACCCCCCACCCCCCAGCCCTCCTCCTCCCATGGCCAAGTCTGCTCTGCCTGCCCAGACTAGTCTACTACTTCCTCTCCCTGTTCTGGACTCTTCAGATGACTGACTCGCACATCTACAGCAAAAACCTTCTCACCTGTACCTTGGAGTGGTCACGCCCACTCAAGTCCCTTTCCCCTCCATAGCGTCAGGAAGGAACGGGCAAAGCATCAGCAGTGAGGTGGGAAGGCTGGGGGCCTGCTGATCATGTCTGACACTTGGGTCCAGGTACGCCTGTGTTTCCTCCACAGCTCAGATTAGTTAAGTCCGAAAATCCCCTCTCTGCTTCGCTCCGCCTTGGGAGAGCCCTGCCTGGCCAACAGAACTAGCAAAATGAGAGACACCTTGAGTGCTGAGAATGAACTGAGAGTCTACAGAAACAGAGCTTTCTCCATGAGGGACGGTCAGGGGAAAATGGCATCTGAGCTGCTTTTAAGAGATTTGAGCTAAAGGAACTGGAGAGATGGTTTGGTGGTTACCGCACTGGCCGCTCTTGCAGAGGACCCAGATTTAGTTCCCAGCACCCACATGGCAGCTCATAACCGTCTAACTCTAGTTCCAGGGGAATCTGGTGCCCTCTTCTGGCCTCCATGAGCACTGCATGCATATGGTGCACATGCATTCCTGTAAGCAAACAATCACATAAAAATAAATAAATCTTCCAAAAAAGAAAAACTAAACTAAAGCTTGATGCGCTCAAAAGGCAAGAGAAAATTCCAAGTGGGGGAGCAAGGAGCTGCTACCAAGACATCCATGTGGCAGGAATGTGTATAGGCTAAGAAGTCTGAGAGCTCAGACCATAGAGCAAGCTGCAGATGGAATCTCAGGGAAGTCCTTCAGGCTGATGATAGGCTAGGAGTCACCTATAAAAACTCTAGTTCAAGAAAAAAAAAAAAAAAAAAAAAAAAAAAAAAAAAACTCTAGTTCAAGAGGGGCAGAGGCAAGCAGATCTTTGTGATTTTGAGGCCAGCCTAGTTACAGAGCGAGTTCCAGGATAGCCAGGGCAACCCTGACACAAAGAAACCCTGTCTCAAAAAGCAAACAAACAAACAAAAATTATAGTTCAAACCATGAGGCAATTAAAAGCTCAGAACAAGGGCAGTGCATACATATGGAGTGCTTATTTCATTAGGCATTATACTAAAATACAACATATTGAGCTGGTTGTGGTGCACGCCTTTAATCCTCCACACTGAAGAGGCAGAGGCAGGTGGATCTCTGGGAGTTCATGGCCATATTGGTTTACATAGTGAATTCTAGAACAGCTAGAAGTACATAATAGAGAGACTCTGTCTCAAAGAAACAAAAAATACACTGTATTGTGTAGGCTTTTAAAATGTTAATACTAAAAGAAATGCCCGTGAGGCAGATGTTAGCTTTTATCCCATTTTTCAGTTTCAGGAAACCAGGCTTGCAGAGTGTTCAAGCCCCAGAATTAGTGGGACAGCCGAGTTTTGAACTCAGTTCTGTTATTACTCCAGGTCCAAAGCTCGCCAGCACTCCTCTGTAGAGGAGCATAGGAAAAGGTAAGGGTAGTTTAAGAATCTTGGGGAACTGGCTGGTGAGAAGGTAAAGTTACTTTCCACCAAGCTGGCAACCTGAGTTTGATCCCTCGCTCCCATGTGGGGGAAGAACATGTGCCATGGAGCATGCACGCCCACGTACTAGTGCAAGTACATGTGCACATGTGCGCGCACACACACACACACACACACACACACACACACACACACACAATAGATAGATAGATAGATAGATAGATAGATAGATAGATAGATAGATAGATAGATAGATAGATAGATATAGTATAGTACAGTATAGTATAGTATAAAAAAGAATCTTGGGAGCCATGTAGCAGAAGCAAGACCTTATTCATTTGTTGGTCAGATGGAAGCCTGGCTTTGTAGCTGTCCTTTGAAGATGCAAAAGCCAGGCAAAGATTTGTGAGCCATGTGCCCACCCATCTGGCTACACACACCACTTCTCTGCTTTTCTTCAAGTACTGTTTGTGCTTCTAGAGTTTCTCACCTAGTTTCAGATGAGTTTTGCTTGCTTCGTTTTTTTTTTTCTATTTTGAGTTTTTTCGTCTGTTTGTTTTGTTTTTGTTTTTGAGACAGGGTCTCACTGTATAAGCTCTGAACTCACACTGTAGCCCAGGCTGGCCTGGAATTCACAGAGATTTGCCTGCCTCTGCCTCCCGGGTGCTGGGATTGAAGGCGTGCGCTACCACCTCCAGAGTTAGGTGATTTTTAAACTTAAGTGTTTAAGATGCAAGACTGTGAACCAGATCCCAGCATGAAGGAAAGAGAGAGGGAGGGGGTTGAGAGGGGAGGAGAAGGATGACAACGACGATGATGATAGACAGACAGACAGACAGATGGGAGGGCAGCAAGGCAGGCAAGGGGGAAAAGAAATAAGAAGACTTCAGATGTCACCAACCTGAGCCCCTGAGTGGTTTTTCTACCGCTGCTGTCATTAACACTTAAGGAGGTCAGTTAGAGTATAAAACCTGGAATTTAAAAAAAAATTTATAGGCTGGCAGATGGCTATGTGGGTAAAAAGAGCCGCACAAGCCTGAGTTTAACCCCGGGTGTAGTCGGACTTTTTGGGGGGCCACCAGTGTACAAATAACAACACAGAGACTTACTGTTAATTATGAAACCTCAGCCTTAACTTAAGCTTGTTCTTAACTAGCTCGTATAACTTAAATTAGCCCATTTTCGTTAACCTAGGTTCTGTCACGTACTCCACCCTGTCTCCATGTTTTTCTCACTCACGCCTCCTACTTCCTCTCTCTGCCCAAAAGTCCCGCCTATATCTCCAGCCTTGCTATTGGCCGTTCAGGTTTTTGTGACACCAATCACAGCAATACACCTTCACACAGTGCACAAACATCCCACAATACCCTGGAACACAGGGACCCACATAACAAAGTGGGAGGCTGTGGTCTCTAATGCCAGGACTCCTGTGGTGGGAGGGGAGATGGAGGCAGGCCCATCTGGAGGCTCCGCAGCAGTAGCCTGCTTCACACAGTGCCGCAGAGTCAGGAGACCCCTGCTGGGCGGTGGTGGTGCACACCTTTAATCCCAGCACTCAGGAGGCAGAGGCAGGCGGATCTCTGTGAGTTCGAGGCCAGCCTGGTCTACAGAGTGAGACCCTGTTAAAACCAAAACCAAACCAAACAAGATGGAAGAGAGCTGAATGCAGAAAAGTTATTGTAAACCTCTGTCTGGGTGCTGCTATTGGACACATGGATGCACACACACACACACACTATATATACATATAAATGGATGAATGAATAAATGGATGAATGAATAAATGGATGAATGAATGAATAAATAAATAATAAATAAATAAATAAATAGGTATGGTATAGTACAGTATAGTATAAAAAAGAATCTTGGGGGCCATCTAGCAGAAACAAGACCTTATTCATTTGTGGGTCAGATGGAAGCCTGGCTTTGTAGATGTCCTATCTACATATCTGACTTCAAAGTGAGTTATAAACAAACTGGCTTCTTTTTGTCCCCCAGAGGCAGGGTCTCACTGTGTAGCCCCGACTGGCCTGAAACTCACTCTGTAGACAAAGCTGGCCTTAAACTCATAGAGATCAGCTTGTCTTTGCCTCCAGAGCATTAGGATTAAAGGCTTACACCATCATCCCTGGTACATGTTTTGTTTCTTTTCAAAGATTTATTTGTAGTGTGTGTGTGTGTGTGTGTGTGTGTGTGTGTGTGTGTGTGCTGAATCTCCTGGAACTGAAGTTGTAGATGAAGTTGTAGGCCACTTGACATGGGTCCTGGGAACCAAACTCAGCCCCTGCTTTTATTATTTTTAGTTATGTGTAAAAGTAGCCATCTGTACGTGTATGTGTGTGCATGTGTGTGCGTGTGTGTGTGTGTGTGTGTGTGCGCGCGCGCGTGCGCACATGAATAAAGGCGCCCTCAGATATTGTGGGATAATCTTTTTGTACGCTGTGAAAATGTGTCTCTGCCAAGGCACCTTCTGATTGGTTTAATAAAGAGCTGAGCGGCCAATAGCTAGGCAGGAAGAGGATAGGCAGGATTTCCAGAGAGAGGAAGAGGAGGAATCTCGGCCACAAGGATGCCAGCGAGAGGCGGAGCAGGTCGGACATACAGTACAGAGGAGAGGTAACTGAGCCACGTGGCAAAACGTAGATTAATAAAAGCAGGTTAATTAAGTTTTAAGGCTAGTTGGGGGAAAGCCTAAGCTAAAAGCCAAGCTTTCATAATTAAGTCTCTGCGTCATTATTGGGGAGCTAGCAATCCCACAAAGGAAAGTTTAGCTACATTTGAGAAAGCTTGCTACCCTCGGAGGCCAGAGGCATCAGATTCCCTGGAGCTGGAGCTATGGACAGTTTCAAGCTGCCTAATGTGGTTGCTGGGGACTGAACCCAGGTCCTCTGCAGGAGCAGCCAGTGCTCTAACCACTGGGCCATCTCTCCAGCCCTGGTCATATTTTTTTTTAACTACTCTACTAAGCTGTGCTTTCCAATTGGAGTATTTTGATTATTTGTTTTTAAGGTAACTCGGGTTTGTTTATTTATGTTAGTATTAAAAAAAATATGTTTGTCATTCACTTTATTCTTCCCTATTATGTTTCTCGTTGTTTTTTCTCCCTCTTTCTCCTTTTTGGGAAAATACTTGATGTTTTTAGGTTTCCATTTTGTCTTATTTAAAATATTTTTTTTCACAGTAAGACCCTCTGCTTATTTGATTAAACAAAAAATAAAATGAGCTGCATAGGAACCATTTTAAAGTCCAAAGAGACACGGGCTTTGTTTTAAGGCTGCAGCAGCTGATACTGCCTTTGCCTCTTCTCCAGCCTCCTCTGTGGGCCACAGAGACACATTCCGAAGCCTGCGAGCTCACAGGAGCTTTGGAACGCTTCTTTAAAATATTTTTAGCATGTTTCTTTGTGTAGTCTAGTGTGGGAAAATGGCCTCTGTGTGAAGGAGTTCATTTTTCCACTCTGTGTCTTATCAGTATTTGGTCAGTCTGACCCAGGTGTGGGAAACACTCCTCCTTTCAAGTAATATCACGTTGGGGCAGGCAGGAAGGTTCAGTGGGTGGGGAAGCCTGCCACCAGGCCTGATGACCTGAGTTCAATCCCCGGAATCCACATCGTGAAAGGAGAGAACCGGGCCTGTGGGTTTCTTCTGATCTCCACACAAGTGATGCAGCACATGCACACGAGCACAGACTCGAAAACACAAATAACAGTAAAAACAGTGCTTCTCTTCATCAATGTTTCATCTGTCCCTAGTTCTCCAGGGTTCTTTTTTCACCGTTTCCTTTCTGAGGTGCCCCCTTCAGGCATCCTCTTAACCTATGACAGCTAACTACTGTAGTTAGTGTTCCTTTACCTGAAGGTTCCTACACATTCCTGAAAAATAACATCGTCAGACAAGTCTACAATTCCCTGGGCCTGGCCAGGATGTCTCAGAGGAGTTCACTGAGGGCCAGCCTGGAGTTCGCTGTGGTGATGTGAAGTCTACTGTGGTCCAGGCTGGAGTTTGCTGGAGTCCACTGTGGTCCAGCCTGGGGTTTGCTGTGGTGATGTGGAGTCCACTGTGGTCCAGCCTGGAGTTTGCTGTGGTGATGTGAAGTCCACTGTGGTGATGTGAAGTCCACTGTGGTCCAGGCTGGAGTTTGCTGGAGTCCACTGTGGTCCAGGCTGGAGTTTGCTGTGTATCCACCTGTCCTCAAGTTCTCCAATCATCCTTGAGCATCCCCACTGTATTCCAGAACTAAATCAGTAAAGTTTTTATTTCAGTTATTTTGTGTTTTAGCTTTATAATATTAATTTGTCCCTTTTTATTACTTCTTTGTTGAGACACATTCATTTATAAAAATCTGTAGCTCCTTGTCAAATATTTTTGCTGTGTTTTTTTAAAATCCTTAATTCTAGGGGTTGCAGACACGGCTCAGTGGTGAAGAGCATTTGCTGTTCTTTCAAAAGACCCGAGTTTGGTTCCCAGCACCTGCATCCCATGGCTCAGCTGCAACTACCTGCAACTCCAGCTCCAGGGGATCCGGTGTCTTTTCAGGCCTCTGGGGACACCTGCATCTACATGGCATACACATATCAAGATAAACAAATGAATAAAGATCTAAGGAAGAGGATGCCCAAAGGAGGTGCCTTAGAAAAACAATGAGCTAGGGCAAGGTGGCACACGCCTTTAATCCCAGCACTCAGGAGGCAGAGGCAGGCAGATCTCTGTGAGTTCGAGGCCAGCCTGGTCTACAGAGCGAGATTCAGGACAGCCAGGACTACACAGAGAAGAAGCCCTGTCTTGAAAAAGCTCCCCCAAAAAAACAAAAGAAAGAGGAGGAGGAGGAAAGCTTTTGCTGCTGGCCGAGTTCTAAGGTGGCAGAGCATTTGCCGACTCAGGCAAACCACCGGACTCAGCGAGATGTGCTTTCTGTACTCCAAAAGCCTAATGAGATCGGCCTGCTTTGTGCTCAGAATGCTTTCAAAAGACTGGGAACGCTTTCCTTTCTCACAAAAGCTCATTACTAACCGTCTCTGTGAGCGGACTGTTGGTGGCTGGGAAAGTGTGAAAATCAATCCCTAGGATCCCGTCTCCGGTTTCTCCTTCCTCACCTCCCCACCTTAAACCCTGACCGTCAAACCTTTCCAGCCTCAGAGTCTAGCACTCTTTTGGGCAAAAACATAGAGGAGAAAATAACAAGCATAAGTAAATCTCTTTTTTTATGAGAAAAAAAAAAAAACCCTCTGAGAAAACACTGAAGATACCCACATAAGAAGGAAGGGGCCCCAGCACTCAGGAGGCAGAGGCCGACAGATCTCTGTGAGTTCGAGGCCAGCCTGGGCTACCAAGTGAGTTCCCGGAAAGGCGCAAAGCTACGCAGAGAAACCCTGTCTCAAGAAAAAAAAAAAAAAAAAAAAGGAAGGGGCTGGAGAGGCAGCCCAGTGGTTAAGAGCACTGGCCGCTCTTGCAGAGGACCTGGTTCCGTTCCCAGCATGGACGTGGTGGCTCACAACTGTCTGTAACTCTAATTTCAAGGGGTCTAATGCCCTCTTCTGACCTCTAAGGGCACAACACATACATGTAGGCAGATACTCATATACATAAAAAAGTTTAATCAAAGAGAGTAAGAAGTTCATAAACATTTGTTGAGTACTTGCTCAGTATTGAGTATTCTGTTTACATATTAAGCACTGAAGCATAGATCTGGGGAGGTATGGCCTTTGAATTTATGAAACCCATCCAAACAGTGGGTGGAGATTCTGTAAGACAAGCTGTAGTGGAATAAAAGGAAGGGACATCTAACTGACAACTTTCACTAATGGGAACAGAGCCTTTCACGAAGGTCACCCTGAGAGGTCAACGGCCATGCACAAAGGGCTTCATGGGTTTGCTGGAGAGTTTGTCTCTACTCTCTAGGCACTGGGAGAAAATTAACCTCTGGAATGATATCGCAATGAAATCTATATTGCACGAGGACAGAAAATATACATGTCAAAATGGGACGAAGCAGAGGGAGCCCAGTGGACTCCTGTGTCACAACTGCCCAGACGACTCAGCATTAAGGAAAGGATGATTTGCTGGCCGCACCCCTTTAATCCCAGCACTCGGGAGGCAGAGGCAGGCGGATCTGTGAGTTCAAGGCCAGCCTGGTCTACAGAGTGAGTGCCAGGAAAGACGCAAAGCTACACAGAGAAACCCTGTCTCGAAAAACCAGAAAAAGAAGGGGAAAAAAAGAAAGAAAGAAAAAGAAAGGATGATGAGCCACGGAAGGGGACAGAAGGACAGGAGTCAGGAATCTGCTGGTTTCTGAGCTGAGGCAGGAGGCAAGGATGCTGGGTACCCAGTGATTTCAGGAGGAGGCAGGAGGCAAGGATGCTGGGCATCCGCATGGAGATGAGATGATACTACTCCACTCAGAACCTGGGGACCTGAGTCATCTCACTGTCCCAGAGTCGCACTCGGCCATCAGACCACACAGGCTCTTTTCTGCTGAATTGCAGTGCTCTGTCTGCTCCCTCACTGGCTGCACACTTTCTCTTTCCTGCCACCTAAGTAGAATATGCCCAAGACCTTCCCTTTTTAGACTCCATCTTTCCATGTGCTAACACCACTTGGGGCTTTAGCTGTCCACATGCCCAGGTCTGTTCTCCAAATGCCCATGAGTTATGCCCCCTGCCTCAAACTCACACTCAGCACACTCAAACAGGGCTGACAGTGTGTTGCCCATTTAGATGGATCCTCTGAGTTCTGCTTTCTCAGCTCATTAAAAAATAAATAAATAAATAAATAAATAAAAAAATCTGCTCTCCAGACCAGCAACCTCCAGGGCAGGTTGGTACTAAAAGATCATAGGCTTAGGAACCAGATTCTGAGTGAAGTATGACCCGGTCAGCTGTACAGTCTCTAACTTGGGACATGTGAATTTCCACCAAAGCCCCTCTGTTTCTTCAACAGTGAAATGGGTAAAATTATACCTGTTGTCACCAGAAGTAAAACAAATGCCAGGGCAAATAACGCGATACCACCCTGACTCAGCAAGCACCAGCCCCGACTCGTCCGTCTCTGGATCCTGTAATCTCCTTCTGCTACCTTCTGCGTTCCCCGGTTTTGCTTCATTTCCATTCTGGTTCATAACTACATACTTGTGCTGTGGAATAATCTGTTTGTACACTGTGAAGATGTGTCTTTGCCAAGATGCCTCTGAAGGGCTTAATGAAAGCCAACCAGCCGTAGGTGGGCGTGGAGAACTCTGGGAAGAAGAAGGGTGGGGTCGCAAGGAGCCGCCAGGACCCAGGAAGCAGCGTGGGCAGTAGAGAGCAAAGGTAATAAAGCCACGTGGCAGCAAGTAAATTGGTACGAACGGGTTCATTTAAGTTATAAGAGCTAGTTAGAAACAAGCCTAAGCTACCGACCGAGCTTTCATAATTCATAAGAAGGCTCTGTGTGCCGGGCGGTGGTGGCGCACGCCTTTAGTCCCAGCACTGGGGAGGCAGAGCCAGGTGGATCTCTGTGAGTTCGAGGCCAGCCTGGGCTACCAAGTGAGTTCCAGGAGAGGCGCAAAGCTACACAGAGAAACCCTGTCTCGAAAAACCAAAAAAAAAAGAAGGCTCTGTGTTGGTTATTGGGGAGCTGGCTGGAGACAGAAAAAGTTCGACTACATACCTGTTCTCAAACCCCATCCACTTCAGCAGCCTCGGAACCACCCACCTTGTCTCTCAGCCCACGCTTCAGATTAGTGTTGATTGTTCAGAATACTGTTTGTGCCTGTGCGTAGTAAAACTTACCTTCCCTCTGCTTTTACAGAGAAGGCATTGAAGCACAGAGAGGTTAAGAAACTTGCTCAAAGCCACACAGCGAAATAAGTAGTATTGCTGAGGTTCAACCCCGTCCATCCAGAGCTAAAGGCCATACTTCAACCACCTGCAAGCTGCTGTTGAATAGAAGAGAAACCGGAAACAGCACTCAGGAGGCAGAGGCACGCAGATCTCTATGAGTTCTAGGGCAGCCTGGTCTACATAGCTAGTTCTAGGCCAGCTACGGGGTGAAACAGTGTCTCAAAAAAAAAAAAAAAAAAAGATATTGGAAACATGAGTCAGCCGAGGTCCAAAGTCAAACTTCTAGAAAGTAGTGAGGCCAACTTCCCCAGTCCCTCATCCTCCCCCCAACCCCCACAAGCTTTCAGGACAGGACTGAGAATGGAGCCAAGGCAGCTGGATTGTGTCTATGTGTGTGTGGTATGTCGACTTGTTTCAATCCCAGGTGGGAGACCACAGTCTGAAGGCATCTGGATTTCTGTGTGTGCGCACATGTGCTTTCCAGTCACTGCTGGACCAAAGCCTCCAAGATAAGCATCGTATCTGATGCCGCTGTGTCCCCAGAACCTGTCACAGCGCCTGGCATGAAGCCCATAGCCAGGCAAGAGAAGGAAGGAAAAAGTGATGTTAATCCAAACAGCCATTCATGCAACAGACCCGCGTCACAGCCCGATGCCCTTTAAGCTCATGAATTTCTAATTAATCTTAGATTTACAATTTCCTATCTTCCGAACGCACCGTTTGACCTTCGGTATATTTATTGTCCTCACGGACGAGGGTAATGCCACAGCAAAAAATCTTGAGCAGTGGAGACCCGGTGTGTAAGCCCTCCGACACAGCACACACATCCGATCAAACAATGAGCAATGGGATATTGGCAAGGGAGCAGCATCTCTAAAACTCAGACGTAAAGAAAACACCAACAAACTGTGGGTGCAGGGGGGACCCTGAGAAGCCTTGCCTTGGAACAGGGCACTTTCTAGAAGCTCCTGAAGAATGCGGTGACAACACACACACACACACACACACACACACACACACACACACACACACGTCTTTCTGAAAAGGTGATTTATAGCAGTTGGGACAGTCTCACGAGCTCTGCAGCCAGAGCCACCCTGCTGGAGTCTTTGCTTGCCTGTTGGAGAGAATGAGAGAATGGCTTCCTGCCGAACATGGAGGGACACACACACACACACACACACACACACACACACACACACACACCCTGAGAGAACCGAACCTCTCCAGGGGATGGGGTGAGAGACGGAAGGAGAGAGCTGTGAACCTCCACCTGCTGGCCTCGAGGAACTGGGGCGAAGTCAGTTGATGTCCTGCTAGTCCCTTGTTCCAAGTACTGACTTTTTTCAGACATTGAACAAAAGCAGCTCTTCTGTGATATTTTTATAGAAAAGCAGCAGCCATTGGGTGGTGGCGGTGCACGCCTTTGATCCCAGCACTCCAGGGGCAGAGGCAGGAAGATATCAGTGAGTTCAAGGCCAGCCTGGTCTGCCTAGGGAGGCTCAGGCCAGCTAGGGTTATAGAAAGAGACCCTGTCTCCAAAACAAAGAAACAGTTTAGGGAAGATGAGGAAGAAAGGCCACAGCAGACTGTCCACGTGGCCTGGGGTTTCTGTTTAAGACTATCCCACTGCCCATTACCTGAAGGACTGAAAAAAAAAAAAAAAAAAAAAAAATGGTGGGAAGGCATCAGCTCTGCTCAAGCGGGTCCTCAGGCCTGAGCCTGTAACACAGCGGGAGAGGCTTGCCTTGGGCACAGGAGCCCTGGGGTTCAGATTTCCAACACCACAGACACAAGAGAAAGATTGTTTTCTTCCATTGAAATAGACCTAAATGATCTCTAGTTCAACATTCTCTCTCGTCTCAAAGTGTTTTTTACAGCATCTGATGAACATGCAGCGTGCCTCCGAGTGCCGCCGTATCCAGCACAGAAGGACAAGGAAAAAGAGTCTTCGAGCCGGGCGGTGGTGGCGCACGCCTTTAGTCCCAGCACTGGGGAGGCAGAGCAGGCGAATCTCTGTGAGTTCGAGGCAGCCTGGGCTACCAAGTGAGTCCAGAAAAGGCGCAAAGCTACACAGAGAAACCCTGTCTCAAAAAAAAAAAAAAAAAAAAAAAAAAAAAAGAGTCTTCGAATAATGTGAATATCGGGCACCAGGTTGATATTGTCTTTCTTTCTTTCTTTTTAGGTTTATTTATTTTATCTTATGTGTAGAGTGCATGTCTGTACACCACACATGTGCCTGGGACCTGTGGAGACAGAAGAGGGGGTCAGACCCCCAGGAACTGGAGTTACAGCCGGTTGTGAGCGGCCACATGGGTGCTGGAAGTGGAGCCAGGGTCCTCTACGGGAGCAGCCAGAGCTCTTAACCGCTGAGCCTAGCCGTCTGTGGTTTTTCTTTTAAAATGACCTTGCACTGTGGAGCGCGGTTCATAAGGAATCACAGAAAGAGAAAGGGGGAACATCACGAGCTTTCCAATACTTTTTCTACCCGAATTTTTCTAGGTGATATGTTTAAATTTGGCTACTGGCTGTATAAACACAGAAAGGCAAATAGTGTCATTCCATTTTCTTGAGAAAAATATAAATTCTGTGTAACTACAGGCCAGAGGCAGATTACTCGGGGCAAGAGGGTTAGCGGCTTTTGTTTACCTTTTGTTAGCACCTGTCACAATCTGCTGGGAAGGCAGAAAAGCATGGCTGATTATCCGGATTCTCGGCAATCTCTACCTCCAGCTTTCAGAGACCTCAGGCTTGAATGAGACGGTGTTGGCAGGAGCTAACAAATGACTCTGTAAACGGAGCAGACAGCGCTGATTGATGGCGGTTTACAATGAAGCTCAGTAAAGAGCAAGTATTTTCTTCCCCTCAACTGAACCGTAGGTCCACAGTGTCTCTTCCCCAAGGAAACCAGAGGAAAAGCCAGGCCTGTGTTCACGGACAAGCTGGAGTAACTCGGGAAGTGTGTGCTCTCTTGCTGTGTGTAGTTGGACACCCTGTGTGGGATTCTACCAGGACCGTGAGTGTGAGGGGATGGAGTGGTCCTGAAAGCGCAGTGTACAAGTGATCGAGTTGGCTGTGAACTTAGCCGGGGAGCCAGGCTTGGTCTGCAGCCCCTCAGCTTCCATCTCCCCTTCAGTGAGTGACACAATAATCTCTTTGGTGGGTGTGAACTGCCTAGTGAGTTACACACCTGTCCTGTGGAAGAGAGGGGCACTTTGAAACATGCCATGTTTCCTGAGTCTTGAACTAAAAGCATCAATATTTGCGTGCAAAGAAATACAGAGCTGGAGAGATGACTCCACGGTGAAGGGCATTGGCTGCTCTTCCAGAGGATCTGGGTTCAGGTCCCACCGCCCACAGAACAGCACACAAATGCTCTGTAACTCCAGTTCCAGGGGACCTGACACCTTCTTAAGTCCTCTGGGTTTTCCTGCATGCATGTGGTAGGCACATGTGCACCTGTACATACACACACACACACACACACACACACACACACACACAATCGATAGATAGACAGATAGATGATAGAAAGACAGACAGATAATTTGTAGAAGAAATAGATAACTATGGACTGTTCCAGTCAAGCTGGGGCCATCTGATGCTTTTCTTTCTTCCTTCCTTTCTTCCTTCCTTTCTTTCTTTCTTCCTTCCTTTCTTCCTTCCTTCCTTCCTTCCTTCCTTCCTTCCTTCCTTCCTTCCTTTCTTTTATTAAGGACGGAGTCCAGCCTCTTCAGTACACTATCTCACACTGTGCTACACACAGGCTCTGCTGCTTTTGGGTCCATCGTTACTGAGTAATAACTGTCCTGAGTCTGGAGGCCCCAATGCCAGTGGTCAACACTCAGGAACACACAGCACAGGGCAAGTCCTGACCCGTGTCACAGACGGGGTGATCAACCTGTAGGTGAAATACCCAGCTGAATCAGACACTTATTGAGAAGTTAACATTTTTTGTAACAGCTGACATGCTATTATGTATTTTTTAAATAAATATAATACATAATAAGCCGGGCGGTGGTGGCGCACACCTTTATCCCAGCACTCGGGAGGCAGAGCCAGGTGGATCTCTGTGAGTTCGAGGCCAGCCTGGTCTACAGGTCGAGTTCCAGGACAGGCACCAAAACTACACAGAGAAATCCTGTCTTGAAAATCCAAAAGAAACAAACAAACAAACATACAAACAAAAGATAACGTCTATTTAGGTTTAAAGAACCCAGTTATTTCCCATTGTTTAACTGAATGGCTGCATGGGACTAGATTTGGGCGGTTCTCACCTTAGACACTTTTTCTCAGACCTCACTGGTTAGAAACATTTTGTAAAAAATAACTTACTATCCAGAGAGCTCTCCTGTTTGCCAGATAAGAAATCCTGTTCCGCCATCCCAGCAGGCAAGGCTGTTTAAGTTACTAGATAACAAAGTTATTATTGATTCTTTTTTTTTAACTCTTCCTGAAGTCCCAGGGGAGTTTGTCAGACTAAGAATGATTTTTGTTTAGAAGAAGAAGAAGAAGAAGAAGAAGAAGAAGAAGAAGAAGAAGAAGAAGAAGAAGAAGAAGAAGAAGAAGGGGAGGAAGGCCTCCTTGTTGCGTTGTTAGCCGGCCTGTGACAGATGGGAGTCCAGGGTTTCCTCACTGCCCTTTACTCAGGAGTAGGAGAAGAGAAAGTAAATAAGCCAGAACCCAGAGCACTCCTCCTAATCTGGATTTCTCAGCGTTGGGCCCCAGCACTTGGAAAGCAAATGGCAGCTCCTGCTGGACTCCCCTGTCAGCCTGATGTTGTTAACCAGTTTAGCATTCCCTTATCACATGCTCATGTGGGCAGAATTAAGTGGAATTAGCCAACAAATTATACAAAATTCATTTACCTTTAAAGGAAGCTTTGTGGTCACGGTTAGAAGAGAGAGGGTGTTGCATTAAGACACCAGTTAATGGTCCTGCCTGGAGATGGATCAATATGACTCGGTTTTATTGCCTGGCTTTAATTGTACTTAGGTTGAGCTGCTGTGGTGCCCTGCTCAACTTCCCTGAGCCCACCTGAGAGGACATTAGCATCCCAAGGAGAGTCTCGCTGTTTCAAAAATGGGAGCCCACTAGCCCTCCCCAAATCCTTAGCTACCTGCAGCAATAAGAGATATAAAGGGGAGCCTAACCGATAAAAGGGAACTATGTCAGTGTTGGCCCACTGTGATGTGTCGGGGTGTGTAGGTGTGCCGTCCATGCAGATTCAAATGGCAGCTCTTGGACCCCTCTGCTTCTCCTGAATGGGGCGTTTTCCAACTTCATAACAACCTCATGATGGAGAGTATTTCCTCATCATTTAAATTAAGTAAAATTTAGTTTAAGTGACTGTTGTTGTTGGTGGTGGTGTGTGTGTGTGTGTGTGTGTGTGTGTTCTGAGCACACGTGCATTGGTGTTTGGTCATGGGTGTCTCCTGGAATTGGAATTACAGACAGTTGTGAGCTTCCTTGTGGTTGCTGAGAATTGAACTCAGGTCCTCAGGGAGAGCAGTCAGTGCTCTTAACCACTGAGCCATCTCTCCAGCCCCTGTTCTTGTTCTTGAAGCGTAGTGTGCCTGTGAATGAGCTTGTAAGGGTTTAAAATGCAGATTCCCAGGGCTAGGGGTGCATCTCAGTGGCAGAACACTTACTTTGCACATACAAGACCCTGGTTTTGACCTCCACCACAAAAAAGAAAAAGTTAAACCAAAAGCTAGGGTACTGACTCCTGAGTGTAGCTCCAGCTCTCTGGAGAGGGAGGCAGGAAGATCAGGAGTTCAAAACCAATGTCAGCTGCCTAGTGAGTTCAATATCAGCCTTTGCTGCTGAAGAGCTTGTCTAAAAATATGTATTTGAGTTCCTACTTTATAATAAGCTAGGATATTGTCAAGGCAGCCAGATTGGATTCTAAAGGCTCGTCATGGTCTTGAGAGGGGGATCAGTGGTTAAGAGCCCTTGATGTTCTTGCAAAGGACTCAGGTTCAGTTCCCAGCACCTACATGGCAGCTCACAACCATCTGTAACTCCAGTTCCAAAGGATCTGTCCTCCCCATGCCCCGCTTCTGACCTCCAGCACCTGGCATGCACGTCGTACACACACATACATACATGCAGGCCAATCACTCATACACATCAAAATAAGTAAATCGCGCGCGCGCACGAGTGTGTGTGTGTGTGTGTGTGTGTGTGTGTATGTGCATGTGAATGCAGATGCTTGTAGAGGCCAGAAGAAGGCGTGGGCCCCTGAAGCAGGAGTGGTAGGCAGTTGTAAGCTTCATACAGGGAGATGGAGACCAAACCCAGGTCCTCTGCAGACATCCTAGCGTATCTCTCACTTCTAAGCCATCTTTCCAGCCCCCCAGACTGCTTTTTTTTTTTTTTTTTTTTTTTTTTTTTTTGATTTTTCGAGACAGGGTTTCTCTGTGTAGCTTTGCGCCTTTCCTGGAACTCACTTGGTAGCCCAGGCTGGCCTCGAACTCACAGAGATCCGCCTGCCTCTGCCTCCCAAGTGCTGGGATTAAAGGCGTGCGCCACCACCGCCCGGTCCCAGACTGCATTTCTACTCCTGGGTTTTCACTCCTCAAAAGCAAGCACACAGTAAGGATTCTACAGACAATCAATAAATAGCGCTGAAACCAATAAAAACCATTCGAAACACGGGAGGTTGCAGGAGGGACCCAGCAGTGTGGAGCAGAACAGAAACTTGGAAGAGAAAGGTGGCCTGCCCGGAGGAGGTGGGGGAGGGGAAGAAGGCAGAGGGGATCACGTCAATGGAAGCGTGCTCTAGAGGACTTAGATCAGGCGGGGAGCTTGCGGGGAAGCAGGCCTGAGCGGTCAGTGTACAGCTTCTAGGGAGGCCACCGAGTTGGGGGCAGGGGCAGGGCCACAGCTGGTGGTGAAGGCTTGGGAGTCTGATTTCCTCCTGTGGCTTTTCCTTCTGCTTCCTAGCGGCCTGAAGGTCACAAGGTCAGAAGAATGAAACCTAAAAGGATGGAACTGGCTCACTCCTGAAGAGGGCACGTGTAGCCAGCCACAGTACTGGGACCTCCAGAGTCGTGTCCCACCCCACCCCCCTACGCCCCCACCTCCCCTCCAGAGTAGTACCTCCCGTGCCCCCCACTCCAGAGTTGTCCCCCCGACCCCCGCCTCCCCTCCAGAGTCGTCCCCCCCACCCCCGCCTCCCCTCCAGAGTCGTCCCACCCCCACCCCCCTCCAGAGTCGTCCCCCCCCCCCCCCCCCCCACCTCCCCTCCAGAGTCGTCCCCCACCCCCTCCAGAGTCGTCCCACCCCCCTCCAGAGTCATCCCACCCCCCTCCAGAGTCGTGCCTCCCCTGCCCCCCACTCCAGAGTGGCTTCTTCTCACACACTAGAGCTAGAGGGATGCTTTGTAAGACAGCTGTGCAGAGGCCACACACTTTAAAGCTGCATGTCTGTGCTGGCTACTATTATGTCGATGAGACACAAGTTAGAGTCATTTGGGAAGAGGACTTCAGCTGAGAAAATGCCCCCACCAGACTGGCCCAAGGGCGAGCCTGACCGCTTTTCTTGACTGATGGTTGTTATGGGCAGTACTGGTGGTCCTGGGTTCTGTAAGAAAGCAGGCTGAGCAGCCATGAGGAGCGCGCCAGTGAGCAGCGTCCCTCTGTGCAGTTCCTCTGTGCCTGTGGTCTGAGAGGCATGCCAAGGAAAGAGTAAACCTTTTCTTCCAAGCCTTTGGTCATCGAGTTGAATTATCCGGAAAATAATTCCAAGTTTCCACTTTTTGCCACGAGAACTGTTTTACCCCAGAAATCAACTGAACACATTTTGGATCCGGTCCTTGCTTCCAGGTCCTCCTCCTGCCTGTGCTCCGGACGCTGAGTCTGGATCGGGTCCCTGAGCAAAATCTCCTAGGCCACTAATGTCCATGCTATCTCAGGCAAGTCAAAAATCAATCATGAAGTAGCACTCCCATTAAATACACATTGTTTGCTTTACTGGGTTTTCTCAACTCAGAGCATAATTTCGTTTTAACTTTCTTTCTTTTTTTCTTTTTCTTTTTCTTTTCTGGAGACAGGGTTTCTCTGTGTAACAGTCCTGGCTGCCCTGGCCTCAAACTCACAGAGATTCACCTGCCTCTGCTGGGATTAAAGGTGAGCACCACCACTGCCCGCCTCATTTTACTTTTTAACAGTAACTAATTTTGAAATGAATATGGTCTTAAAAATTAAATTTTATGTAAACCTATCTTTGCTGAGAATCCCTAATACACACACACACACACACACACACACACGGACACACGGACACACGCACACAAACATACAATGGCTTAATTCCTGTCATCTAGCCCAAACCAGCCTTCGGTGTGCCCGCAAAACCACTGAAGAAGCTAGCCGGGGCTGAACCAGAGTCTTGGCACAAGCCGAGGGTAAAAAGAGCAGGTAGGGATCCCAGTGTCAGCAAGGATTATCAGGACGTCCTGCTAATAAAAGACTTTTTCACTGTCCACACTATAATTGGTTTACAGCCTTTTTTGTTGATTTATCCATAAGAGCTTCTGTTAAATGGCTGGGAAAGGCTCTTGCCTAATGGCTGGGTATCTCTGAGGCCTGCTGGAGGCGGAGGAGGCACAGGCGGGCCGGGGATGCGGAGCGGAAACGCGTTTCACCTGTAATGGACTAGGGAGCCAGAGAGGCAGAGAAACGCTGAGTGTGATCTTGCTCGCTGGAGCTTCTACTGTTAGCAAGCAACCATTAACCAGTTAAAAACACCCGGGAGACTTCGGCCTACCTAAGAGTCATACCGAATGGCTATTGGATCTTTGTTTCTTGAGTCCCTTTTTAAGGCAGGAGATGAGAAATCACTAGTTGTGAAATCAAGAATGTGCCACAAACACACACGGGCGCGGGGAGGGAGGGCGGTCCCTCGCGTTTTGCTCAGCCTGGGGGAATTATTTGTTTGACCTTGTTTTCTGCCGGGAGACACTTTTCTTTTTGCAAGGCCCAGCAAAAATATTAAATGGGAACAAACGAAGCATCGAGATGGAAGCCAATTTACCGAAATGCACGCAATTAGGACCAGAAGTGCTAAGTAAACACCCCGGGGGTGACGGGTGAGAGGGGGGAGGGCAGGGAGAGGACACTGAGGATCTAGCTCTGGGGGGTTACCCAGGTGAGGTGGAGGAACCGTGAGGGAAGGTGCCTATCTTTGTCCCGAGCTCGAGACCCGCACATAACCGCATCACCAAGTCAACCCGCACGGCTGCCGCAGATTATCTTCGAGGGTCAACACCCCGTGGCCGCGCCGCCCCCTCCGGCCCTGTCCTTCCGATCGATGTGACCACTCGCGGTCAAGGAGATAGCGTCGAGTCCCAGGCCGCCACCCTGAACAATGGACTCATTGAGGCGGGCCTGTAGAGATTAGGTGCGCTGCTCCCCGGCCTTTCACTCCCAGGCCCCCGATGGCCACAGGTGGCCCTTTTCCCTGAAGAAATCAGAGACACTCTCCCCTCTGGCCCGGCTTCCCTCAGTGAGAACCCCGGCAGGAGCCTGGGACTATGGAGGGTCCAGGCTCGCACATCAGCGCTGGGCAGCCCGCAAGCAAATAAAATCCTAGGAGGGAAAGAAATTTCAGAGTTCAAAACTCTCATAATTTTTTTTTGCCTTTAATAATTGTTGTTCAGAATAGCCCACTCCATCTGAATGCATGTAGGGAAAAAAAATATTAAAACGCTGCAAAGTTCTAAACACGAGTGTATGGTTTGGTTGAGTCGGGCTGCAGTGATTTAATTCCTCTTGATTGCTAGCGACTCTTGCCTTCTTTTTCAGGGGCTCTCTGCAAGGATGCAAAGAGACTCCAAAATCTTCCAGTGTCCTTGGAGGGCCAGGACTCAGTGAGTCAGCAGCCTCTGTTACATACACCCCAGAGAATGAACGCCAGGGCCACTGGGTCCTTGCCAGCAGGGACACACACACACACACACACACACACACACACACACACAAACACACTAAAGTGACCATGTTAAAGGCAGGTCCCTGGAGTATCTGACAGGTGGAAACCAGGCACAGGCATCTTTGAACATGCAGTGTTTTAATTTCGTTTTCTAGGAACCCAATCATCTCCTTGCCCGGCTGCCCAGTTTCAACAACACACTGAGTGGGTTTTCTCTGCGGGTAGATTGATTCTACCAGGGTCTCCAGGACAGATGTCAGGGATCTGAAAACCTTGTTTCAACCCCTGGTTCAACCTCTCAACCACAAAGGCGACACTTGCCTTTGCCTTTGGCACATTTGGGAAGCTATGCTCTGAGTTACTCAAATAGATTCCAATTCCTAAAATTAAATTTAATAACAATAGCCTTCAACTTAAAATTAAGCCACTGTGATTTTTTTCAAAGTTAACAGTCTGCAGGCTAGAAGTCTCAGGAACACAAATACACATGAAAATAAAACAATAAGGGGATAATTTCAGCAATAAAACAAAAATGACAGTTTCTGCCTTATAAAGCTGGGTTCTGCAAGCATGTCTTAAAAACTCTTATTCTTCACCAGGCGGTGGTGGCCCATGCCTTTAATCCCAGCCCTCAGGAGGCAGATGCAGGCGAATCTCTGTGAGTTCGAGGCCAGCCTGGTCTACAGAGTGAGTTCTAGGATAGACTCCAAAGTTACACAGAGAAACCCTGTCTCGAAAAGCCAAAAAGAAAACAAACAAACAAAAACCTCTATTCTTCAGCAGTTGAGATGTGTCATCTTAAAGTTTCGCAAATCATATTACTGAGCTGATATTTACGTATATTATTAAAAAATACACGAAAATTAAAAGTTGGGAGTGGTGCCTTAGACCTGCAATCCCAGAGGACAATGAAGGTGGCCTCCTGCGGGAGTTTGAGGCCAGCCTGGACTACATAGTGAGTTGCAGCCCGGCCAGAGCTACAAAATTAGATCCTGTCTTAAACAAAACAAAACACACAAAATCAATCAAAACAAACAAAAGCCCGGAGCGTGGTGGTGGTGGGGGGATGTGAACATTTAAAGAAAGCGCGGTGGAAGCGGTTCTGTAAAAGAATAAACGTTCTGGTATTTTTGCGCGCCCGGCTCTGGAGACCTCCGCCTGCTGTAGACGGAGGAGGGTTCGGCCGACCGAGAGAGAGGACTGAAATAAATGCAGGTGTTCGCGGGCACCTGGGCCTCCTTCTTAAGGCAGCCCGCCGGGCCAATAACGGCTCCAGGCTGAGCCACGTGGGGTGCCTCTGGGCCTATGGCACGGCGGCCGGCTTGTGGGTCCCCCGCCAGCCCCTGGTTCCCCGGGAGAGCAGTAGAGAACTGTCAAAGCGATCCGGGGTGGCGTTGGGAGCCGGCGGCGGCCAGCGGCACAGCGCCAAGGCCTGGCTTGTAGATCGCTACCCGGGGCTGCTGCCCCCCCCCAAGTGCCCGCTGCCACCATGAACGGCGAGGAGCAGTACTACGCGGCCACGCAGCTCTACAAGGACCCGTGCGCGTACCAGAGGGGCCCGGTGCCCGAGTTCAGCGCTAACCCCCCTGCGTGCCTGTACATGGGCCGCCAGCCCCCGCCGCCGCCGCCACCCCAGTTCGCAGGCGCGCTGGGAACACTGGAGCAGGGAAGCCCCCCGGACATCTCCCCCTACGAAGTGCCCCCGCTCGCCGCCGAAGACCCTGCCGGGGCGCACCTCCACCACCACCTCCCCGCTCAGCTCGGGCTCGCCCACCCGCCCTCCGGGCCTTTCCCCAGTGGAACAGAGCCTGCGGGCCTGGAAGAACCCAGCCGCGCTCAGCTCCCTTTCCCCTGGATGAAGTCCACCAAAGCTCACTCCTGGAAAGGCCAGTGGGCAGGTAAGTCTGGCGCTTTCTCCCTTTTCTCTTCTCCAAGTGTAGACTCAGCTGCCCCTGTCCTCAAGTGCTCCCCTGGGCCTTTTCCCAGATCCTCTCCGACCCGCAGGATAAAGCAGGCTTAGCATGAACTCCGGGGAGGCCAACGGGTCCATTCATCTGGAACCCTCCTCTCCTCCTCCCTCCTTGCGGGTGTCCCAAGCCTTTCTTCACCTGGGAGCGGGCTCCCACGCCCGAGAAAGCCCAGGCCTACCCAAGCTCGGAGCTTCTGAACTCTCTGGACCCTTCTGCAGCCGGGGCATCTGGAAGCCGAAGACTCCCAGGGAGTGGGCACCCAGTTAAGCAAGATGTCTCTGACCTAGGCTGGAACCTCTTCGAAGGCTCAGGCCCCTTCACTTACCGGCCCTGTCCTGGTGGCTTTATTAAAGAAAAACGGGCCTCCTAGAGGCACCGAGTAGAAACAGAAAAGCAGGAAGGAAAAGGAAAATTGATCCCTCCGGGCCTGCCCAGGGTCCGGAGGCCCTGGAGTAGGGTAAGGGGTGGGAGTGAACCGAGACAGGCTGGGGGGCTCACCGAAAGGCGGCTCCAGAGCATGGCAGCCGGGAGAGGCGTCTGGGGTGCCAGTTCTTGGACCAACCAAGTGTTTGAAGGGTCTTCTCGCGCTGTGTCCCAGGAAGTAGACATGCAGGAGGAGGGTCTTCTTGCAATCTGGCTCAGCGAAGCAAGACCCCCCCCCCCCCCCCCGGGTTTCCTTAGCTCTGGGCGCCGCCTGCTTCGTGCTAGGTCTTTCCTGGCAGCGGAGAGGCAAAGCCGAGCAAAGCCCCAGGTCCCTTCCCCGCCGGATGCTGGCAGCGACTTTGCGCGGGGGGCCTGTGCCCGCCACCGCTGCACAATGTTATCTCTTCCGGGCTGCAGCCACTTCTGGTCACACCTGTTCTGCAAATAGCTACTTTTTCTTTTGCCTTCCGACTGTCTGTCAGGAACCCAGGGGTTAAGAAGCTGGCGTTGGCATCCCCTGAGAATTCCCAACGCCATGTCTTCAGGGCCTGTTTAAGAAGCCTGACCCTCCCTCCAGGAGGAGCAGCCAAGCAAAGATCTTGAGCGGGTCTGGAGTAGCAAGGCTCACCAAGGTCCCAGGGGCACCTCTCATTAATTCATTTTTCTCGCCGAGGCGAAACTCCTGATTTAAGACAAGGGCTCACACCCTTGCTGGGGGCAGCCGGCCGTCCCTCGCCTCTGACCAATTCCAAGCCGATGGAGCAGGTAGATGCTGCAGAGGTGTCTCAAGGCCAAGGCCACAGGTCGCCGAGACCCGGTTCTTGGGACTGCCTGAAGATGGCCCCTCCACCCAGGGGGCTCTCAGTCCATAGTTTCTTGCCAGGGATCCCGTCTTTCGGGGCTCCCTCCCTCAGAGCCCTGGCGACTCTTTCTGGCTATCCGCTCATGAGCTGGACTAGGGTGGAAAGAAACCAGGGAGTAAATTCTGAGGGAAAGGCGACAGCTTTTCCTGTGTTTGGGGAACATTTTGGAGACACCTTTGGACTGCAAAATTCGGGCGCCAGGAGCCATTGCGGGTCCTTTCTGACCGTCTGCATGCCCGACTCTGGCAGCCTCTTCTCCGGGTGGGAGACTGCAGGGAGCTCCCGCGTCTCCACTTTGGAAGAACTTCAAAGTTTAGCGAGCCCCTCGCGTTCTTAGTGGGTTTTCACACCCCTTGGAGAGGGCACAGTGACCAAAGGGGTCATAGTAGAAATGCGAATACTAATGGCAACAGCTCCCTGAAAATAACTGGACCTAACAAAACTTCATCACTGTCCGGTTCTACTCTGAGTCCCAGAAAAGGTCACCCTGGGGAGCTCTGAGCGTTTTCTCACCAGCAGGTTCCAACTTCAGCCTCCGTTAGCTGGACACAGATCCCCATAGCTTTCCTAGGACTTGGCAAAGTGGGCAGCTGAGGGCAGCGGCCGGAAGAACCTGTGAGTTACGATTATGAAACCGTGGTTGGCCTTTTTAAATGTTTCATTAAGGGTAAGTCTCTCCTCTTCCGGGAAAGGCCTGTGTGGTTTTCAGACGTTCCTGGGGAGAACTGCTTTCCAAAGAGTGGTCCTAGGGGTCTCACCTCAGCTTCCGGTGCCTCCTCTTGGTCTGGGGAAAACCCGGGAGCAGATTCCATCCAGGAAATTATTCCTTGCCTTCAACGCGCTCACGCCTCTCGCCTCTGTCCCAAGTCAAGTTGGATTCAGCCTTTTTGTTGAGCTTTGGTGGAGAACCCTAACCAGTGTCCACAGTCCGGGCATTTGGGTGGCCAGGAAGGACCCAGACCTGGGGACACTCAGTTTGTATCCCTGGTTTCCTGGCGACTTGGTCTTGTTTGCTTGTTGGAGCTGGACTGAGAGCCCTTTGGCGATTCATCCCTTCTCCAGAATTGCTTTCAGTTCAGCTTGGACCCGGCCTCTGCCAATATTGGTGGTACAACGCACAGTGGGGAATGAACTGTCTCCTGCTAAGGGTGACCCTTAGTGACCCAACCAGTACTTCTTCTCAGAGGCAGGGAATTAACTGAAATTAGAGTAGCAATTACCTCTCCAGTTGGGGCTAATTACAATATAGCTATATTTTAAAAACAATATATGTAAAGAAATGTTCCCTTTGCCAGCCTGAAGACCTAGTTCAATCCATGGGACCTCAGATTAAAAAAAAAAAAAGAACCAGCTCCCAAAAGTTGTCCTCCGGCCTTCCGGTGTGCGCTACAGCGCTCCCACCTGCATATCCTACACATGAAAATAATGAATATTTAAATAAATAATGGCACATATTCAAAGATGTAACAAAATGTGCCCACAACTTAATGAACAGCGCTATCCTTCAAACTGCGATCTGCATCCATTCGTGAGTTATAAATTCATTTAAAAAAGTGTTTTTGAGACAGGATCTCATTATGTTACTGTTGCTGGCCTGGAACTAGCTATGGAGACCAGGCTGGCCTGCATTTGCCTGCCCCTGCCCCTGCCTCCTTGTATGTTGGAATTAAAGACTGCGCCACGACGCCGATTTTGTTAAAATAATTTAGTGTGCTGAGTTTAGCATTGTTTTAACGAAACATTGAATAAAGTGGAAAATTAGCATTCTGTGTGTGGTAAAAGTTTAGTCTAGAAATGCTAATCGGTTATATAGACCCCTATAAAGACGGGGTAGTAATCTGAGCCCCATTTCATACAGTCAGACTGCATTGAGTCAACGTCAGAAAGTTTGTTTAAAATCCTATGTTTACGGCACATAGCCTTAGTAGAACGGAACCAATCAAAGTGTCTATGTGCATTTTAACCATTTTATCATCCATGACGTGAACCACTTTTGAAACCACTGGTTGGCAGACCCAAGCATGGTATCGAGATCGAGGTGAGAGCCGAGCGGTTGTGGCCTAGGAGAAAGGGCTGGGTGGACTGGGGTAGATTGTGGTTCAGCCACAGTGGGTACTGGAGCGAGGGGCTGCGGTTGGACTGACCGCTCCCGATCAGGAGGAGGGCCGTTCCTGGACTGCGTGGGGCCCGGGGGACCGCACTGACCCACTGTGTCGCCCACAGGCGGTGCGTACGCACTGGAGCCGGAGGAGAACAAGCGGACCCGTACAGCCTACACGCGGGCGCAGCTGCTGGAGCTGGAGAAGGAATTCTTATTTAACAAATACATATCCCGGCCTCGCCGGGTGGAGCTGGCCGTGATGCTGAACTTGACTGAGAGACACATCAAAATCTGGTTCCAGAACCGTCGCATGAAGTGGAAGAAGGAGGAGGATAAGAAGCGAGGGAGCGGGACCGCGAGCGGGGGCGGCGGTGGGGGCGAAGAGCCGGAGCAGGATAGCGCCGTGACCTCGGGAGAGGAGCTGCTGGCCTTGCCGCCGCCACCTCCGGGTGGTGCTGTGCCCCCGGGTGTCCCCGCTGCGGCCCGGGAGGGTCGCCTGCCTCCGGGCCTTAGCGCGTCACCACAGCCCTCCAGCCTCGCGCCTCTGCGGTCGCAGGAACCCCGGTGAGCACGGCAGGCTGGGGGTGAGCAGGGTCCAGGACTCGGAGTACGGACGTGAGTGCGGCGGCGTGGGCAGCCAGAGAGGGAGGGGACGGTGAGGCTTAGCCTGGACGCCACGCAAGTGCGTTCTCGGGGGGGGCACATGCCAGTTGGGTACAGCCGGAGAGATGCTGGCAGACTTCTGGAAAAAGAGACCTTGCTTCTGAAAACTTTTGAGGTTGCGAATGGCCAGGTCTGCCTCTGTTGGGCACGTTCCCCTCCCTGCCTCCAAGACTCCATCCTGGGACCCATTTAGAGGACGGGGCTCCGAACTGATGGAAAGGGTACACACTTGAACATTCGCCCGCCAAACGTCCCCGGGGTCCCCAGGGTCCCCGGGGTCCCCGGGCGAGCAGGGCTGGGTGCCTTTGTCTGCCCAGAAACGACAGCCGTTACCGGGCCGGCCATTTTAAGGTTAGGAATAATGAAAATGAGCTGATTGCAGCTTCAAAGATGCAGCCAGGTGTGCGTTTCTTCTGGCCGCCCTCTTCCTTCTCCTCCTCCAGACTCTTTCCCCCTCTTCAGCCAGATATTTCATTAGCATCCACCCTTCCACCTGCACCCTCTCCTTTGAAGATGAGAAGTTCTTCACGGCTGGTCCTGAGGGGAAGTGGAAGCTAGGGTCCTTGTGCCCCTAATGGGACCTCCAGGGTCCTGAGGGACAGAGCTGCGCAAGGACCTTTGAGGTTTCTATTTAAAGCGCGGATATCTTCCTGGAAGGAGCCAGGCGCCCAGGTACACCTTAGGAAACTATCCACAAAGCCCTGACGTGATTTCCACGTCGTATTTTGAAGGTTCAAGGGGCGGGGAATTGGCTGTTTCATTTAAAGCTTTAAAGTTAGCCGTTCTCTGCCGACAGGTCTGCAGTTTCCAAGTCAGTCAGCTGCTCCCTCCAAGGTCTGAACCTTATTTTTAGGTTGTTTGTGGAACGTGCTTAATAAATATGAACAGCATGAGAGGTAATGAAGACAGAGTCTCCTGGCTTTATTTCAAACCTCCCTAGAGGGTGGTATTTCTGTCTCATTTAAAAATTTTTAACTACCATTTTTCCGATTAAGAATTATCCAGCTTCGAGCTGAGTGGTGGCTGTGACGGCTGAGGCAGAGGCAACAGTGGTCTTCTTAATCCCAGCACTCAGGAAGCAGAGGCAGCTGGATCTCTGAGTTCTGGGCCAGCCTGGTCTACAGAGCGAGATCCAGGACAGCCAGGGCTCCACAGAGAAACCCTGTCTCGAAAACCCACAGCTTTTCTAAAGTATTTTGTTTTGCTTGCTTGTGTGAGTGAGTGAGTGAGTGAGTGAGTGAGTGAGTGAGTGAGTCTCCACCCTCAGAGACCCAGGGCCCCAGTGCCTCTACTAGCAAAGCTGGTTGATTTAATTGTCTCCAAACTCCTCCCTGTTCTGTGGGCAACTCCAGAATAGTGGCTGTAGCCCTGCCCTGAGCCAAACACCTCTAGAGCACTCCCACAGTCTAAGCCTGAGATTCGGGAGCTGCTACTTTTATTTCTTTTACACACAGAGAGACATTAGGCAGTTTTATTTTTTAACTTGTTTAGTTTAAGAATTTGCCCTTTTTCTTAGAGAGTCACAACGTGGTAGAAAGGAACTCTCCTAAATCAGAAAGGTGGATTTTCCCCTTCAGGGCAAATGTGCCCTCTCCAGGAGGGTGCTGCATAGAGTGTGGGCTCCGGGGTGTGACAAACCTGCATTGGAGGTGTAGAAGAAGTGATTTAAGCCTGGTGGTGGGGTGCACGCCTTTAATTCCAGCACTGGGGAAGCAAAGACAGGCTGATGTCTGCGAGTTACAGGCCAGCCTGGTCTATACAGTGAGTTCCAGTTCAGCCAGGGCTACGCAGAGAAACCTTGTCTGAAAGAAAGAAAGAAGAAAGAAAGAAAGAAAGAAAGAAAGAAAGAAAGAAAGAAAGAAAGAAAGAAAAAAAAAAAAAAAAAAAAAAAAAAAAAAAAAAAAAAGAAAGAAAGAAAGAAAGAAAGAAAGAAAAAAGAAGGAAGGGAAGGAAGGAAGAAAGGAAGAAAGAAGAAAAAATTATTTAAAGTCTTCTCACAGTTTAATTCAATGACAAATTTTTGTGCTACCTTATAGGATTGCTGTAGGATTTAATTAAAGAACATAAATGGGTTTAGTTTTTTTGTCGGCGGGGGGGGGGGTTGTTTTTTGGTTTTTTCGAGACCGGGTTTCTCTGTGTAGCTTTGTGCCTTTCCTAGAACTCACTTGGTAGTCCAGGTTGGCCTCGAATTCACAGAAATCTGCCTGGCTCTGCCTCCCGAGTGCTGGGATTAAAGGCGTGCGCCACCACCGCCCGGCGGGTTTAGTTTAATATGTAGGAAAGAGTTGTCCATCCACAATTATTAGCTACTGTTTCGTGAGTCGCTATTTTCCCCGAGTAACTAGAGCCCTGGCCACTAGCCTCTCCAGTCCCCCCAGCTCAGCCTCCCCTTTGGCAAGCCCCCACAACTGTTGACGCGGTTTTCACAGACCCACTGATGTTAGGGGAGCGCTCCTAGTTTTAAAAAAAAAAAACTCCCTTGTTGCCCCAGCTACCTCCTCCAGGTGCTTCTTCCCGGGATGCTTCTGTAAGGTTGGTAAGGTTGGTGGAGATTGGGACCGGTCCTTTTGCATCGAGACGTTTGGGTTCCAGAGTAAACCAGTTTGCTCTGAGAGTCCTGGAGCTCAACCTCACTCTGGGCACGGACGCTGCTGCAGCTTCCACACTGGGTCGTGCAGATACACCCGCCCCGGGGAGAAAGGCGCGGGTCGGCAGGAGCTGGGAGTTTGGGACGCCGTCGTTGCAAGGTAGTTGCAAATTGCCTGCGGGTCTCTAGATCAGCCAGATGAGAGATCACCCTTTCCGCCTGTGAGCAGGATGGCCGCGGTCTGGCAGGCATAAAACAGTCTGGTTCCGCTGACCTTGGATCTCTCATCCCCTTACCTACCCGTGACCTCGACTGGGTCGCTTAATTCTCTTCCTTCCTGGATTTGGAGCCCATAATGAAGATGAAAGGAGATGTCGGCTCCTGACGGGCTTTGGTGTAGGAGGCGGGTGCTGTCCCTTAGCTTCCAGCAGAGACCTCCCTTCCTGGGATAATCCTCAAGAAAGTGGGAGAGAACAAGAGCTCGTCAGGGAGAGGACACTGGGCTGTGTGTAGGCAGCAGCCGGCGTGAGGAGGGCTTCACTGGTATACAGACCTTTGGTAGCAGGAGGAGACAGGGCGCAGTAGGGAGAGCAGAGCCCACCGGTCGGCTGGCACAGGGCAGCGCCGATGTACCAGGAACTGAGCAGCCACCCAAAGCTGACTTGGGGGTGGGGGCAGGAAGGGACACACACTGTGGCTCCTGGGGATGTGGGGATGGGCTACAGGCACTGCCGCCGCCGGGAACTCGGAGCTCAAGCCCATAAAGAAGCCTGGGTTTTCCGGTGATGAAGCCTTCCTACTGAGAGAATAACCTAAGGGCGGGAGTGAGGGCGAGAGTGAGGGGAACTGAGGCCGGACTGCTCACCTCCTTTTGTGTGCTCCAGTCGCGGTGGCGAGGAACAGACACCACTGTGCATGACTTTGGAAAGTGTTAGGGGAGGGAGTGTGAGCGCTGAGTGCCTGCCTGCACATCCACATCCCCTTTCTTTTCCCGAATCCACATGAATCTCCCCGTCAGTCCTCTTGAATTCATCAAGTAAAGTGAGAGGCGTTCCTGGATCACCGACGTGTGGATCAGTTCGGAAACACACTGGCTGTGGTCCACGTGGTGGAGCCCTGGAGAACTCGACCTGCTTCCTCAACGCACACCCTCGCCTGAAGCCTCTGGAAATGGCGACCAGACTCTTCAACCAGAGAACCTGAGCTTAGGGACTCCTGTGGGTTTTCCCAGGCCCTGTGAGTTTCTAGTCCAGGACCAGAATGGAGGTGGCATTGCGATAAAACAGTACAACACACAGGAACCAAACAGCCTCTGCATTTCTTCCACACAGCCCTGGCTTTGCTCCCAGCTCATCTCCTCGGCCAGATTGGTACTGCACAGTAGCGAGAGCTCAGTTCGGTGGTACTCGAACACAGTCCCTGTACTCGAACACAGTGTCTGTGAGGCGTGTACCTGCGCTGGCTGGGAAGCTCCCACCCCAAGGGCCAGCATTCCTTAGACTCCTAAACTGGAGTCCCTGCTGTGTTCGCCCTAACATTCAAGAGTCCAGGCGACTCTTGATGGTCTGTGAATTTCCCAGGGTGAATAGGAGTTAATCAGGCTCCCCACCCATATCTCTTTTTGAAGAACAGGGGCAACTTCAACTTCCCAGATTAGCTCTGGGCTCTTGAGCTGGTAATGCCACCTGTCCACATCCTCTCCTCCAGCTTACCCGGTCCTGGTGCCTAAGTCAGAATGGAATCTAAGTGTTGCTCTTTCAAGTTAGCGAAGTCTACCTACCACATTTCTTTTTAAAATATTAATATTATTTTACTTTCTACATATGGGTGTTTTGCCTGTATGTATGTGTGTGTACCATGTGTGTGCCTGGTACCTGTGGAAGCCAGATCCCCTGGAACTGGAGTCACAGATGGTTGTGAGCCACTATGTGGGTGCTGAGAATCAAACCCAGGTCCTCTGCAAGAGCAGAGTATGTCCTTAAGCACAGAGTCAGCTCTCTAGCCTTGACCTGTTCTAGCTCTACCATCCACACAAAGTTGGCTCTCTAGCCTTGACCTGTTCTAGCTCTACCATCCACACAGAGTCCACTCTCTAGCCTTGACCTGTTCTAGCTCTACCATCCACACAGAGTCGGCTCTCTAGCCTTGACCTATTCTAGCTCTACCATCCATACCTCTATCAAGCTCTTTCTGTGAGTCTGTGCCTCTTTGTATATCTGTGTTTGTGTGGTTGATGTCTAAGGGTGAGTCCAACTTTGTGTGTCTGGATATGCCTGCATGGCGCATGTGATGTGTTTATGTTCATGTGTTTACTATGTGTCAGTTAGGTTGCCATGGCGACAATGATCAGTTGGCACTAAACACCAGGACTGCTTTTCTATATACCTTGTCCTTTTCTCTTCCTCTCTTCCTTCTTCCTTCCTTCCTTTCTTCTTATTTGTTTATTTATAGACAAGATCTTGCTATATGGTCCTAGCTGGACCGAAACTCCATATGTAGACCATGTTGGCCTTGACCTAACTAACAGACACCTGCCTGCCCCCCCCACCCCCGTGCTGGATTAAAGGTGTGCACCACCATGTCTGGTGCTTCCTCCCCCCTCCCCTCCCTCCCTCCCTGCCTTCCTTTCCTTCTTCTTCTGTGTTCTAGAGATAAACAAAGGGCTGCACTCACATTGGGCAAATTCTCCACCCCTGAACACAGCCCCAGCCCTTACATATTCTTTACACACAGTGCCTTGCTCCGATGGAAATTCTCTCCACTCTTTATATTTGGGGTAATATTGAAGGAAGGAGAAGCTGTCCATAGTATTCTGTCATCTTCTACCTAAGTTTCAACCCTGTGTCACCAGAGTCATTTTTCAATCTTTTCAAGAAAAAATTGAGTTCACAGCAAAGACCAATCAAGACTTTACCAGCTTCACCCTCAAAAACGGTATGACTGAGGGGGTCGGTCAAAAGCAGAGTTCTCAAGTGATTCTGAATCAAACTATACTCAATCCACCTCCGGCAAGCTAATGGGAAACTGAGGTAGGACACCAGGAAACAGAGGGGTTTCCTGGACTGGCAATAGCTGGAGCCTTCTGGAACTGTATATCTGGGGATAGACTGCAAAGCGGAAGAGAGCAGCCAGACACAGCGGGAAAAGAAGATTGAATTCTACAAACAGTGGTTCCAAATGACTGTCCCCGGTGACTGGCCAGCCAGAGCCGGTCTCTGGGCTTCCTCAGGATATCAGACGTCAACGCCATTTTATTTGCTCATCAGTAGCTGGAAGGAGCATGCTAAAACCTTGTTCCGACTTTTTCACTAAAATTATTTTCTCTGCTGGTTGTGTGCAGCTCAACGACAGAACTCTTTCCTAGCGTGCACACAGCCCTGGGTTCCACTTGTAAACATACATCTATGTTTTGGGCTATAGATGAGACACCATTACTTTTGAAAGCACAGATAATTCCAACCTTAAGCTGTATTCTACAATTCGACTTCGAGGAGGTGAGCTGCACAGAGGCAATGAAAACATATATTCTTTGGGGCTGGGGCTACAGTACTTGCCTGGCTTGTGCCAGCCCCTGGATTCAGTGCCCAGCACTGCAACTGAGTCCATTTCATATGCATTTGTTCAAGGTTCTTGTCTGCACTGTGACACACTAAACTCTTCAAGTGTATGGTGATATTTTTTTCTATCCCTATGAATGAACTCATAGGGATGAAATTTTTATCTGAATGAATTCTTTTTTTTTTCCTCAATTCTCCACCAGACTGGATATATAAGGCTATGGTATTTGAAAACATCTTATCTACGATTTGCCCATGTTCCAAATCACTCAGGAGGTTCACACAGCTAAATATATCTGGGAATGCTTTCTATATCACATGGAATGATTTCTTTCTTTTACTTTTCTTTTTTTTTTTTTTTAAACAGTGTTTCTCTGTGTATCCCTAGCTGTTCTGGAACTCACTATGTAGACCAGGCTGGCCTCCAACTCACAGAGATGCACCTGCCTCTGCCTCCCAAGTGTTGGGATTAAAGGGTGGGCCACTACCATACAACAATGGAACAGTTTCTACTTCCAGAAAAAAATACACACAAAGTATCACCAAAAATTGAAAATGTGAAAATCCTGTATTTATTGGATTTGTTATAATAAAATGGTGCATACTTTGAGCCGGGCGGTGGTGGCGCACGCCTTTAATCCCAGCACTCCGGAGGCAGAGACAGGCGGATCTCTGTGAGTTCGAGGCCAGCCTGGTCTACAGAGCAAGATCCAGGACAGGCTCCAAAGCTACACAGAGAAACCCTGTGTCAAAAAAAAGAAAAAAGAAAAAAAAGGTGCATACTTCATTTGAACTTAAGGCTGCAAGAGAGTAAGTTTCTAAAAGGAGAGGGCAGTGAAGCCAATGATGCCCCCATCGTGAGTGGCCCCTCCACAAGGGCACGAGCAAACACTGAGGGACCGGCATCTTTCAAGCTACCATCTGTCCTCGGATTCAGTGGAAGAGAAAGGGAAAAACCACGGGTGACTTGTCAAAATGCCAAGTTTTCCCTCAGAACCCTGGACAGGGCTTGGCTTCCTGAGCGGTGTCTGTTTTTTATTGCCTTTCTGAAGCAGGGCAAATAACTTAATCCCTTTGACCCTGTCTGCGGCCCCTGGAATTAGGCCTCTTCTCATCTTCTGTGAACGTGGTGAGATAGTGTGTGTGAAGAGTACATCCTACCAGAGTTGGGCTTTCCAGAGCATACGATCCCTTCAAAAGCTAAGGCCTCGCTCGGGGCTCCTACTGAGTAGGCTGCTGAGCTTTGTCCGGCAGGAAGCAACCTTAGCAGGGCCATATAGACTTTTTAAGGGCCTTATATCCCCGTCTGATGGACACCTGAGTCAGGACCCAGGCCAGAGTGTGTGGATTGCAAAGTGGCATTGGTACCAACCAGACGCAAGCAAAGAAATGCCTACAAATGGCAGAGCATTGAAGCCACACCCCCACAGCACTGACTTCGAACACTGGACATGCATGCAGATTCTAATTCTAGGATAGTCTGGTGACTGAGGACAGACGTGTTTGGATGAAGAGGGATTTCCATAAGAATTCTTAGGACTCCAAGACTAAGAGATTGTCCCCCAACTTCACTTATAAATAAATCATTTCCCTTGGCTGTTACTGTATCAATTAGATTTTCGGTGTGGTTAGTAGAGACCACAAATACCAGTGACTTACAGCTACGCAATTCATTTCTGTCTTACATGGAAATCTGAAGGTAAGTCACACAGAGCTGGGATGTGGCTTCCAGTGGCCCGGGACTCAGGCTGCCTTGGCTTCCAGTGGCCTGGGACTCCGGCTGCCTTGGTTGTCTGTCCCTTCTACCAACCCTGTACTGTCTGTCCAGTCCCATGGTGCACTCAGCCACCATAACTACTTTTCAAGCCAGAAACAAGGACAAGGTAGGCAGAATTACAATCTGTAAAAGATGGAAAAACCTCAGATCTGTGAATGTGCGCCCTTACAGAGCAAAGGAGCTTTAGAAGGACAACAAGACACTAGGCGGTGGTGACGCACACCTTTAATCCCAGCACTCGGGAGGCAGAGCCAGGCAGATCTCTGTGAGTTCGAGGCCAGCCTGATCTACAGAGCAAGATCCAGGACAGACACCAAAGCTACACAGAGAAACCCTGTCTCAAAAAACAAACAAAAACAAACAAACAAACAAAAAAGAGGAGGATGAGGCTAGGGACTTTAAAGAGATTATAACAGACGGTCAGCAATGAAAATGGGGGAATGGGATCGGTTCTCCGACCACAAAAGCTTGGGTTCTGCTAGCCGGCTGAGCAAATGTAGCATCGTATTCTCCAGAAAGAACACCCTCGTCTTGATTTAAGCCTTGGGGGCTTTGTTTTTATTTTATTTACTGTTGTGATTTTGTTGTTGTTATTCATTTGTTTTTTAAATAAGGGCTTTCTATATAGTATAGGCTAATAGTGAGCTTGCCTGCATTTTCCTACTTTGGGGTAAGGTGAGGGCTGTGGATATGGCTCAGCAGTAGAGTGATTGCCCAGCATACATTGGGAACATTCCAGAAGAAGAAAGAAATTTATATTGATGGTAAGGGATTATAACTACCAATTCTGGGCCAGCTAAATGACACAGGAGATAAAGGCATCTAAGAACTGTAGTATATGCATTAGATAGATAGATAGATAGATAGATAGATAGATAATAGATAACAGATAGATAGAAGATAGATAGATAGATAGAAAGAAAGATAGATGATAGATAGATAGATGATAGATAGATGAACAAGTACACAAATACATATATGTAATTTTTTGTTTTTTGAGACAGGGCTTCTCTATGTAGCCCTGACTGTCCTGGAACTCCCTCTGTAGACCAGGCTGGCCTCGAACTCACAGAGATCCACCCACCTCTGCCTCCCGAGTGCTGGGATTAAAGGCATGCACTACCAACACCTGGCCATATATGCAATTTTTAAAAACTTAAATAAATGAACAAATACATAAATACATGTATGTAATTTTTTAAAACTTTAAAAAGTAAATAAATGAGCAAATACATAAGTACATAATACATAAATAAATAAGCTAATGAACAAATACATAAACACATATGTATAATTTTTAAAAACTTGTCCTGAAGGGCTGGAGAGATGGCTCAGCAATTAAGAACATGTACCATACTTCCAAAGGACCAGAGTTCTATTCCCAGCACCCAGGCTGGGTGGTTACAACCACCTATAACTAGTTCCAGGGGATCTGATGCCCTCTCCTGGCCTCCCCAGAGACCTGCAGTTGCATGTGCATAAACACACACACACACACACACACACACACACACACACACACACACAAATAAGTAAGTAAATAAATAAATAAAGACATAAATACATAAAATCTTTAGCTGGGTGGTGGTGGTGCACACCTTTAGTCCTAGCACTCAGGAAATAGGCAGGCAGATCTCCGTTCAAGACCAGCCTGGTCTACAGAGTATCTTCCAGAACAGCCAAGGCTACAGAGAGAAACCCTGTCTTGAAAACTAAATAAATAAATAAATCTTTAAAAAATGAAATTTGTTCTGACAATTTGGTGTTTTATGAAAAAGGCAACTGGTGAAAACAATATTCATTATTGCAACTAGCCCTGTACAGGGAGCCCATGTCCTGGAACTCAGTGCCAGAGGGAAGTTTATTCAAATGTGTGTGCTTGCTTTGTCAAACAGTGAGACTCTGGAGCCCACTGTTTGCCTTAGCTATCAGAAAGCTCAGAACTAAAATTAGTGTTGGGGCAGAACTCAGCACTGTATCCATTCTAACACAGGACCCGGAGGAAGGCTGAGATGCTTCAGCTGGAAAAATCTGCTTCCGCTTCTGTGTTTACCGCCCCCCTCCCTTCGGAACTCAGAGAACTCAGATCTTCGAGTCTTTGTCCCAGCAGCCGTCCGAGGAAGAATATGCCACAGAACTGCTGTGACTGTCAGAGGAAATGACCCCTGTGGGGGCTGAAGAGACGGCTCAGCCGGTCAGAGCAACCGCTGCTCCTCAGGACTGGGATTTGGTTCTCAGCACCCACACGGTGGCTCACAACCATCCGGAACTCCAGTGCCAGGGATCTGCCGCCCTCTTCTGGCCTCCCCGGGCACTGCACACATGGTGCGCAGGGGTACATGGGACTAAAACACCTAGACACATAAAAATGATTTTAAAAAAGACATAATGCACTTGAAAAATGCTTTCTGAGATCTATAAACGTCACCTGCCATTGTGTAACCATGGTAACCATGTTCCTCCTCTCCTCTGAGTTGGCATTTTTCAGTTACCCGTAACTAGTTAGTAGTTGATGAAGTTAATTTAGTGGCTTGTTACAAGACATTTTTACTTAAATAAAATAGAAGCCAGAGATGTAGCTCAATGAGCAGTACAGGTCTTACCTAGAATGCCCAAGGCTATGACTTGCATCTCTAGCAACACACACACACACACACACACACACACACACTCACGTACATGCACACGCTCACACTTAAAAATAAACAAGATAGAATGAGAAATACCTGAGTACACTTCATATAGTGAGAGTTCCTTGGACTGCCATGTAAGTGCTACGGAGTTTTATTATATATCCCAGGCTGGTCTTGAACTCAGAAATAGGGAGATTCAAGGCATGCACCACCATGTCAGACCAGAGCTGTTCTTAAAACTTGTATGGTGCCGGGCGGTTGCAGCACACACCTTTAATCCCAGCACTCGGGAGGCAGAGGCAGGTGAATCTCTGTGAGTTCAAGGCCAGCCTGAGCTACAGAGTGAGTTCCAGGACAGACAGACAGAGCTACACAGAGAAACCCTGTCTGGAAAAACAAAAAACAAACAAACAAAAAAAAACTTGTATGGTGCTGGATATGGGATGCATACTTTTAATCTCAACACTCTAAAGGCAGAGGCAGGAGGATCTCTATGAGTTCAAGCTCAGTCTGCTCTACACAGCACATTCCAGGCCAGAGCAGCCAGGGCTCCACAGTGAGATCTTTTGTTCATTTGCTTTGTTTTTAAAGAAAGACCAGCTCTGAGTGTGTAACATTTGCTTTGCCTCTTTAGAGCCTGGATTTTGTCAGTGTCCTAGGTGGCACAGTCCTGTACTGGAGAACAGCTTCTGTCCTCTTTGAAAAGAAAAAAAGAGTCAGGGTCCTGAAGTGCAAGGGGCAGAGAGAATACTTTTCAAACAAATTCCTGTGGCCGCTGCGGGGCAGCCAGTGCTCTCAACCTGTGAACCTCCTCCAGCCCCTCGCCGTATTTCTGATAAGTCGGTGGTGGTGGTGGTGGTGGTGGAGGTGGAGGTGGTGGTGGTGGTTTCAGTTAAAAATAAACTTTGAAAATGCTGTCAGTGGTTAACTGAGTAGAATTACAATTTTCTTTCCTTCCTTGAGGCTTGCTTTCTGTTGAGAAAAGTCGGCATTATTTCAAAGACTATTGACTAAATTGTCACTTTTCTCACAGGAAGTAGAATGACTAAATCAAACTACAGCTAGGTCTGCTCCAGGAAGTCTGAAACTCCCTTCACCTCATTAATCACTGGCCCCCAGGAGGAACTCCCGCATCCAGAAGTAATGGATGGCCTGAGCTCCGGCTAGTAGGACTTGGGAAGGCAGCCTCACTTAGAATGCCCTGAGACCTCACAGTTCAGGGTCAGCATGAGTGGGGGGGGATGTCCTGGGGTGCAGGAAGAAGAGAAAAAAAAGACAGCATCACTTCTCTTTCTGACCGATATCACCCGGCCGAGGTACCTCCAAGCAAGTCGACCTTGGCAAGATTGCTCTTCACATGCTGTGGTCCCTGGCTGGGGCTTCCCTGTCATTTATTTTCATTCCATAAAAGTCTATGAACTCACCAGAAGACACTCTGGAGGCAGAGGCAGGCAGAGTTTTGTGAGTTCGAGGCCAGCCTGCTCTACAGAGTGAGATCCAGGACAGCCAAGGCTACACAGAGAAACCCTGTCTCAAAAAAAAAAACCAATTAAATAAATACATAAATAAATAATAATAAATAAGTAAAAGCATATGAGCTGGAGCTGGAGAGATGACTTAGCAGTTAAGAGCACTGGCTGCTCTTGCAGAGGACCTACCTGGGTTCAATTCCTGGCAACCACATGGTGTCTCACAACTGTCTGTAACTTGTTCCAGGGGATCATCTGATACCTCATACCTCATCTGATCTCCACCGGCACCAGGTACACACATGGTACACACACTTATGTGCAGGAAAAACACTCTTAGACACTAAATAAAATTGAAAAATCTCACTGGAGAGTAGTAGAGAGCACCTTTAATCCCAGCACATGGGAGGCAGAGGCAGGAGGATCTCTGTGAGCTGGAGTCCAAAACAGCCAGGGTTGTTACACAGAGAAACCCTGTTTAGAAAAAACAAAAGCAGCCGGGCAGTGGTGGCACACGCCTTTAATCCCAGCACTCGGGAGGCAGAGGCAGGAGGATCTCTGTGAGTTCGAGGCCAGCCTGGGCTACCAAGTGAGTCCCAGGAAAGGCGCAAAGCTACACAGAGAAACCCTGTCTCGAAAAATCAAAAAAAAAAAAAAAAAAAAAAAGGGCATGAACCAGAGCTAGGCATGTAGCTCAGTTCATAGAGTGGTCACCCAGACTTACAGAAGTCATGGGTTCAAGTCCCAGCCCCACTGTGCCCAGCCCAAATGTGTAGACCAGGCTGGCCATCTTAGACAGGGAAAAAAAAAAAAAAAAGATAGTGCAGAGAAGCTGAGATTTCCCAACTTCTGTGGGATGAAAAGAGTGCAAATATAGCTGTTTGCTTCCCCACCCCCACGCCCCGAAAGGGGAAGGCAAAAATCTACAAGATGGGAACTGGTTCAGACAGGTGCTCTTGCAGGCAGGACTGAGAATAAATGGTGGTGGGCAGTGTGTGCTTGGCAGAGTTTGGAATTAAACCAACAAGTGCTGTGTATCCTCATCTTCCTCAATATATACTTTATTTTATTTTATTTATTTATTTGTCGGTATGAATGCTCTACTTGCATGTATGCCTGCTGGCCAGAAGAGGGCACCAGATCGATTAGGGATGGTTGCGAGGAGCCACCATGTGGGTGCTGGGACTTGAACCCGGGTCCTCTAGAAGAGCAACCAGCGCTCTTAACCGCTGAGCCATCTCCCCAGCCTCTTGATTTTATTTGTTTATTTGTTTTTACCACATTTCTTTCTTTATTCATTTGAGGGAGGCACGTGTGCCCTGTGTGGAGGTCAGAGGACAGCTTTGCAGGAACTGGTTTTCTCCATCTGCCATGTGGGGTCCCAGGGTTGAACTCAGCCCCTTAGCTTAGCCACAAGCCCCTTTACTCACCCAGCCATCTTGCTAGCCCCACTGGTTTTGTTTGCTTGTTTTGTAGTGCTCGATGCTTGAGGATGGATTGAAGAGCCTCACCCATGCTAGGTAAGCACCCATCACTAAGCCAGGTCCCAGCACTTTCCCCATGTTAGAACAAGAATAAATATTCTAGCCCTGTGTGTTGAGTTTATTCCAGGGAGAAATGACCAAAAAAAAAAAAAAAAAAAAAAAAAAAAAAAAAGTTTATCTCTTTATTTGATAAATTTTTAGATTTAAAAAAAACTATATTCAGCATGGTGGCACACACAGAGGAGGCTCACTCAGGAGGATCATGGGTTCGAGGCCAGCCTGGGCTATGTAGCAAGGGCCTATTTGAGAGGCGATTGGGAGGAAAGAGAGGGAGGGAGGGAGGAAGGGAGAAAGAAGGGAATAAGGGGGAGAGAGAGAGAGGGAGAGAGAGAGCCCTACCCAAGGTGCAGAGAGCTTGGCAGTATCCACAGCTTGTACATTCGCTGCAGACTTGTCCCTGTGTCTATCAATTAGTAGCGGGGGTGGAAATGACGGTTTCTAAACTGAGGCCCTGGGACTCCATCCACCTCACCCTGCTTTCTGGGAACAAGCTCCAAACCTCTGTGTAAGGAGCCTGGATTGGGGGTAGAGAGGTGACTCAGTGCTTAAGCACACGGGCTGCTCTTCCAGAGGACCTGGGATCAATTCCCAGAACCCACGCGGTGGCTCACAGCAGTCTGTTAACTCCAGTTCCAGGGCATCTGACGCCCTCTTCTGGCCTCCTTGGGCACTGCATACATGGGATGCACAGACACCCATGCACATAAAATATAAACAGAGCTTTGATTCCAGCACTTGAGAGGCAGACACAGGCAGATCTCTGTGAGTTCCAGAACAGTCTGGTCTACAGAGTGAGTTCCAGGACAGCCAGGGCTACACAGTGAAACCCTGTCTTGAAAAACAGAAACAAAACTATATACATAAATCTAAATGAGCTCAGCATTTGACTCAGTTTAGTCTCTAAAAACATCAGTAGGGTGTTTTTGGTTTTTGTTTTTGCTTTGTTTTGATTTGGTTTTCTGAGATAGGGTTTCTCTGTATTGTCCTGGAATTCGCTGTGTAGACCAGGCTGGCTTCAAACTCCAAATTAGTAGGTTTTCAGAAAACCTCCAGAGGGCTACAGTCTGGTCCTTCAGGTCCATCTCCAGGCTCCAGGCACTGTGGATGTGGGGCTGGCCATCCCTGCGGTACTCCGTCTGAAGTCCTATCCTGAAGAAGCGGTGAACACAGGAACACAGCTGTGGGACAGGAAGTTGGGGTGTTTACTGTTGTCAGTCATAAATCACTTCTCTGTGTGTTCCAGGCTTCAGTGAACTCATACATCCATGGTGGCTCATAGCTACAGGATCTACCCTGTTCCTTCACCTTTCTTTCTCTATGTGTGCACGTGTGCTTGTGCATGTGCGTGTGTGCATGTGTGTGTGTGTGTGTGTCTCACAGATTGGGGGTGGGGGTGTTCCTTGCCTCTTCTTTAGACTAACACTTTCATTGACTTATTGGAACGGCACGAATTACCCAGAAAGAATTATTCATCTCAAAATACTTAACTCTGTGTGTGTGTGTGTGTGTGTGTGTGTGTGTGTGTGTGTGTGTGTTACAGGAGGTCACATCCAGGAACTCAAGCATGCCAGGCAAGCACTATTATCTCTGAGCTCAACCCTTAGCCCAGGAGACTTAATTCAATTATACCTGTGTGTATTTTTATTTCAGCTGAAGGGTTTGAAAACGTTTTTTTAGATTACATTTATTATTTACTTGTGTGTGTCTGTGCACGGGTGCTTGCATCTCTATGGATGTCACAGGAAACTTGCAGGAGTCCGTCCCCTCGTGTGGATCCTGGGGGTCAAGCTCAGCTTGTCAGGCTTGGTGGCAAGCACTTTTACTGGGGAGGCCCTTGGTGGAGGGGTTTTTGTTTGCTGTTAGTTTAGGGTTTGTTTTTGTTGTTGTTGTTGTTTGTTTGTTTTTGGTTTTTGTTTGTCTTTTGAGATAGGGTCTCGCTGCTTAGCCCTGGATGACCTGGAACTTACATGTAAACCAGACAGGCATTGAACTTACAGAAATCCACCTGCCTCTGCCTAGGATTGAAGGCATTGAGCCACCACACCCGACAAGTTTTGATGGTTTGTTTGCTCCAAGGCAATTTTCACAGGTTCTAAGAATTAAGAAATGGATATTTGGGAGCTGGAGAGATGGCTCAATGCTTAAGAGCCCTGGCTGCTCTTACTAGAGGACCTGGGTTCAAGTCCCAGCACTCACATGGTGGCTCACAGCTGTCTGTAATTCCAGTTCCAGGGGGGTCCGACAGCCCTACACAAGCATACACGCAGACGAAACACCAGTGCACATAAAATAAAGGGATTTAAGAAAAGAAATGGGTATTTTCTGAGAGGTCATGCTGGCGCCTTCCACCGTGACACAGAAACAAAAGTTGCACGTCTGGTCTGTTGGTATCTCCTGTGTGTCTGCTTACTATTTTGAGGGTTATTTGTGTCTGTGTTTAGAGGTGCACCTGCCTGTACTCACAAGGAGGCCAGAAGATGACCTCAGGCCCCACTTATTCTTTTGAGGCCAGATTCTCCCTGAACCTGGGGCTTGCTTTTTCCCTCCACTTGGCTGGAAACTGACGGGCTCCAGGCACCTTGTCTCCAGCCGGATGGGAACAGATGCTGGCCTGCCTGGGACAAACACAGCCTCCTTACCTAAATGCAGGCATCCAAACGCGCCACCCTCGTGGTTGCGCAATACTCTTAACTGCTAAGCCATCTCTCCAGCTGGGTGTGACAGCACAGGCTGTTAGTTCCAGAACTCAAGAGCAGAGGCAGGGGAATCTCTGTGAGTTCAGACCAGCCAAGACCCTGTCTCAAAAAAACAAAGAGAAAAGTACAAAAGGATGTACTAAAGATGCTTACCTTTGTGTCATTTGCAATTGGAAAACACAGTGGCCCAAATGCTCATTGACTCCTAAGCCTAAATGGTTACATGTCTCCTGATGGAATTAAGTGTCCCCCTGCCCGCAAGTACAAATTTTCATCTGTCATCCTGCCTTGTGTTTCCCAGCACCCAGCACATAGTAAGCATTCAAAAGGATGACTGAATAAAGGAAAATAAAATTCTGGTGTTGATACACAAGCACTGTGGGTGGGAGTTGCTGCTCTTCTAGGGGGCCAGAGTTCAGTTCTCAGCACCCACGCAGGGGGCTCACAGCCCCCCATAATTATAGCTCCAGCAGATCCCATGGCCTCTTCTGGCCTCCAAGGACACCAACATACACTCATCCAGACACAGACACATACATATAAATACAAATTTAGGGGCTGGAGAGATGGCTCAGTGGTTAAGAGCACTGACTGCTCTTCCAAAGGTCCTGAGTTCAATTCCCAGCAACCACATGGTGGCTCACAACCATCTGTAATGAGATCTGGCGCCCTCTTCTGGCCTGCAGAGACACATGCAGGCAGAATACTGTATACATAATAAATAAATAAATCTTTAAAAAAATAAAAATAAATAAATACAAATTTAAAAACCACAGTGCATAAATTTTTATAATGGAGTAGACGTCCAAAATCTCTGTTGGGAAGCTGGTAAGAGCACCTGCTCTGGTGGAGGACCAGAGTTTGGTTCCCAGTACCCACACGGTGGATCACAACCATATCTAACTCAAGCTCTCAGGGCTCTGACATCATTTTCTGATCTCTGTGAGCACCAGGCACATATATGCTGTATATACATACACACATGCAGGCACACACTCATACACATAAAATAAATCTTAAAAATGTCTTTGGGTGCCCGGCGGTGGTGGCACACGCCTTTAATCCCAGCACTCGGGAGGCAGAACTAGGCGGATCTCTGTGAGTTTGAGGCCAGCCTGGTCTACAGAGTGAGATCCAGGAAAGACGCAAAGCTACACAGAGAAACCCTGTCTCGGAAAAATAAAAAAAATATCTTTGGGCATATGCATAATGAGAGATAACCATGGCATTGCATTAAGTGATTTTTTAAAAAAGTTATGAAGTAAAATGTGGCTTAGTTTCCATTTCTATGTTTTTAAATACTACAAAAGAGGTTATTTCATGTATGTGTAAGTACACACATACAATTCTTTTTATTTAAAATTTTTATGTATTTATTTTTATTGTGTGTTGGTTTTTTTTTTTTTTGGTTGTGTTTTCTGTTTGTTTATTTTTTTCCCTGTATGTTTGTTTGTGGACCACATATGAGTGAGTCAGATCCCCAGGACTGGAGTCACAGACAGTTGTGAGCTGACATGTGGGTGCTGGGAACTGAACCCAGGTCATCTGCAAGAGCAGCCAGTGCTCTTAACTGCTGAGCCATCTCTCCAGTTCCCACACACACAAACCTTGGTTGGAATTGCTTAAACCAGAGCAACATCAATAACCCAACTGGCTGGAATGTACACAATAAAGAAAGAACTTAAGTCACATTTTTTTTTTCCGTTTTTCATCCTTGCACCGTTTAAATGTGTTGGAAGGAAATGTCTGAGGGAGTCATTAGTATGCATTCATAGAAACGCGAGCCCAGCCAGCCATGCTCGGGTATGGAAAAATCTAGCAGCCTTGCATCTTCGCACACCTGTTAGAAGTGTCCTTGGAGTCCCCAGTGTTCTTTTTACAGTGTCTCCCCATCCTCCACCCCCGCCCCCCTTTACCAATCTTTTCTGAGTGTTGAACCTCGGGGAATTTGTCTCTCTCCTTTTGGCTGGTTTGCTTCTAGCCCCTTCCGCCTCCCTCACCGAGCCTGCCTCTGCTTATCTGTGTTCTCTAGCCATAGGTCGGGGTGAGGGGAGCCGGAAAAGGGGCGCTGCTCCCGTGACAGCTACTGTGTGCAAGCTCGACCTTTGCCACTTTCGGCTCCGCTGGGAACCAGGAAAGAATGTGGTTTCGGAAGAACGTGGCAAAACCTTCCTTACGCTAGCCTCCAGGTTTTCAGAAGGCACCCCGCTGTCCAAGTCCTGGCTCCATTTTTAAAAGTCGTGCCACAGGAGGGAGGTTCAACAGAGGAAGTGAGGAGGGGAGCGGACAGCGCAAGGGTGGGTGTTGGAGCAGCATGGCGTCTCCACCGCTGTAAACATTAACTTACATTAAAACCCTGCCTTTCGTTTCCCTGGATTTCACAAAGCAGGAAGTCAAAGGCAGGGTGCGGGGGGGGGGGGGGAGGAAACTGCCCGAAGAGAGGGCCTTGAGTAAATTATTTAGCTGTGACACGAGATTGAGTCATCCATCCTTCCCCACACCCCAAAGTGGACCCAGGTTGACATCAGTCCTCAGACCCACTAATGATTTAACCCGAGAGGAGAAACCAGATTGCCGGAAGCCAGGAAAATGTCTGGAGTTGGGGGTAGGGGAGGGGCGTTGTTGCTATGTTACCCAGACAGGCTCTGAATTCCTGGACTCAAAGAGGTCCGGGGTAGCTGGGGTACAGGTGCAGGCCACTGCGCAGGACTTGGAGCCAGTGAAGGGCAAACCACGCCCCGTTGTCAAGAATAGTTGGGGGAGAAGGTGCTACAAGCAACCCGGAAAGGAAGAAATGTGCAGGTGCATTCCACACCCTGTGCCAAGAAACATCCCCTAGGACTGATCTCAGCCTGGTGCACTCGGCCACTAAGCCAAGAAGCAACCACAGCGGCGGGGTGTTCCTGGTCGGTCCTGAGCGCCACCAGCGCCCCGGCTGCTTCAACCTGCGCCCGGGGAGCAGAAATCCTTGCGCTCAGCCGGAGCAGCAGCGCCGCCTGCCGGGTCCTCGCGCGCGTAGACAGTTCCGCCCTGGCCTTGGTGGCCGCTGCTTGGGACAGCTTTGCGGCAGCTGCAGAAGTCAGCTGAGCAGCCTGGGGCGCTCAGCCCGAGGCCAACCCAGGGGCTTCTAGCACGGGTCGCGGCGGCTGCGTTAGGTTTCCTGTTGCCAGCTGCTCTGAATTTAGAGGCTTGTGCTGTTTTAAAATGAGGGAACCGGCCAGGCGTAGTGGAGCACGCTTTTAATCTCAGCAGAGGCAGGCAGATCTACAAGTTCGAGGCCAGCCTGGTCTAGAGAGCGAGTTCCAGGACAGCCAGGGCTACACAGAGAAACCCTTCTCAGCCCTACCTCCCGTCCCCAGAAAAAAAGAGGGAATCTGGGGCTGCTGAGAACCCGGATTCTGATCCCAACACCTACAAGCTCACAACCGTCTCCAGTTCCAGGGGATCTGATGTTCTCTTTCGACCACGTTAACTCGTGCAAGCAAATACACGTAAATAAATAAGTATATTTTATAAATAAAAATAAGCAGCCGGGCGTGGTGGTGCCTGTCTTTAGTTAACCCCAGCATTTGGGAAGCAGAGGCAGGCAGATCCTAGTCTAGACTACGTAGTGAGCTCCACGCCAGCTAGGGCTACAGTGAGACGCTATCTCTAAAAGTAAATATAAACATTAAAAGTCGGGCCGTGATTAATTAGATAATTAGAAAGGGAGCTCATTGGAACCAAGCTGCTCCAAAGGAGGACTAAAAAGTGCCCCTGAAGCTCGCAACGAGGTGTCTGGGTGCAGGCAGGGGCAGAGACCGTGCCAGGGCTTGGAGCGCGGGCAGCATCGCCACGGCTAGGGAGAAGCTGTGACCGCGCCGGCGCCCCGGGGCGCAACGAGGGATTCCCGGGGCTAGAGCGCCGCCTTCTGGGCCCCCTCCGGAGGAAGGCGACGCACCTGTGTGCCTTGGGAGGGGGACTGTTCCTGTGGCCTTGGGGAAGGCGCCTGCCGGAGTCTGGGCTGTGCATGCAGGAAGCCGCTGTGACTCCTTCCTGTTGCCTCGGGGAGTTGAGATGCACAAGGCTGTTGCTGCCTTAGCATTAAGAAATACAAAGACAGTGAGGCCAGAGATGGCTGAGTCCGTAAAGGTGCCTGCCGCTAAGCCTGATGATCTGCGACTGTGGCTTGGTCGCTTGGTGGCACAGGTGTTTGGATGTGTGGTCAGTGCTTCCCTGGGTATATTTTGGACAACTGAGAATTCTGTAGGGAAAAAAAAAAAGGTCAGGCTCAAATCTAAACTGGCTTCTCCCAGGCAGAGTGAAGAAGGAATGGACTGAAAGTTGCAGACGAAAGCTGGGCTTGTTGAAGCACATTTGTTGAAGCAGGCAGAAGGGTTAGAAGTTCAAGGCCAGCCTCAGCTACCTAATCAGTTCCAGATTACATCTTGTCTGTCTAATCTAACTTTTTTTTTTTTTTTTTTTTTTAGATATTTAATTCCTTTGGGGGATTTTATTTTGCTTTGTTACTTTGAAATAGAGTTCCACTGTGTAGCCCTGCCTGGCCTGGAACCCAATATATGGACTTACAGATTTACAGAGACCCACCTGCCTCTGCCTCCCCCATTGGTGGTGGGATTAAAGCCATCAGGCTTTTAACAACTTCTGAGGGAAGTCTTCACGCAATCAACCATTCTGGGAGTGCAGCTCAGTGGCCTAACACATGTGAATCCTTGGTTGGGTTCAACCTCCAGAGCCACAAAGGAAAAAGCAAAGCAAGCCTAGCTGGCTTCAGTCTGTGCCTTCAACCCCTAGCGCAGAATTGCCGGGGGCTTGCAGGAAGAAAAACAAACTTTTCACTCCGGGGCTTGGTAACTCAGTTGATAGTATCTGTACTTGCTGTTGTTAATCACAAATTCCAATTTGGAGATGCTGTTGTTAAAACAAATGGTAATGTTTGGGTAGTAGAGACATAGGAGACAGAAGGTCACCTGTGGACTAGCCCCCACCTTCTCTGCATGAATTCCTCCCAAAGAATGTGAGGTATGGGCTGGAGAGATGGCTCAGAAGTTAGGAGCACTGGCTGTCTTCCCAGAGGTCCTGGGTTCAATTCTCAACAACCACATGGTGGCTCACAACCATCTGTAATGAGATCTGGTTTGCATTTATTTTGTTTATTTTAATAAATAAATCTTTAGCCGGGTGGTAGTAGTGCACACCTTTAACCCCAGCACTCGGAAGGCAGAGCCAGGCAGATCTCTGTGAGTTCGAGGCCAAGCCTGGTCTACAGAGCGAGATCCAGGACAGTCAGAGCTACATAGTGAGACCCTGTTTCAAACAAAAACAAAAACCAAACAAACAAAAAGTAAAGACAGGGTCTCGCTATGTAGCCCTGGCTGTCCTGGAACTCACTACATGGATCAGACTGGCCTCAAACTCCCAGAGAGCCACCTGCCTCTGCCTCCTGAATATCGGCATCAAAAGATGTGGACCGCCAAGCCTAGTTCAATGTTTTTTCTGAAGAATTTCAGAATCGGGGTGTGGTGACACATGCTGTTAATTCTAACACTCTGAAGGCAGGGGCAGGGGGATCTTTGTGAGTTGGAGGTCCTCCTGGTCTACATAGCAAGTTCCAGGACAGCCAGGGCTATGTAGTAAAATCCTGTCTCAAATATAACAATAATAATAATTTCAGAGCTGTCTTCTGCATCTAATTTCATAACCCCCATAGAAATCTGATGTCAGTAGTAGGTTTATTCTCTCTGATTTGTCGCTAAGGGAAACAAACAAACACCGAGGCACTGAGTTCGAGTATTTGGCCCTGGGGTCCTCCAGCTGTCGCTAACAGCTGCCCGGTTTCCGACGGTCACAACGCATCCTTTGAGGAAAACATCCTTTGAGGGATAAATGAAGTTAAGAGTTCATGAGAGCCGGGTGGTGGTGGCGCACACTCCCAGCACTCGGGAAGCAGAGGCAGGTGGATCTCTGAGTTTGAGGCCAGCCTGGTCTACAGAGCGAGATCCAGGACAGGCTCCAAAGCTACACAGGGAAACCCTGTCTCAAAAACAAAAAAACAAAAAACAAAAAAAGAGTTCATGAGAATCAGACATTTACATCTACTAAGTAGGACTTAAGAAAATATTTTAAATAGTTAAGTAAACCTATACAATTTAGGCTTTTCATTCTTAGCTTCCAAGGCTCGTTTGGTACAATACCTGCTGCGGCAGTTTCAGTGACTAGAAAACCATAAGGACTAGAGCAAACCACTTGTCCTCATGACTCCTGAGGGATGACAGGGCCTTCGAGATTCAAAACCACACCTGGCTCTTGGGAATGGCTCCAGAAGAGAATGGTATTAATAAGATGGCATTGACCTGATCACTTCAAAATGAAAAGAGTCAGGTTTTTTTTCCCCTTTTGGGCTAAATAACAAAACAAAACAACAACAAAAAAAAGTATTGTTCAATTACAAGGAGGGTTCAGAAGCACCTTCAAGGAATCTTCATTCTCCTAGAAATTATGTGTTTGAACATTTCTAGGAGTAACAAGGAAGCAACCATCAGGCACTTGCTTGTCTTCACATCTGGAATTCAAGTTAGTGCTCTGCCCCTCCAGAGCGTATGAGGTACCGTGGGTGCAGAGCAGACTGGAGGCTATTTTGACAAAGCAACCAGAGCTAAGATCAGGGAAAGAAAAAAAAAAAAATTCCAGGAAGGGGTGATTCTATCGGGATTTGAGAAATTATCCTGTCCCAAGGTTCTTCATCAGGCCCCTGGAGCAGTTTGCCAAAGATGGTTCACGATAAAAAGCAGTTTGGCCGTTATGAAGGCCTAATCATAAGTGTGTGCTGTAAAGATACTTGCACCTACGACCTCATATGACTCCCACGATACAGACAGGTGAGCTGTAAGTCAGCCTGAGATCTCCCCAAGGTCAACAGACCCTGAAATGGCAGTCTGTGGTGCAAATTACAGCCCTAAAAACACCTGCTTCTTTCTGTCCCTCAGCAGCCCCGAGTTGCCTTCTCTCTGTTCCCTTGTTGGTTATGAATCACAACAGCAAGAAAATGACTGATGATACGCTTTAATTGGTGCCTAAACTTCATTCTCTTGGTGTTAACTTGGTAAGCATCTGACTAAATAGGAGAGTGACGCTTGGCTTTCAAACGTCGACTTTATTAGGAGGTGTAATAACGCCACACATTGTTCATAGGGAGACAAAATAGCCGCGCAGCCTGCCTCGTCCCTACACGTCCCACACCAGTGTTCTATCCCCATGGTTATCTTTTCTCATGTGTATGTTCTGACAGCGTGTATGTGTGTGTGTCTGTGAACCATGTCTGCTGAGGCCAGAAGCTAAAGAGTCCCCGGAACTGGAGTTACAGAAGGTTGTGAGCCGCCTTGAGGGTGCTGGGAATTGAACCCTTATCCTCTGGAAGAGCAGCCAATGCTCTTAACCTTTGAGACATTTCTCCAGCCTTCTGTAAATTTAAGAAAAAAGAAAGATAGGGTGCAAATGAGCTTTTAGAATGGTGAAGAGTCCCTACTCCAGATTTATCTGCTTGCTTTCTTTTTTTCATTCTTTCTTTCATTTTTTTTTTCCAAGACAAGATTTCACTGTGTAACAGCCTTAGCTCTCCTGGAACTCACTATGTGCACCTGGCTGACCTCGAACTCCGAGATCTGTCTACCTCAGCCTCCCAAGCGCTGGAATTAAAGGTATGCGCCGACACAGCCCTGCCAGGTTTGTTTTCTTAAAGTCAGCGGCACCAAGACTCTCCCGTGGGTGGTTTAGTCTGAACTTGCGCATGTGGACGTGTGGACCCTGGGGACTGAACCGGTGCCTTCTCACATGCTGAGCCTTTAGTGGGTTGTGTCTCATCCTTACCCCTTCAGTTCTAAACTCGATTTCTACAGGCCCAGGGCTATCTTGGGGGATCTCGGGAGCCCCAGAGTGGCAGCAGCTGTGAGCAGAGGCCCTGGTTGTAATGTTCTGGCAGGCCATGATCTGGAGCCCTGTCCGGTGTCCCCATGCAAAGAGCACAGGGTACTGGCTAAGGCCCCAGCTCTTCCCAGAGCGCACGCGCCCCCTAGCGGCCTGAGCCCGACTGGCCGTCTCTAGGGTCCCATGCTGGGGCACTTTGGAGCCCGTCGGTGATCAGCCCTGAAACAGCTTCAAGCTCCAAGCACAAGGAGCCCTTACGTTTAGTGCCTAAACTGAGGCTGCGCTTCCAGTTCGCGCCACATCCCACGTTTCCTCCAGCTGGCTCTAGCGATGACAGTGTCTCTGGTCTGAAGCGTCACTGGCCCGGGAGGGCCTTTTTTTTCTTGGCCTGGGAGGCTAAGGCAGACGTTTGCTGCGGATAGCAGGGTGGGGGCAGGGGGGGTTGTCTGCTGGCTTGCGTTTCAGAGTGGACCCCGAGATCATCTCTGCGCCAAGAGGGGGCCGAGGCCCGGGAAGGGGGGAAGAACTTGTAATCGCGTGCAGCAGGACAATGCCGACTTTTGAACCTCTAACCACTAAGCAAACAACCCTTGTGCTCTTGCTCCACTGTCCAAACAGGGTTTATTGACAGGCGTTTCACGGCAACGCATAGCAACCGCGCCGCCGGCTTGTGGGCGCGGCCAGAACCCAGGGCACGCTCTTTGCTGGGGCCGGAGGCACCTAGGAGCAACGGGGATCACCTGGCCCTGAACCTGGCGAGCTCCCGCCCCACAAACGCCCACGCTGCTTCCCTCTGGGTGGCCAACTCCTTCCTCTTCCCGCTCGACCCCCTTTCCCAAACTCACAGCAAAATTCGCCCCCTGAAGGGCGGGGAAATTGGGGAGGTGCTTCCAGGGGGTTGGGGGCACATGTGTCTCACAGCCTGCCCTGCCTCCTCCCTCCGTGTGAGTCCTCACCCTGTGTTAGGGCGCGGTTTAGTCCTAAATGGTGGGGTAGAGCTTCCTTTCCCGGCCTTGCCAGGAGACCTAGACACTCAGGGCCGGCAGCAGATCCACCAGATATGGAACCACTTGGATCTTCTACTGATCTTGAATTCTTGTGTCTGGGGAATGAGGGTGGGAGGAGGTCATTCCCGGTAGTTCTAAAGGAGTGTAGACAGAGAGGGCCCATGGAATATGCCTAGGGAGTCAGAAGACTATATATAGTCATGGAAATGCTGTCTGGAAACAACAGAAAAATATTAATCAATGCTTGTGTCCACTTCGCTGGGCTAAGGGGCATACCTGGGCGCCCAGCCGGGGGCGGGAGGGTGATACTATGAAGTTGTCTTATGTTTGCGTTGAGAAGGGAGCTGAAGTCCTCTTTCCCCACCCCCATGGCTTTGTAGCAGCTGGACAGCAGCTAGCCGCGGTGATGAGCATTTTGCCCAAAGGCACCCCCAGGAAAACCACACATTCCACAGCCCAATGCTGGACTGAGGTGTGGGGGCGGGGAAGGACTCAGAACCTGCTCCTTCGGGCTCTTCTGAAGCTTTGGGATAAAAGAAGGCTGCCAGGAGAACCTTCTCCACCTTCTTCCTTATCCCCCACCCCTCCCCTCAACTTTTAGCTTGCAGTCAAAAGATACTTTATTCTCTAGGGGGGGGGGAATCAGTCAAACTCCAAAGACAAAAAAATTCCAGCATCTGAAATCTGTAAAGTTCGTTTATCTTTTGTCTTTTTAGAAAATAAAAGTCGACTGTGTTCGGATACCCCCACTTCCCTTCACCATATGACTTCTCTACCCACGGCTTTTTAAAAGGCTGGCTTAGCTTGTGACGCCGATCAATGACTCCAACAGCAGCAGCAACTCCGTTCTCCAGCAGCCAGAGACCAGGGCAAGGACAGGAAGTCCAGGTTGGCTCTGGCATTTCCAACACGGACATGCATTCAGCCTACCGCAGCTCTGGTGACAGGCTTTCCAAACAAGCCCTTGTGGCGGGGGCCTGGGGTTGGCAGGCCACCCCCTCCTCTCGAGGCCGCCGCCGCCCCTGAACCCACCAACCCTTCCTGGTCGGCAAGGGAGAGGAAAGCAGACCACCTGGGGGTTCTGCAGACTTTGATCGGTCCAGCCTTCCACGCAGCTGCCTCTGGCTCCTGCAGTTTGAACTGGCCCTGGCCTTGAGGCACGACGGCCAGCTGGTTCTCAGAAAGCAGTTAGCAGGAAACAGCCATCTCGGCTCAAGTATTGCTCATTCCCCAGCCTCACCACCCCCCCTCCTCAGCTCCAACCAGAAATACAGTCCGTGTTGGAGGCAGAGAGCTGGGGCAAAAGAGGCTGAAATATTTTGGTGCCGGTAGCCAGTCCTGGCAGAGAGCATGAACGAAAAAAAAAAAAAAAAGAAAAAAAATCTGGACCATCTCTTCCCCTGAGGCCCACAATCAATCCCACTTGTCTTAATACGTCTTCCCCATTCCTCATCTGTAGGCATTGTGGGTGGGCGGGAGGAGAGGGGTCTCTTCTGAGGATGCTAGCAGCGTCCATGCTCCTCATTGCTCAGCCTGGAATTGCTCTGCCGCCGCTACAGACCATGGGAGGGGGTCACTGGGTGACCGTGGGGTTTAACACCCCTCCAGCTGGCCCCAGGACCCCAGAGACAGAACCGGGCACCGAGCCTTGCAGCGAAGACACCGGACTCAAGGGCTCGGGCACGCTCCTCAGGGCGCCTGGCTGAGGCTGCGCCGGCTGTGGCGGAGGGGGTGCCGGCGGCGGCGGCTGCTGCTGCTGCTGTTGCTGTTGCAATTTCTTCTTGTTGATTTTCCTTTCCTTGGCTCTGCGGTTCTGAAACCAAATTTTAACCTAGAAATGACGAAGCAAAAGGTAGAAGGTATGAAAAGAGAAACAGCACCACCAAGATCGTCCTCCTCGCCCGCCCGCGGCGGAAAAAGCTTCCAGCCCTTCCAGAAGTTCCCAGCTGCCACCCCCCCACCCCACCCCATCCCCATTGAGCTTCAGCGCAATGATGAAGCTTTCCCTGACTCAATTCAACCTGCCGAGAAGCCGGCGGCTCATTCCTTGCCCACCCCCTCCCCATGTTGCTTTCCAAAAGAGCCTTTTGGACTCTCAGAACCAAGGAACAGAACTGGGCTGACAGGTCCTTCCTATGCAGATGGGTGGCCGGCTCAGGTGTGCTTCGCGGGCATCCTTTGGCCCTCATAAACGGCCATGTTCTTCACCTTGGTGCTGGCAGTGAGATTTCGTGCAACATTTCCCGGCTGTGAATTTGCCCAGTCTTGTTTCCTCTTCCTTTTCTCTAGACTCTAAAAGCGTTCATGCGCCAAGTAGTACCTCTTTGGTTTTTGTTTTTTTTAATAAACAGTTTTTATTTTTAATTATGTGTATGTGTCAGTTTGTGCACGTACAGAGTGGGAATACTCACAGAAGCCAGAGGCACTGGATGACCCCTGCAGCTGGAGTTACAGGTCACTGTGAGCCACCACCTGATATGGGTTGCTGGAAACAGAACTCGGTCCTCTGAAAGAGCACTGTGTGTGTTTTTAAGCACTGAGCTATCTCTCCAGGCCCTGCCTCTTTAATATGTATGAATAGATTGGGCCTTTATTTTTCTTATTTTTTTTCTAGTGCTGGGTGTAAAGAGAACATATCCTAATACAGTGCTTGTCAACCTTCCTAAGGCTGTGGCCCTTTAATACAGTTTCTCAGTTGTGGTGACTTGCCATGGTAAAATGATTTTTGTTGCTACTTTGTAACTCTAATTTTGCTACTGTTACGAATCCTAATGTAACTATCTCTGGACCCACAGGTTGAAAAGCACTATCCTAATAGATCTTTCTTGGCCCAAGTGGCGTTCCAAGGTGTAGTAGCACCTTGGCTCTTTTGTAGCGGCTCTCAGACCCCTCAAAATAAAAAGGCAATTCAGAAACATCAGAAACACAACTGGAAACTCAAGCCTTCTCAAGAGGCAACTGCTCTCTTCCCTTTTCACGGAGGAAACGGGTGGACTCTTGGCCAGGCTTCCCGGGGCTACCTGTCAGTCCCCACGCCACCCCCCACGCGACAATAATAGCCAGACGACCCTGGGAAGGGGATTCCCACCTGCCTCTCTGAGAGCCCCAGCGTGGCAGCCAGCTCAGCTTTCCGCCTGATGGTGATGTATCGACTATAGTGAAACTCCTTCTCCAGCTCCAGCCGTTGATGGTCTGTGTACACCACTCGGTATTTGTCTTTCGTCCTGGTTTTCACTGTGGAGGAAGGAGAAGTTTTGGCTAAGAACTACAATCCATCAGTCATAGGTAATGACAAACCTCTCTAACCCGAGAGCTATTTCTCTTTCTTCACTGATGGGGGTGAGGGGGAGCAGGTTTGACTGTCTAGTGCCAAGACTGACACTAGCCACCTCAGGATCCTGGGGAAGTGGAAGGGTGTGAGCCTGGGGGTACACTTTACATGGAAACTTCTCACACAGCCCCCTCCTTCCCATAAACCAAATATAGTATATTTAGGACCAGAAGAAAGGGAGTGGGGGGGTGGCCAGAGTCTCCAGGCGTATAATATCCACATTTTCAGGTTTTACTAGAAATGTAAACCCGTGGGGCTGTGGTGCCAGGGTAAGCTGCTAGTCACCCTTTGTTTCAATACAGCGGGGGCGGCAAGATGGGCGCAGGGACTGGCAGCCTCCTGAAAGCTACCGGGATCATATTCCAGACGCAGTAACTCCTGCCCTGGAATTCTGAGCTGGGCTCCATCATGTCAGGAGGAAAATCCCTCCTACTGAGAACATTTCATGCCTGCCCAACCAGGTTTGGCCCAAGGCCTCTTTTCTTTTTTAATTCCCCATTTATTCCCTGTGACAACGATCCTGACCAGTGACCTATGATCATTGGATTGAGTCAACATATTAAATCTTGGATTGATTGTTTTACTGAAGGGCCTTGACAAATAGCGTGGGGCTGCTGCATCAGGCTGGAGCCTGGCTATTCACCGGGTCTGTCGGGGTTGCTTCTCGACAGACCGCTGGCCAGGAACTGTTCCCGGTCCCAAGTTGGAGAGGTCTCACAGCAGAACAGGTTTTAGCGCCCAGTGCCTAGTCGAACAGGGAGATCTAAGGGCTGGGAGTTGCCCAGAGGTGTTTAAGGCCCGGCAGGCTGACTTTGTTCAGGTAAAAATCTTTGCAAACCACAACAAAAGCGCCCTGGGAGGATACAGGAGGATCAGAGAGAGCTCCCCGGCCTCTGAGAGAGGAACACAGCCGCAAACAATGCAGGACAAGGCGATCTTATCAAAGAAAAGCCCTTTCAATGCCTTAATAACAACCGCATTCTGTTTGAATTACCACTACTGAGCAAATGGCGGCCTCAGCTTTCATCCCCTTCCCCGCCAGGCGCATTAACATAAACACAGCCCCGCAGGCGCATTTGAATGGGCGCTGCGGCCCCAACCCCGCGCCTGCTTTGGAAGAAAAGGGATCCAACACATCCTGAGCCTGAAACCCACTCGCGAGTGCCCCACTCCACAGAGGACGACAGAACCCGACCCGGGTGCGCAGCCGGAACAGCGCAGCACTTGGAGTCCTGCGTGAAGCCATCAGAGCTGGGAAGTGAGGAGCAGGACAGTTCCCCTCGGCGGTCCAAGCCCTAGGATGGATGCTGCGGGTTCAGCATCACGCGCAGGCCGAGGGACGCAATGATAAGGACTCTGCGCGCTCTGAGGTCCTCGCCCCCAAGGGCCTTGGAGGAGGCCCCGCACCCCCTGGGAACCAAGGAGGGGGGCTGGAAGAGGGGAGGGATGAGAAGGAGTTGTCAGAATTCATTATTGACTGCGAAAGTCACCACCCTCTTTCCGGGCCCTAAAAGAGACAATGGCCGGCCTGAAAAGGTGTACATCAAAGCCGACCGGGCGGCGTACACGCCTCTGCCCCTTGACAGATGACGCTCTGCAGAGAAGTCGGGCTCCGGCGCTGCGGGCCACAGCCTCCCCACATTAACATCACAAGGGCGCCCGGCGCCGACAGCGGCCTTGCCACCTCGGCGCGGGACTTCACAGCGGCTTCTCATCTGCTGACCCCGAGGCCTGGGATCCTGAGGTTATCCTCCCCCGCCCAGGACCCCAGTCTCGGACCACCCACCCCCTGCACGCTAAAGGTCTTTCGTAGGTCTAAGACCCCCGCCCACTGTCCTTCAGGCAGGCTTGTTGGAAGGGAAGGTTTTGGGGGGGGGGTAAGCTCAGGTCTGGGAGTAAGTCCTCTTGGAAATGACCAAGCCAAAGCCCAGTGGAGGCTTCTCTCCGACGGTGTCGCCCACCAGGAACGCTCCTGGGGTGTGCGCAGTGACGCAGGAGAGTCCAGAGACAGGCCCCCAAGTGCCGCTCTGATTTATACGGCTGTAATTGGCCATAAACCTCCGCAAAGTGGCCATAACCTGCATGTGGCCCGGCTGTAGTGACAAGAAACCAACCAAGGGAAGCGGAAGCCAGGAGCTGGAGACGGTTCGCGGAACAAAAAGGGGGCTCCGATACCACTCCCCTGTCACACTTTTCCCACTCCCCATATACATCGGGACATCACAAAGGGCAGAGCCGGCGCCAGCGAGTCTCACAGTTCGGCAAATCTAGGGTCTTTAGTGGAATTATCTCCCGAGTCTGGAACACACAACACGCGGAAGGTTCGAGAAAAAAATGCCCCACGTCTGAAGAAGCCGAGTCCGTTCAGGGTTTCCTCCCCCTGCTCCTTGCTCTCTGTGATGACAGGAGAGGACTTCCGTGGGAGATTTCAGGGATCCTGGAGCGCCCCCTTCCCCTTAGGCTCCTGGGGCCAGCGCCTTCGCTCCGCGGCGGCGGCGGCGGCGCACAGTAGCGTCCAGTCTCTGCTTGCAGCAGCGCTGACCGCTTGAATTGGCCCTAATGGCCAAACCGGTCCTGGCGCAGCCTCCACACTACCCTTTTCGGGGGTACCTCGGGTGGAGGAAGGACATGGGGAGCTAAGTAGTGTGGCCACGGTAAGGGGAATCCGAGGACCCCCTCTTCTCGGCTGGGGGCTGTGTAAGGAATGCCTGCGGCAGCAGCGAACTCCAGGACGTGATTCAGCTCGCGGCCGACAGTGCTTACGACATTGCCGGGAGCTTCCGAAGGTATCCCGAGGTTGCCAAGAAGGAACTGTTAGAAAGAGGAAACCGTTCCTCTGCCCTAGACAAACCCTAGTGTGCGAGGCACAAAACACGCACTTCTGGGACCGCAGTCGGTGAAAGCGCCCCCCACCAGGAGTCCATCCCTGTGTTTTCCCCTTGCTCCTCCTCCTCTACTGCTCGCGGATAGCCCGGGACAGCCCCGGTGCGCGCCGGACCTGGGGCGCGCCCGGGCACCGCTTACCTTGGCTTCCCAGGGACGGCTGCGCCGGCTTCCGCATCCACTCGCACAGGTTTCTCCGCTGGCCGCCGGGGGACAGCTGCTCAGCGGCGGGGGTGGCTGTGGGCCCCGGAGGGCCGGGGTTGAGCGTCTGCAGCAAGCCCGAGGCGCAGGACGGCGCTGCGGCCGGATGGTGCGGGTGGTGATGCGGGTGGTGGTGAGCGTGGTAGTCGGCGGGGCTGCTGTAGCCCATAGCGGCGGCCGGGGATCCCCCGTTGAGGCCGTGGGCTACCGCGTTGGCCGCGGCAGCGCCCCCAGGCGCGTAGCCGTTCCAGTCCTCGCGGAGAGGGGCTCCGTATGCAGCGGGCCAGGATGGCCCTGGCGACTGAGCGCTGTCCAAGTTCGCCGCAGCAGCCGCCGCAGCCGCCACGTGGTAACCACCGTAGTCCGGGTACTGCGGGGGGCTGACAAAGTTCTGCGGCGCCAGGTTGAGGCCGCCGGAGTGGCGCACGGAGCTGGGGTACATGCTCACGTCCTTGTCTAGGAGGTAGCTCACGTACATGGTGGCGAGGGACCCAGAACAGACCTCACCATGCTGCCTGGGGACGAACGCTGGAAGCTGCCAGGGGCGCGGGGCTCAGAGGGCTATGGATGAGGGGGCGCAGGGAGCTGCGGGTGGCTGGCTGCACCTCAGCTCACGGTGCTCCGCTAGGCTCCTGGCGGCGCTCCTGCCTCCCGGGCAGTCCCTCCCTCTGTCCTGCCTCCTCCCTCTTCCTTCTTTCCTCCCACCTCCTTGCCACTAGGCTGCGGAGGCGGGGAAGACCCGCCACAGGTTGGCTTGCGGAGTCCCAGGCCAGCAGCCTTACGTGATTAACGAGTGTTTACAAGACTCTATTAGTAATGACACAGACACCAATGGCTGGAGACGTCGAGGCGCAGCGCACAGCGCTCACAACCCCCCAGAAACACGATTTGCATTTTAAAAGATAAGGCGGGGCGGGGGGAGCTCGAGAGAGGGCAGCAACCAGATCACAGCTAAATATTCAATCCTTTATTGTTAAAGAGCTTCCTCCTTCCAACCTGATGCACTTTAAACCTCCAATCACAGGTTCAAAGAATGAAATCAAGGGACTTGCAAGAGCCTTGAGGAGAGAAAGCAATCTTGGTGGGAATCTGGGTTTAGAGACGGGAGCAGTCCTGTTCACGTAATCGCAGGGAGGAGGCGGTCAAGAAACTCTCGTTCCCAAAGAGAAGAGAAAAAAGAAGCCATCGCTTGGAGGACATTTCTGACCAACCTAGGAGGTGACTTGTGGAGTTAAGACCAGGGCTGTTCTTTTCCTCTCCAAGAAGCAGGATGAGACTAACCGCCGCCGTCCCAAATTTCAAGCACTGCGTTTATTTCCTTGCCAAAGATAAAAGATAGTCCTAGCTCCAGGTTGCATCCTCGAATTCGTCTCACACTTAGGATTTGAGTTCAATTAAAGCAATTCATTTAAAAAGTATTGCATTAAAGAACCGAATACCTCTACAAAGCCACGATATGTTTGGCTATGGCTTACCTTGCAAGGCAGGCTGTAATTGGTGGGGTCGGAAGAGATGGCTAGGATCTTGGCAAATTTCAACCATTTACACTTGTACTTTTATTAAGACTATTTACGAGTTGAAACATCAAGGAGCATACTTCTGTTAACAGCTACCCAATTACTGTTGTCTTACATCATGCCTATGTCTTAAAAACACTTTCTCCTGGGGCCTGGAGAGATGTCTAAGCCGTTAAGAGCACTGGCTACTCTTCAGAGGACCCGTGTTCAATTCCCAGTATCCACCTGGTGGCTCACAACTGTCCATAACTCCTGCCCAATGGGATCTGACGCCCTATTTTTACCTCTCTGGGCACCAGGCACATGAGTGGTGCAGACAGATGCACACAGACAAAACACTCATACCCATAAAATAATACACAAATCTTTGAAAACAATAAATTAGTTTAAAACAGTACTTTCTCCTTTACAATGTAAAACTCTACAGAAATTCGTTTTCATCCCAGGGAACGAAGAGGTTGCCGTCACTACTAACTATTGCTAGTGAGCAGCCAATGCTCACATGGAGACCTGAAGGGCCCCACAGCAGAGCCTTTGGGATGGGAGAAGGCCACCTGACTGCACCAGGCGGCTCTGTGATGTTGGGGCTGCTACTTCAGACAGGAGGTCACAAACCGCCCGGGCCCAAGCTGGGCAGCTCCACTCTCCTCTGGCCAGTGGTGGCTGGAACCCAAGGGGACCCATAGCACTCCTTCCTGGAGCCCTGCTCCTGTGGGTTCTCTGGTCAAGTGCTTCCCTGGGTATTCGTGGTCCCCCCCCCCCCACACACACACACACACACACGAGGGGGGCACTTTCCAGGGCCCTTTATCTCCTTTGGTCCCCACCTCATGTATCTCCTACAACTGTAGGCGTTTGTACATTCTTCCTCCCTTTTGTGTTTTGTGAGGGGGGGGGTGAGGGGTGTGGCTGTCCCTCAAGAGTCCAGGGATCCCTGTTGGCCCTCCTTAAACCCTCCGGGGTGGGTACCTAGCAGAAACAAGAGTGCCATCTCACTTTCCAAGAAACAAACCTGGAAATAAATATAAAACCCTATCACAGACGGCGGCGAGGGCAGAAAGGAGTGTCCACGGTCTCCACGGGGCGGCCGGAATGTGGGAGGTTAAGTAGTGAGCGCCACAGACTTTTGATGTTGGCAGCATCATCCTCCCCTTCCTGGGACTCCATACCTCTTTCCATCCTCCATGTCCCCTCCCAGATGTATGCTCTGGGAGCCCAGGCCCAGACTGGGGCTCAGCCTGTGTCTTTAGAACGCCTGCATTCTGGCATTTCTTTGAAACAATCACTTTATTAGGGACAGCCATTCCCTCGGCCCTGTCACGGTGGCTACTTCCTGAGTTTTTATGGCCCAGGCTGCCAGCCGCTGGCTAATTGACCCTGTTTCCCAGCTGTGTCCCAGCTCTGCCACAGAAACAGGACTCCAACTTGGGTGCTGGTAGGGAAGCAGATGGGGTTACTCTGCTCCCCTAGGGCCGAGCAACAGGGGAGCCTGAGTTTTATTTGGGGTGCTTGAATCCAGGAAAGGAAGTGATACTAGCAAGGACTGGTTTTCCTCCTGGCAAAACCTGGGCACCCCAGCCGGAGCAGCCAGAGCACGGTGGTGGCAGTGGCCGAGCCTGGGCTGTTTGGAGAGGAGAAAGGGCCTGATAAAAGGTGTCCTCTGACAAGTTCTTCAGAGTGCAAATGTTGCTGAGCCTCCTCCTCCGTGCATGGGTTCCCCTCTCAACCTAAAAAAGACCCAGCTGGGTCCCCCGAAGGGATGGGCTGTGAGAATGATTCTGACTTGGGAAGGAGGTAGCAAATGAAGCCTGAATGTCTGTCCCTGGGACAGTTCTAGGAGGTTGGCAGGTTGGCGGGCCTCGCCTGTCCTCTAGAAATGCCCTCTGGGCTGAAACGCGTCCTCCAGACAGAGTGCTGGCCCACAGCTCTGGCATAAAACAGAGCAGAGTGGCACCGGAAGTCCCTCTCCAGGCGCCCTTACTTAGCAGCTTAGCAGCTTTCTTAGAGTTTTTTAGTCTGAGCTGAGACTAGTAGAGAAGGGACAGCTCTGGGTGTTCCCAACTGCGCCCAGGTGGCTGTCTTCCACATAATATCTCAGTCACCAACCCTTCGTGTTGCAGAGGCGTGAGTTGCCAGGAGAGTGGGAACAGGGGGGGGGGCGCGGGGGGTTAAGATCCCGGTAAATAAAGCCGCAGGAAGACTTCCCAGACAGCCAACCTGGTTATCAAAGGGATGGGTCTTTGTTACCGACAGTGTAAGAGGCCATTCTACATTCCTTGAAGAGGGTCCCTTTTCAGGATCCAGGCTGGTGGCCTGGGCAGGGACTCTGAAGGAACTGTAGGCCACCGGAAGGGGCGGACTCCCCACTAGGCAGATGAGGCACTCCTTAAACCCACAGATCACGGACATGGCTCCCTCCCTGCTCAAAGGTCCTGCTGTTTGTTCCAGCTTCAGGACTTAGCCTCTGTCCCACATTTGCGGTGCCTGCAGCTGGGGAGTGGGTTACCCACCTAACCCAGCCTGTCGCCGCCACCCACCGTAGCGTGAAAGTGTCCTTTCTGAGTCCCACGTAGACAAGACAGATCTCAGTAATGCAACCCACTCATTTAAAACCCGAATCCCCAGGAAGAGCAAGAGTTTCTGGTGGGTTCTCTCAGTTCGTCTGTCGGGCAGAGTTCTGCGGGGTGGGGTGGGGGGGTGCACTGCTCAAACTTCTACTTCTCTGGGAGCTTGGGGATCTTTGAGCCGCTCTACTCAATGGCAATCCACTCACACAAAGGAAGATGCAATAATGCATGAATTGACCCCAGCAACAGCACCAGGCCCTGTCTGCTGCAACCCACTCAACTAACATCTCCGGGAAGGAAGTCGATTGCTCTTTCTATAGGGTTCCCCAGAGTCTGACACCTGTCCAGCACACTAGGCTACAATGGACCCAAGTGTCCATCCAGAGCAGCAAGGAGGTGCTGCAGCTGCTCCCAGCTGCCAGCAGAAGCAGATGTGGTCTCAGCTGGCAAAGGAAGCTTGCTTTCTTCTTACGCATACCGGGTACCGGGTCCTCTCCAGATAAGGGAAGCTTCCAGAATCTGTGGCAGGGCATTGTGGGCTGGGATGCCCGAGCTTAGGAGGGTCACAGCTGCCTTATTCCTCTCCTGGAGGGACCACCAAGCATTGTGATCCAATGCAGGGGATACAGCTTGTCCCGCTGTTCTGTCCAAAATACAGTCTCACAGCCAGAAGGTCAAAGAAAATAAGGGTGTTGAGAAAAAGGAGAAATGGGTGGCTTTAGAACACTTTTTAGAATGTTTTTACTCATCGGATGAAAGTTAAACAAATAATCAGAATAACTTATCTTTCTCCTTTGTTCTAAAAATTAGTGTGTGGATACTGGGAGCACTGGGCAACTCCTTTGATTTCTGCGTGGCAGATAAGGACAGAAACTGACTAGAGCTTTTGGAAGGGAAAGATTTAAGGGGTCTCACAGGCTGGGAAGCACTGGCGAGAGTTAGTATCTCAGGCTCACCCCAGAAAGCATCACCAGTGGCCTCCTGTCAGCCTATGTTCACTCACCATTGTCTCCTGCCTGGAATGACCTTTGTTTATCATATGTAAATCTCTTCCAAGGAAAGCCTACAAGGTAGGTTTTATGTGGCCGTTGCGGGAAGAACGCAGACAAACCTGTCTCTCTCTCAATTCGTATCCACTAACAGGGTGCCTTACCTGAAGCAGCGTGGTGGTGGTGGTGGTGGTGGTGGTAGTGGTGGAGAATATGGTGGTGGTGGTGGTGGTGGTGGTGGTAGTGGTGGTGGTGGAGAATGTGGTGGTGGTGGTGGTGGTGGTGGAGAATATGGTGGTGGTGGTGGTGGTGGTGGTGGTGGTGGTGGTGGTGGTGGTGGTGGAGGTGGTGATAGTGATGGTGGAGGTGGTGGTGTTGTGGTAGTGGGTAAAGGTGGTGGTGGTGGTACTGTTGTGGTGGTGATGGTAGTGGTGCTGTGGTGCTGGTGATAGCGGTGGTGGTGGTCGTGGTGGTGGTGGTGGCAGCACTTAGAGCCTGCACAAGCTTCTATTTCCCAAAGACCAGAGAGGATTGGAGATCCTCCTGAGGCCTCACAGAGTTAAATAAAACTACAATACGTCTGATCTTTGCAACATCCAACAGTCTGTACAGATGTTAATGATTACTATGTCTGTTGGTGCCACCCTGGAAACATCCCCAGTACAAAACCAGCTATCAGGATTCAGGGACTGAGAACTCCCCACCCTATACACACCATAATACCACGATACCAGATCAATCAGGTTCTCAGGCTGCTACAATGCTGACCACATTCCATACTGCTTTCTCCCTGAAGCACCTGTTCACTCCAGTCTTTCTGTTTATTGAACACTGTTTTTCCAGATGTTCTCTTCTAGCTTCTTCTCCAGCTGACTGTGGAAGTCTCCATCTACTTTTGTCTCAGAGTAAACACTTTCGGGGGTGGGGGAATCTCCATTTTTTTTTTTAAGTTGGAACTGACATTCTGTGACTCAACTTGAAAAGGCATTGCTTTAAAAATGAGTAAAGGTTATGCATCCAACGAGTGTTTTCCCCGCTCCTCCCTTTGTTAAACTACCAGCAGCTTTAAAGATGAAGGCACAGAATAGGTTTTTTAAAACCGATCCACAGACGCAGTTACAAAGGTGAATGACAAGCTCAGAAATGGGCTCCCGATTTCCAGGCTGAGCCTTGTGCTGAGGTCCCTTTACAGGAACATTCGCCTGCTGGGCTCGAATGTTTTCGTAAGGGACAGTGACAATGGGGAGGTGAGGAGCGAAGCACACCCCCTCCCCCCAGTGTGTGTGTTGTGTGTGTGTGTGTGTGTGTGTGTGTGTGTGTGTGTGACCTGCGGTGAGCTGTCTGGTTACCAACGGGGTCCAAACACCCTGTCCTCGAATCCTTGGACTGTCTGGTTCTTTCTCATTTTCAATCTTTTTTCTTTCCTTGACGAATTCGTAAGTAAACTATTAATTGTTCCCACCAAATGCAAACCAGCTAGCCCTGCGCCCTCCTGGTGTTTGCTGGGTCCACCCGGGCAAGCGCCTGGCGGTGCCTGTGGCGTAGGCTTGTCTCCCGCATGCTGCGCACGGGAGGGGAAGGAACAAGGGGCAGCGCCAGGCCCCGGCTTGTCACTGTTGGAGCCCAGATACGGAGGAAGGCAACTGCCTGCCACTGCTTGCCACCTTCTGCAGCACCGGTCACTCGCCAGTGCCCGGAAACGGCCTCAGGGCTTCTGACGCTTGGCTCCCTAGAAAGCGTTGCCGCAACCGTTCTTCCCGGCTCCCAGATGGCTTCCTGCGTCGCGCATCCAGCCCTGGCCTTGGGGCTGCCAGCGTCTTGGCTAGAGTCCTTGAGTAGCCCGCTCTTGTCCCCTCCCCTCCACCTCCCTCCAGAGGGATGCCAGCAACTGCCCAACCCGTGCCCTTTCCCGCAAGGGTAAAAGATTCGGGATAAGCTATGGAAAGGCAATCGTGTCCCTGAAGAGACCCGGTCGTTCCTGAGAAGCACAGATTGCATCTATGAGTCTAAAAATAGTCCTGGGAATCTTGTCCCGTTGGATTCTCCGCATCTTCGGCTTAGGACATTTACATAAACAGGGTGTATTCTGCATTCTAGGGCCCATTTATCTAAGGGTTGGGTTTAGCCCAGGGCTGGGCAGAATGCTTTGAGTATAGTGGATTTTGAACTGATGGCAGGTGCCTTCCCAGGCATCCACTTCCGCATCCCTAGTCTGTTTTGCCCACACTGCTCAGGGACATAGATGAGGTGACAGAAGAGATAACAGGCTCCTTTACTTTGATTCTGAGTGCTCCAGGAAGGGATTATTTCTATGGACCATCATCCCCAGAACCCAAAGTTCTGTGGCATAGCTCTGTATGGAAAGGGGGAGAGTGCATTTTGTTTTATTGGGTTGTTCGCCAATAGAAATCAACTCTGCTTCCACCTGTCTGTGTTGGGGGAGCCATGTATGGCTTTGATTTTTCTTTTTTCTTTTTTTTTTTAAGATTTATTTATTTATTATGTACACAGAAGAGGGTGCCAGATCTCATTACAGATGGTTGTGAGCCACCATGTGGGTGCTGGGAATTGAACTCAGGACCTCTGGAAGAACAGTCGGTGCTCTTAACCTCTGAGCCATCTCTCCAGCCCTTTTTCTATACCAAGAAAAAGTGGCCGTGGTGGGTGATGCACACCTTTAATCCTGGCACTCAGGAGTCTGAGGCAGGGGGATCTCTGTGAGTTCGAGGCCAACCTGCTCTACAGAGAAAGTTCCGGGACAGGCTCTAAAGCCACACAGAAAAACCCTGTTCAGAAAAACAAAACAAAACACACACTCAGAGAGAGAGAGAGAGAGAGAGAGAGAGAGAGAGAGAGAGAGAGAGAGAGATCTAAGTAGTATTCTTGAGACTCATTAACTCCTGTCTTTCTCTCTCTCTCTCTGGTGTGTGTGTGTGGGGGGTGGGTTGTGATGGTCCTTCCTGCTGGTGATGTTGCTTCTCCAGAGGCCACAGCAAGCTGACTGACTCTGGAGCTCCAGATTTCCAAGTCTGACTTGTTCTCTGGAAAGACTTCTATAGGCATCATCCCCATCCCTATATCACAGCATGATGGGATGTCATCTTCAGCCTGGGCTCCACAACACTCAGAGCTGTCCAATGAGTATTGCTATTTTAATATTGGATGGTTTGCAGGGCAGTCCAGTCCACCACCAAAGGCCGACTCTGGAAGGACAAGGGTCGTGCGCGCACACACACAGACACACACACACACAGACAACACAGACACACACACACACACACACACACACACACACACACACACTACACTGGCCTCCGCAGTGCATCTTCCCCAGGCTGGAAGTTGAATGGGAGGACTCAACTCCCACTGCTATTTGGTCACCTGGGACCAAAACCAGTGTTTTAACACACACACACACACACACACACACACACACCCCACACACACACCCACCCACGCCACAACTTCAGCTTTCACGGGCATCTCAGAGTGAGACAGTCGCCTCTGTTCACGAGTAAATATCAGTAAATCAAATGAAGTGAGAGAAGAAAGATCACTATGGAACACAAGACTCCTGTTTCAGTGCCTTTTTGCATTTCCAGTTCCTGCTTAGCAGGAGAGAATGGGGGAGTCGGAGGGGAGCTTTCAGTCCGCCAAGGCTGTAGTGTAGGCCGGACCGCAAGGCAGTGGAGAATTGAAGCAGCGATCTGGATAAATCGAGGGCAACGCGCTAAGCGCTCTAGAATTTGACATATTTTGGCGGCGCGTGCTCGTGAGAATGGGTGCACAAAGGATGCATTATCCGTGTGATAGCTTCAATTCTCCACTTCCTTTGTGTGGGTGAGTGGATTGTCCTTCCAGGCCCGAGCCAGCCTCCGGCGAAGGATGTACAGCGCCAAGTCCCCTCCGTGGCGCATCCTGCTGGCTGGCGTTCGGATCCCTAGCCCCGCGGCGATTCCACCCCGGCGGGATCGGCGCCTAGCAAATCCGCCAGGCGCAGGTGGCCGATCTTCTTCACCTCGCCCAGGGCGGTGCGCAGCTCGGACTCGGGCTGGCAGTGGAGCCGGCGGGCTAGCTCCCGGGGCACCGCGGCGCGGTCGCTCAGGCGCGCAGCCAGCACGAACGGGAAGCCGAAGCGCTGGCGGTACTGGGCGTTGAGTCGCTGCAGCCGCTGCCGGTCGTCGGCGTCCAGGCTGGTGAGGCCCGCTTGGCTCTGCTCGCGCTGCGACTCGGCGGTGAGCGTGCCACGCTGCAGATCGCGGCCGGCTAGGTCCGGATGACAGCGCAGGATGCCCTCCTGGCCTGCGGAGAAGCACAGACACACATCGGCAGAGGGTTACCCCCTGCAGATCAGAAAGCCAAGCAGGGTCCCCGGGTCGTGGCGTCCTCCCTCTCCAATAACGGGATGCGGTCCCTCTGTCCCCCGCCAGGACCCGGGGGCGGGGCGCGAGTGACAGGTTTGGTCTTTCAGACCTAGGGGATCCTGGAAAGGAGGGGAGAGAGAGAAGGCAGTCCCTGAGGCTGGGAATTTACGACCTGCTCCGCCGAGAGCTGGGGAGCGATAAGAAGTCCAGGCTACTCCTATCTTTTCAAAGTCCTTTGCTCTCAGGGGGGCTTTGATGTTGAAAGGGGGCCGGATGCAAGGGCCTGAAGACTTCCGCCAAAAGTCCTGGAATGGGTTTCGTTCTGCCTCAAAGAAGAAAAGGCAGGAGCGGGGTGGGTCCAGAGGATAATATCCATGGGGCTTGACAAATAAATGCCTAGATTTTGTGACCCTAAGTGTGAGTTCTTGGTCTCCTGGATGAATAGCCGAAGGGTCCCGCGGATTAACCGAAAAGAAACCCATTTCACCGAAATTCTTCCGCCGTTGATGAAAGCTGCTTGCCTTTTTGTTATTGTTGTTTGGGAGTTTGTTTGTTTTGTTTTGTTTTGTTTCTTTAATTATGACCACCCACTCCTCTGGGGTTGTGTTGTTACACCTCCTCCGACTGACCTCAGATCCCCAAAGAGCCCGCGCGCGCGCGTGTGAGCGAAAACTCTTGTTCTTGAGGCCTCACACCGTGGGAAAACCTAGCTGTGACATCGGGGTTCTAACTCCAGGGGACTCCCGGGCGTCGTTTGAGCACTACTGTAAAGAACGAACTGGCCTTGGCGGGCTAGACAAGATCTCAGATGTGGCGGCAGCCCTCCGTCAAAGAAGAAGGGCCGTGGCACCTATTTTACCCACTCAGGAGAACTAAGGACAAATCACTTCCCCACACCCTGGCACCTAATGCACGAGCGATTCACGTCAGTAGGAAGTCCAGAAAAACGAAACGTGAGATGCAGCTGCCTTTTTCTTCCATCTGCACAAGGCAGGTGTCTGTCTCTCTTTGGCAGTGGGACTAGGCGAGACTTGGTTGGAAATGGGAAATAGTTAAAACATCCTCTAGTAAGTTGTGTCTCAATGCTCACAAAGAGGAAAAACCCCTTTAAATATGGTGCGGCCTCCTCTTCCTCAAGGTAGCCCTCCACCTCGCCCCCATAACAGGATAGACAGTAAAGCGGGAGCCAAAGCACACCCGAGGCCAGTGTCCTGGGAGCCTTGGATACGGAACTCCAGCTCCAGGGGACCCGACAATTTCTCCTGGCCTTCTTGGCCACGGCCGCGCACAAACAAGTAGCGTACAATCACACCCACATAAATAAAAAGAAAAGTTAAATCTATTTTTAAAAATACTCAGCGAAGGCTCGGGAAACAAACGTTAGTTCCCCTGCCCAAGGTCACTGAGCTGTGCACCTGTACCCTTCCCTCAAAGCCCACAGCCCCCTTTAATGACTTGTCTGTCCCTGCAAGGCTGGGGGGGGGGTCGGTCACCAATCCCACGCTTCCCCTCTCATGGGGACCCTAATTCCAGGCCACCACAATCAGCAGTAGTTCTTTCTCTGCAGTGGAGTTTTCCGTGTGGTGCGAAAATGTGGGTGTTAAATTCGCCACCTGGGGGACCAGGGGCTGGCGGTTGCCACTCAGGACAGGTTCGTCCCACATCCACCCAATCCCAGGCTGGGCAGGCAGCCGTGGCTGCTCCACGGGAGCTGCAGGGGAGTCGGGCACCTTTGCGCTACTGTGACTGCGCACCCCCAACCGATCCTTTCAGAGTTTCAAAGCAGCCTCTGGGTCCCCTCGCCCAGGAGGATCCGATTGCATTAGTGCGTGTGCTCCCGGGTCAGTCCAAACTGCCATCGAAGTCGTTATTGGTGGGATTCTTGGGAGCCGGAAGTCTCTCTCTCTCTCTCTCTCTCTCTCCTTTTTTTTTTTTTTTCCCCTTCTCACTGTCCTTCACAAACCTGCTAGCGCATGCGTGGAGCGCGAGCCGGCTGCCTAGCAGCGCCACCCCCCAAACCTTCTTGCCCTTACACCTCACTTCTCACTCCTCCTAGAGTTTATCTTCCCTCTTGAAAGCATCGCCTGGGTTAATGTTTGCCTAGGAGCGAGATGTGTTTTCCACTCTTGCAGAGAGGACAAGAAGGGCTCGGGAGAGAGAAGAGGCCCAGAATAGGGTAGAGCAAAGGGCAGAAGAAAACACGCTAAATTAGCGGAACCGAAATTCACACACGCGCGCGCGCGCACACACACACACGCACACACACACGCACACGCCTTTCAGCACATAGCAAGAAAGAACTGAAGTCTGGAATGGCGGCCTAGCCAGAAAAAATAAAGCTGGTTTGCGCAGCCCCAGACCCACCTCACTGCTCCAAATCACCGATCCCTTGGCTGCTGCAGAGGCTAGCACCCATCTCCCTACAGACACACAGCAAGGACCCTCCCTGGTTCCCATCCACACTGTGTCTCCTTCGAGGTCCCCCGAGCTGTGGCCAGTGATCCCAGTCGGAGCCTGGAGACTGTGGAAGTCAGCCTGCATTCCTGAGTCTCCCTACGTGGGTGGCCCAATGCTGGGCAGTGTTTCTTACCATCTCACGGACATTCTGATTTCCCCAGTTCTGTCACTGGGTGTCATGACTTGGGAGTAGGTGCTGGTAGGCATTATTTACTGGGAACACAGGACTGAGATGTCTGCATGAAGAAGACTTTCTGTGACTCCATAGAAGAGCCAGGCAGGGACAGTGTCCTTCCTCTAAGCAAGAGGCAATTGCCCAAAAACCCCATTAGGGCCACCTGTGCCCTGTGTCCTGACCAGTCAGTCATATGTCCCCACTCCTGGCTCAACAGATGGTCTTGTGTCGTTTAATAAAAACCAACTCCTTTACCAGTGTTCTTTTGTTTTTTTTTTTTAAACTCGGTTATTTTAAAAGATCTTTTAAAATATTTATTTTTAAATTTTTGTGTGTTTACACACAAGTGCGTGCACATAAGCGTGAGCACGTGTGTGCTTGGTGCCCATGGATGAGCATCCAGTCCCCTGGAGCTGGAGTTACAGGTGATTGGTTGTGAGCTCTGGATGTGGGTGCTGGAAACAGACAGAACCTGGGTCTTCGGCAAGAGCAGTAGTGCTCTTAACCTCTGAGCCCTCTCTCTAGACACAGTGTTCTTCTGGTGACAGGGTCTCATCTAGCCAAGGCTGGCCTTGAACTCCTGATCTTCCTCCCAAGTGATGGAATTACATATTTGCACTACCCACACTGAGTTTCCACTTGTGGTTTCTTTGTTTTGAAGCGTGTGTGTGTGTATGTGTGTGTGTGTGTGTGTGTGTGTGTGTGAGAGAGAGAGAGAGAGAGAGAGAGAGAGAGAGAGAGACTTGTGGGTGCCCTTGAAGGCAAGAGCGCTCTGGTCCCATGGAACTGGATTTACCTGTGGTTTTGAGCCACCCGGTGGGGTCTGGGAATGGAGCTGGGATCCCTAGCAAGAGCAGTAAGTGCCCTTAATTAACCACTGGGCATCTCTCCAGCTCCTGGTCCGGGCATTTTGAGTTCACTTGTGTCTCTCCTTCTCAGACCTCACCTCTACAGCCTCATGTATGCATTTCTCCACCCTCCCCATCCTTACCTCCCAGCAAATGGGAACGCACTGAGGACCACTCATTCCAGATGCAGAAGTAGACCCTCATTGAACTCCGTTTCCCTCCACTGTTTCCCTATTTCTCTGGCCTGCTCACTTCCAGGTTGTTTACCTCTTCACTTCTGCATCCGGTTTACGCTATGAAGTCTCTGACCCCTCCCACAAACCAATCTGCCCTCATCAGAGTCAATTAATGACATCAGTCTAGCCTGAGCCCAGTGCCCACGCCCTGGCACGGTCCCTCCAACCTTTACAGTTTGGTCCTGGCTCTCCTCACCTGCCTGCCTTTGTCTTGGCTCAGCCCAGAACTTAGGACTGGAGGGGGACTCACACCCCCCTTCTTTGTTTACATAGTAAGCGCTCTTGCCCAGGGGTTTCTTTGGTTTTGTTACATTTTTCTTCAGAGACAGGGTCTCTTGTAGGCCAGGCTGCCTTCAAGCTCCATATATGGCTGAGGATAACCTTCCTCCCTCCATCTCCCAAGTGCTGGGAGCCTAGATTATGCTGAGTGCTGGGAATCCCACCCAGGGCTTCACACGTCCCAGCACAGCCCTCCACCAACCCTCGGAACTCTGTCTCCTTCCCTATCATTCAATTTATTTTTAAATCTTGCATTTTGCTGCCAGAGATTTCACTCCGGGTCCCTGCATGTTAGACGCACACTGTCCCCTGGGCCACGCCCCCAGGCAGTGGATTGATTCTTCCATGACACCAACATCTAGTTTGTCCTCAGCTTCCAACATGTTCCTTTCCTGTGGTCCAGTGGCACGTTCAGCATCTTCGTGTTGGTGCTTATTAGGACCAGAACTAACACGCTCCTGTTTTCTGCTTTCTGTCTCTGTACCCCAGAAAATGACAGCACCCCCACACAGCCACTCAAAGCCTCCCACCTAACTCTTGCTGACTTTAGCTCTCCTCTCTTCACCAGCAGCTCCCCTCACCACAGTACACACAACCTGTTCTCTCACTTGTAACCATTGCGGTAGCATCTTGACCCATCTTCCTGTGACCGATGGAGCCTCGACACAACTTTTGTAAGACGTCCGCACAACGGTATTGGTATGGCAAAGACAGACAGACAGAGAGACAGACAGACAGACATGCACACGCACACGCACACGGGGTGGGGGGAGATAGAAACAAAGACAGAGGAGAGAGAGAGGGAGAGAGGAAGGGAGAGAGGAGGGAGGAGGGAGGGAGGGAGATTTGTTGCTGCAGGTTTGAGAGGTTGGCACTGGAGATGGGACCCACAGCCTTCGGAATGCAGCTTAGTGGTTGGTTTCCCCAGTCCACTCTAGCTTTGAGCAGAACTGAGCTGGTGCTCCAGGGGCTTCTGTGTATGTTTTCAACCTTCCTTTCTTTACCCCGGCTGTCACCTTGCCCCTGCTTAGGTCTGAGAATTGATTGGCTAGACAACGCGTTAGCAGGCTAGGCTAGAGCCCAATATTGATCCTGTACTGCCATCTAGTGGCCATATACACCATCGCCTACTCTAAAGGAGAGGTCAACCTCCCTTTTGCGCCAAAAATCCAGTTTTCTGTGAAAGGTAGAAAGTTTTTTCTTTTTCTTTCTTCCTTTTTTCCCCCTAAAAGATAATTCATGGGGCTTCAGAGATGGCTCAGCGGTTCAGAGCACTGACTGCTCTTCCAGAGGACCTGGGTTCAATTCCCAGCACCCATGTGGCAGCTCACAACTGTCTGGAACTTCAGTTCCTGGGGATCTGACGCCCTCACACAGACATACAAACACCAATGTCACACAGACAGGCAAAACACCAATGCACGTAAAAATAAATGAATTATTTTAAAAAGATAATCCAAGCAAATCCTTCTCTGGGAAGAACACTGTGTCTCATCCACCCACGATGATACTTGACTTTTGTCAATTTGACACAATCTATAGTCATCCATCTGTGAAGAGGAAACCTCAACCGAAGAATCGTTTCCACTAGATTGGCCTGTGGATATATCTGTGGGACTTTTTCTTTTTCTTTCTTCTTTTTTTTTTTTTCCTTTTTTGCTTTTTTGAGAGAGGGTTTCTGTGTGTTACATTTCTGGCTGTCCTGGATCTCTCTTTGTAGACCAGGCTGTCCTGGAACTCACAGAGATCCTCCTGCCTCGGCCTCCCAAGTGCTGGGATTAAAGACGTGTGCCACCACCATTTGGCTTGCCGGGCATTTTCTTAACTGTTAATTTGACGAAGGAGGGCCCAGCCCACTGTGGGTGATGCCATCCTTAGGCAGGTGGGCTTGGCCTGGATAAGGAAGGAAGCTGAGCAAGCCAGAGAAAGCAAGCTAGTAAACAGTGTTCCTCCATGGTCTCTGCTTCAGTTCCTGCCTCCAGTTCCTGCCCTGGGCTCCTGGCCCTGAATTCCCTCAATATGGACTGTGATGTGGAAGTATAATCCCTATAAACCCTTTCTATCCCCAAATTGGTTTTGGTCATGGCACTTTATCACAGCAACAGAGAAGTCAAGTAGGGTACCCCCTTAAGGTCTTTTCTTCCTTTAAGCTGAAACGATTCTATGAACCAGTTTGTTCCTGACTGTCCAAAGGCAAAAGATGGCGTGGAGCGTGAGAGCTTGAGACCCCAGCACCCACGTCAAGTCTGGCTTGGCTGCCCATGCCTGCATCCCAGGGCTGGCGGTGGGTCCAGGCAGGGGCCCCCAAAACTTACAGGCCAGGCTGGCTAGAACTAAACAAGCTTTGGGTTCAATGAGAGACTCCATCTCAGAATAAGGCAGAGTGAACGGGAGACGACACCTGATGTCCTCTATGTGCACACGCGCAAGCACACCACACACACACACACACACACACACACACACACACACTGTACACAACACATGTTCATGCATGTGTGATGTGCACACCACCTTTCTAATTTCGTTCTAGATTATCTAGAAAATACTGCCAGAAGCTATGGGAGTGATTTCTAGTTTGGCCATTTTCTTAAAAAACAAACAAACAAACAGAAACAAAACAAACAAAACAAAAACAAAACAAACAAAACAAAACAACCTTTAGACTGGGGTAGAGAGAAGGCTCAGTGGCTAAGAGCACTTGCTACTCTTGCAGAGGACCTGGGTTCAGTTCCCAGTACCCACGTCGGGTAGTTCACAACTGCCCATAGCTCCAGTCCAGGGGATCTGATACCTACTTCTGGCTCCACAGACACCAGCATTCATGAGCTGCCCAGATATACACTCTGCCACACACATAGTCACATAAATAAATCAATTAAAAATTCATGTCAGATTCATTATTTTAAAAATGGAGCCTTAAAAGACATTGAGCTTGCCTGGCAGCGGTGGCGCATGCCTTTAATCCCAGCACTCCGGAGGCAGAGCCAGGCAGATCTCTGTGAGTTCGAGGCCAGCCTGGTCTACAGAGCAAGATCCAGGACAGGCACCAAAGCTACACAGAGAAACCCTGTCTTGAAAAAACAAAAGAAAAAAGAAAAAAAAAAAGACCGAGTTTCCAGGGCTTTTTTCCCCTCTGATGGAAATAATGTGCAAGGGATTGAACGCGGTTCAGTGAGTACCGGCGTCATAGGCCTGGGTCACTCCGCTGGGCTTCAGTTTGAGACACACACACACACACTTAAATTTTGAGTTTTACATGCTTGAGTGTTTTGCTTGCATTGTGTCTGTGCACACATGTGTTCTTGGTGTCCACAGAGGCCAGAAGAGGACATCAGATTTTGGGAGTTAGAGGCATTTGTGAGCAGCTATGTGGATGCTGAGAACTGGTCTCCAGGCCTCTGGAAGAAGAGCCAGGGCTCTTAACTGGGGAGCATCCTCCAGCCCTCAGCCTGATGTTGTAACATTTCCCCCGTTCTTCCTAGGTAAGTTCTCTTTTGAGCACGTCGAGGTGAGGATGGGAAGCCTCTGAATGTCACAGCTGTCCTGAAGGCAGCAGTCTGTGCCTGCCCCTCTGTGAGAACCCAGGGTCACCCTCCTGCCTGAGGTCCCCAAGGGCATGTCGGGCTTCTCTGGGAATCCGAGTAGCCTGTGAGCAAGGACTGCGCGCCCTTGGCCTCCGTGCCATCCAGTCTGAACTTCTGCCTCTTCTTCTCCCCGCCCGTGACCCCAATTGCGTCAGGGCCCAGAACACACCGATGTGCGTCAACTTCTCTTCTGCCCGCAGACTCTTGGATCTGAGCGGATGCACTATCCTTGTTCAATCTGGTCCTTTCTCGTGAACATGCCCTGCTTTGCGTTCCCCTCGGAGATATGCCCCCTGCCTTCTCTCTTGGGTCCAGGGCGTTGCTAAAGCGGACACTGGGTGGCTGAAAGGGGCCAGCCTCGGTCTGCCCTTTGGCCTCTAACTCACCAAGGCCTTTGCCCCGTCCCGTTGCTGACCTCCAGGCTCCAATGTTTATTTGCCATGCTGTCTTACCGGACACACTCTTAGATCCTACTTAGAGTCTAGCCCCTTGAAAGGATGTTTACTGACCCTTCCAATAAACCCAGCTAAGTCACTATAAGCAACAGGGCTCAAAGAATCTAAAATATTTTTATATACGATACTGGAAATCGCTTTGTGCTCCCGGGCCTGAAGTCTTACCTGACCTTGGAAGAGCATCGATAAAAGCAAAAAAGTGATTCTCTAAGTCTTCCAAGTCAGAGAATGGACGCTGGGACCAGACAGCAGCTGCAATCAGAGGACATTTTTCAATGACGTTCCCAAACACATCCACAAATTCACCGAAGTCCATGGAGTTGACCTTCTCTATGTCCATGGCTGAGATCCTCTTCTCATCGAGTGACGCCGACTCTTTTTCATAGGGCTGTGTTTGCTGAACACACAGCTCGCCTTGTGCAATCCCAGCTGAGCCAAACGCCTGTGGGTGGAGCCTATCCAGAATGTTCCCGAAACGCGGACACCCAGGTTTGAGGGTTTTGTTGGTGGCAGGGGGTGATGTGGGATGGGGAGAGAACCCACACGTTCTAGACAAGCATTCTTCCGCTGAGTTTTGTCCCACCCAGGCTTAAGGTCATGACCAAGAGAGCAGAGACTTCTGCATAGTGAATGTTTCCAACATAATCAGAGCCGGCAGGGGCCATATTTCACTGGACAGAAGCGTGGTGGTGGTGTCATTAACATCTTTTTTTTTTTTTTTAAGCCTACAGCACCCGGTATTCCCAGGCGGTCTCCCATCCAAGTACTAACCAGGCCCGACCCTGCTTAGCTTCCGAGATCAGACGAGATCGGGCGCGTTCAGTAGACGTCATTAACATCTTATTTTATTTCACACGCGTGTTTTTCCAGCATGCCTATCCGTGGACCGCTTGCATGTCCGGTGCCCACAGAGGCTAGAAGAGGGTGTGGGATCCCCTGAAATTGGAGTTCCAGGTGGTTGTGAATCACCACGTGGATGCTGGGAATAGAACCAGGGTTGTTCCTGGGGACGTTTTTTCCTGGTGATCCAGGCAGGTCACGGGTCCACCTACGTGGAAGGTGATTTCTCATCTGTCTCTGCTGCTGCTCTAGAACAGTGCTTCTCGACCCTCCTGATGCTGCGACCCTTTACTACATCTCCTCCTGCTGTGCTGACGCCCGACCATCACATGATTCCGATGCTACTTCACAACTGTGATGTTCTACCGGTAAGATCGCGGTGTAAATACCTGATCTGCAGGGTATCTGATATGTGACCCCTGTGAAAGGATCTTTTGACCACAAAGGGGGTCACAACTCGCACATTGAGAAACACTGCTCTAGAGGCTAGGTACCGTGTTTTAATCTTTCTTCATACCCCAAATGCTTAACACAACAGACACTTAATTAGTGCACATGAAAAAGGGTAAGGAGTCTTCAGGAGGAGTTATGCCTCCTTGTGTGCTATTTTTTTTAAAAGATATTATTTATTTATTTACTTATTTATTATTTATTTATTTATTTATTTATTTATTTATTTATTTACTTTTGGTTTTTTGAGGCAGGGTTTCTCTGTGTAGCCCTGGCTGTCCTGGAACTTGCTTTATAACCCAGACTGGCCTCGAACTTGCAGAGATCCACCTCTGCCTCTGCCTCCCGAGTGCTGGGATTAAAGGCCTGTGCTATCACTGCCCGGCCTTGTTTTTATTTGTTAAATTAGGTGGATTAGATGTGTGTACACATATAAGCGTAGGTGCCCAAGGAAGAGGGTGTCGAATCTGCCTCCGGGTTCCCGCCTTGATTTCCCGCCTTGCACACTTTCGAGGACAGCCTCCCCTGGGTTGTTTCGTGTTTTAGCAACAGCGAAGCGAACAGATGACAGTGAGCAGGAGAGTCCAGCTAAGGCTATTACCAGGAGAGTCCTTCACGGAAAACGAGCGTAGAAAAGATTAGGAAGGAATACAAGAGAGTGTGGGGGTGGGGCCCCAGACAGGACGGCGCCCCCTGCTGAGGGTGTGGGGGAAAGAAGACGGGGAACAGGGGGCTCTGATCTCAGGCGGACTCGGTTAGTGTCGGGCTAGGGACAAGCACCAAAAGCTCTCGTTACCCTGAGTCCAGAAACGATGGCACCCTGGGTAAATGATCTCCAAAGGCTTTCCTTTCACCCAATATTTGCCTTTGCAGGTGCCAAGGGGCAATGCCAAGGCAGGCCCGGGGTTTAGCAACGGTGGTGCTCGGGCGCCATCTGCCGGCACATCACCATAAAGCACTGCTGGGAGAGGATGCCTAAGCCCGCAGGCTCGTCTTGAAGGATGTAAAGAGGGAGTGAGACCTTGTCAGCCGCGGGTCTGGCCACCGTGCTGTTGAGATTAGACAGGATTAGATAGGTGTGGCTTCGCTGTCCTGTCTAGAAGCAGGCGTCCTGGTCCTCTTAAAGTCTTTCTGCAACCACATTCCTGGCGCCCCCTTGGGCGCTGGGTGTAGGGATTGCATTGTGGATGTACCAGTTGGGGCTGGGCACACCACACGGTCACTTATTCTCTGCTTTTTTGGCCAGTTGTAAAGGCAATCAAGGGCTGCTGAGAGAGGGAGACTCAGTCTCTCCCAGGGTTGGGCCCCCAACAGGTTATCTGTGTACACATGCGCAACACCGAACGGATTCAGTAGTGTGTGTGTGTGTGTGTGTGTGTGTGTGTGTGTGTGTGTTTGTTTTTTTTTTTTTTTTTTTTTTTTTTTTTTTTTTTTTTGTGTGTGTGTGTTGTTTAACAACGATTATAGAAGGAGATGTCAGTCATGAACTCGATAGGCCGGGGGAGTTAGAGCAAGGAGAGAGAGAGGTAGATATGAAATTCTAAGAACATTTAAAGGGGAAGTTACTACCCCTGCTGGTTACCTCTCATAGTGTATTCAATATACTTAGAAAAGAAAGAAAGAAGACAGTTCATTCACATCAGGGACACAGCTCGACCCAAACTGAAGTGACCACGAGCATGTTGAGCGACCCTAACCTCACTCTCCTCGACGACACCTCAAACTGCTCCCCCTGCCCCAGAAGCATATTTAAATGTCGTTAGTTTGAGAAGGAGCCATCATGGACACCAAGGGCTCTGCTCACACAGGACAGCAAAATGAGGAACGTCAGATAAGGAAAGACAGGTGGGGCAGTCCTTATCTAGAGTGGGGGAACCAGACTGAATTCTAAACTTGCCGTGATTAGAATATTTTTGTTGTTGTTGTTGTTGTTTTCGGTTTTTCGAGACAGGGTTTCTCTGTGTAGCACATAATTTGCAAAATCCATTTATGTTTCACGTGTGCCTCATGTACACAGTCTGATAGTAGCTTGATCTAATACGTTTTAACTCGCCTTCATCCTGACTTCCATTCACAGGAGGCCAGGCACCGAGTTTTCCGTGTGTGGTGTATCATGCCGGTGTTCGGTGGGTTCGGGTTCTGGGTTTCAGCATTTGGATGAGGGACGCTCACTGCATAACATGAATGCATCTCTGAAGAACAAGTCAATATTGTGCTTTTAAAAAAAGGTTCCTGTGTTTATTGTATGCCATGTGTATGTGCCTGAGTGTGGGTACACCATGTGAATGCAGCGCCTATGGATGCCAGTAGACGGTGTCGGATCCCTTAGAATCCTGTAAACTGAGCCGGGCGGTGGTGGCGCACGCCTTTAATCCAGCACTCGGGAGCAGAGCAGGTGGATCGCTGTGAGTTCGAGGCAGCCTGGCTACAAGTGAGCTCCAGGAAAGGCGCAAAACTACGCAGAGAAACCCTGTCTCGAAAAAAACCAAAAAAAAAAAAAAAAAAAAAAAAAAAGAATCCTGTAAACTGGAGTTACAGGTGGTTGTGAGTTCCCAGTCATGGGTGCTGGGAACTGAACTCAGGTTCTCTGCAGGAGCAATGACTGACGATTAACTGTCTCTCCAGCCCTAACATTCTGCTTCTTAAAAGAAAGAAGCATTTGGTAGTGTACATAGACTATAATACCAATTTTTAAAGATTTATGGATTTATGTATATGAGTGTTCTACTTTCAAGTATGTTTGCATGACCGAGGAGGACGCCAGATCCCACTGTAGATGGTTGTGAGCCACCATGTGGTTGCTGGGAACTGAACTCAGGTCCTCTGGAAGAGCAGCCAGTGCTCCTAACCACCGAGCCATCTCTCCGGCCCCTATAATACCATTTTTTTATAACACTTACAAACGAGACAACTCATTTTCATGGAAATGAAGCCCTTTGGTGATTTCAGCACTGCACACAAGGGAGTGAGCGACTCCGGGTGCAAACAGTGTGTTTGACTCCATCCACGGAGACGGCGCAGACGGAGCGTGCAGCTACCCCAGGCAGAGTCACTTTGAGAGAAGAAAGAAGATTGCTAGCGCTGTCATCCCACACATCTCAAGACAAGCAGCCCAAGAGGCTCGGCCGAATGCCCGTAGCTCCACGCTCTCCTCCAGTTCCATCAAGACAATGGAGAAACATAAACCGAGAAAGACCACTGGCGGACTGGCGCAGAGAAGGCAAAACCAGTGGGACTCTCGACTCTGCCTGCAGGCAGCCTCGGGTCCCACGCTAGGCTCTCAGGTGTGAAGGCCAGGATGGAGGAGCAGTATAGGCACTCAGGAGGCTGAGGATCCTGAGTTCAAGGCTCGTTTGGGGTACATAATAAAACCCTGTCTCAGCCAGGCAGCGGCGGCACACAGCCTTTAATCCCAGCACTCAGGAGGCAGAGGCAGGCGGATCTCTATGAGTTTGAGGCCAGCCTGGTCTACAGGGTGAGTTCCAGGACAGTCAGTTACACAGAGAAACCCTGTCCTGAAAATCCAGTAACAGGGCTGGAGAGATGGCTCAGAGGTTAAGAGCACTGACTGTTCTTCCAGAGGTCCTGAGTTCAATTCCCAGCAACCACATGGTGGCTCACAACCATCTGTAATGAGATCTGGTGCCCTCTTCTGGCCTGCAGTCATACATGCTGTATATATAATAAATAAATAAATCTAAAAAAATAAATTAAAAAAAGAAAATCCAATAATAATAGTAATAATAATAATAATAATAAACCTTGTCTCAAAATAAAATAATTTTTTAAATGAGAGAAGAGAGAGAGAGATCTCTACACTCATATTCTCAGCAGCAATATCAACAGCAAACAAGAGGTTGATGCCGTTCAAATCCTGTTGATAGATCAATGGCCACACAAAACTTGCTATGTGCACGTAGTAGAATATTTGACTCTAAAAGGGAAGAGATTTCTGACACATATTGTAGTATGGATGGGTCTTGAGAACACTGCTCTGCGTAAAATAAGCCAGACACAAAATAACAAAGTCTGAAGGATTCTATCTCAGGTTCCAGGAGTGTTCAGAGTCACCGCATCAGAAAACAGAACAGTGGCTTTGAGGGTCTGTGGGCTTGAGGAACCGGATGTGTTTAATAAAAACAGTTTCAGAAGCTATGAAAAGCACTCTGGAGACCTTGGACTTGGACTCAATAATGCAGATATTCTGTTAATGAGCTCAGGTGTTTTTGTTTTGTGTTTTTGTTTGTTTGTTTTGCTTTTTTTTTTTTTTTCAAGACAGGATCTCTCTACATAGTCCTGGCTGTCCTAGAACTCACTCTGTAGACCAGGCTGGCCTCAAATTCAGAGATCCACCTGCCCCTGCCTCCTGAGTGCTGGGATTAAAGGTGTGCACCACCACTGCCTGGCTGAACTCAGGTTTTTAATTTTATTTTTTTAAATGAAGAATCTTTTTTAGGCTTATTTACTTATATCATTTTATTTTGTTTATATTATGTCTTTTGCCAAGGTTCCTTCTGATTGGTTTGATAAAGAGCTGGATGGCCAATAGCTATGCAGGGAAGATGGGCTGGACTTCCCGGGAGAGAGAGGAAGAGGAGAGGGATCTAGGCACATATATTATGCCAGCAAGACACCAGGGAGACACTGAAAAGGTCGGACATATGGAACAGAGTAGAGGTAACTGAGCCACTTGGCAGAATGTAGATTAATAAAAGCAGGTTAATTTAAGTTATAAGAGGTAGTGAGGGCCAGGTAGTGGTGGCACATACCTTTAATCCCAGCACTCAGGAGGCAGAGGCAGGTGGATCTCTGTGAGTTCGAGGCCAGCCTGGTCTACAGATTGAGATCTAGGACAGGCACCAAAGCTACACAGAGAAACCCTGTCTCGAAAAACAAAAACAAAAACAAACAAACAAACAAACAAAAAAGAGCTAGTGAGACAAGCCTAAGCTTTCATGGTTACTAAGAAGTCTCCGTGTCATTATTTGCGAGCTGACAGTCCCAAAAGAAAGTCAAACTACAGAAGAGGCACTGGATCCCCTGGAACTGGAGTCGTGGACGGCTCTGAGCCACCATGTCGGTGCTGGGGACTGAACACGGGTCTTCTGTTAGAGCCACAAGTGCTCCTAACCTCCTCTGCAGCTGAGCACTGTCTTCAGAAAGGGCTAAGACAGTAGGTATTATGTTCTGGGCTCTTCTCCCCCCATAAAGAAAGACAAGTAAGTAGATCACTGAACAGTGCTGGAGTCCATGTGCAATCTGAGGAGGAGACAGCAAGCCTTGGAGACTGCAAATCCCACTGCTTCCGTTTCCTCCGAGGAAAACGGAGCGACCATCAGAGCTCATTTCAGAGGGCCGTGAAGGGTGAAGGAAAGTGAGCACGGACTTCTCAGTCATGACAAGCGCCTCACAAATACACAGACTCGGGGACTTTTCCACACGTTATCGAGGACAAAAAGCACATTTGACAACCTGGCTAGTGTGGCTGATTGCAGCTACCTAAAAGCAGAGAGTGAGTGGTGGTGTGGATGAGAACTGTGCCCTTGGCCCCTGTGTTTGAACACCCAGTTGATGGTGCTCTTGGGGTGTATGTTTTAGAACCTTTGAGATGTGGCCTTGCCGGAGAAGCACGTCTCTGGGGTGGGCTTTTGTTGTTTGTTTGTTTGTTTGAGACAGGATCTCAATATTATCCTGGGCTGGCCTGGAACTCATTATGTAGACCAGGCTAGACTTGAATTCATAGGGATCTTCCTGCCTCTGCCTCCCAAGGGCCGGGATTGAAGGTGTGCACCACCACACCTGGTGGAGGATGCGGTTTGGAGAGTTCATGGCCTCTTCCTACTTCCATTTCTCTCCCTGCTCTGCACTGTGGTTGAGGATGTGAGCGCTCAGCTTCCTGATCCAGCGGCCCTGCCTGCTGCATGCCCTGCCTGCTGCACACCATGCCTGCTGCCCACCATGCCTGCTGCCCACCATGCCTGCTGCCCACCATGCCTGCTGCCCACCATGCCTGCTGCCCGCCCTGCCTGCTGCACACCATGCCTGCTGTATACCATGCCTGCTGCACACCATGCCTGCTGCATGCCCTGCCTGCTGCACACCATGCCTGCTGCACACCATGCCTGCTGCACACCATGCCTGCTGCCCGCCATGCCTGCTGCCCGCCCTGCCTGCTGCACACCATGCCTGCTGTATACCATGCCTGCTGCATACCATGCCTGCTGCCTGCCCTGCCTGCTGCACACCATGCCTGCTGTATACCATGCCTGCTGCACGCCATGCCTGCTGCATGCCCTGCCTGCTGCACACCATGCCTGCTGCACACCATGCCTGCTGCCCGCCATGCCTGCTGCCCGCCCTGCCTGCTGCACACCATGCCTGCTGTATACCATGCCTGCTGCACACCATGCCTGCTGCCTGCCCTGCCTGCTGCACACCATGCCTGCTGTATACCATGCCTGCTGCACGCCATGCCTGCTGCATGCCCTGCCTGCTGCACACCATGCCTGCTGCACACCATGCCTGCTGCCCGCCATGCCTGCTGCATGCCCTGCCTGCTGCACACCATGCCTGCTGCCCGCCCTGCCTGCTGCATGCCATGCCTCTCTGCTGTGACGGAGTCTTATCCCCAATTCTTTCTTCCATAAGCTGCTTTATCACAGCAACAGAAAGGTCACTAATACAAAGTCTCCCCGCCCCACACCCCCCTCCCACCTGTGTGTGAGAGGAATACATTAACAAGGTGGGAGAAATCCCCTTGACACCAGAACAGGACTTCAGCTAGAGAGGCGTCCAACACTTGTTACATGCTAGAGGAGCGTGGCACTTACTAGTCTAAGTAGAAACAACACCAGTGGAATGTTTATCAGCAAACATAGCTTATGCTTTTCCATCAGTAGGCTAAAAAGTAATCAAATGTCTATACCTAGTACTTCCTGACTACACAAATTGGAATTGAGTGTATGAATTTTCCTAAATCTCCAAACTGCTTAAACTCCAACTTAGAAGAGGACATTCATCACAGAAGCTAATTACGGCACCAGATAAGAAAGCTGTATGGGCAGAGACAGCCTGATGATACAGATAGGAAGCTCTCACAGGTTGCCATGGAGGCAGCTATCCTCAGTGGGCGTGGAGATGGAGGCTGAGGCAGAAGAGGCGGCCAGAAAAGCCCAGACACATCCCGGGCCACAGAGGTGGTTTAGGCTCAAGAGAAAACATAATGCAGCTAGTGTGTTGAGTGGCAAAGCAGAGGAAGGGGGGGAAAGCTGGACCAGCGGAGAGAACCGGAACCGTGGCACACTCAGGGAAGTGGGTAAGTACTGAGGGAGATGGGTCTTGAGGCAGCGCAGAGGCATTAGATCAGTGGTTCTCAACCTGTGGGTCACAATCTCCACGGGTGTCACACATCAGATTATCTTCCATATCAGGTATTTACATAACAATTCATAACAGCAAAATTACCGTTATGAAGTAGCAATTAAAGAATTTCATGGCTGGGAGTCACAGCGTGAGGAAGGTTGAGAACTGCATTAGACAGAAAAGAGGCTTCGGGAAGAATCAGGTGAAGCCAGGCTTGGTGGCACAGCCTGGAGTCCCAGCTCTCAGGAGGTAGAGACAGGACAACCAGAAGTTCAAGGTCTTCCTTGGCTACGCAGTAAATATGAGGCCAGCCTGGCACACACAGGATCCTGTCTTCGGACAAAACAAAGATCTGAAAGACAGAACCTAGTGGCATCCAGCAATGCAAGAGGACAAAGCCAGCCAAATTTATAAACCCATGGATGGGAGGTTTCAAAAGATCGATAGCAAATGTGTAGGGAAGAGAGTTAGCGAACGGAGTGGATACGACGTCGGTTGTCCTCAGCCTGATAGACTCAGGACACTTTTAATATTCTCACGAAAGGGTCAACCTTCTGCCAGACATGAAGATGCAGGCAGAGGCAGAAAGGATCTCAAGTTTGAGGCCAGCCTGAGCTACATAATTAGTTCAAAGACGAACTACGAGGAAGCCTCTCCCAGAATGCATCTGCTCAAGAGAAAAACGTGGGGCTGGAGAGATGGCTCAGTGGATCAGATGGCTGACTCAGTCCTGAGTTCAATTCCCGGCAACCACACGGTGGCTCACAACCACCTGTAATGAGATCTGGCGCCCTCTTCTGGCCTGCAGGGACACAGGCAGACAGAACACTGGATACATAATAAATAAAATAAATCTTTTTTAAAAAAAGAAAAAAGCTCTTTAAAAAAAAAGAGAGAGAGAGAGAAACATGGAAACACACTCACAAGGCCATGAGATCCGGTTAGGGCTTCCCTGAATAGTCTGAGTAAAGGATCCAAGACCAATATGTCTATAGTAGAAAGTTTATTTCCATCCATAAAATATATCACTAAACAGATGAAAAAGTTACATATTATTTTAAAACATAGATTTTTAAAAATCATATTTAGCTTCTCCTTAGCAAAAATTGTTTTTTATTTTGTTTTGTCTTGTGTTATGTATTTACAAGAATATACTATATTTCAGGTACATGGTTTCCCCTTCAAGCCAGCCTGGGAAGGCCTCCCGATGTAGGCAGGCTTGCCAATAAATCTCATTATTGGCTTTTGCTGCCTGTGCGGGGGGTGAGTTGATTTTCTAGAAGTCACTTTGGAGACAAGAGTAATGGCAGAGAGCATCTAGAGGAAAGTCCAGCGAAGCAGCAGCCGGTAGGGCGCTTCCTCTGAGGTGAGGCTAGTCTCGGCTCTGTGATCTACAGCCTGTGTAGGGGGGCGGGGATGGAGGCCTCCTCACTAACTCCTTTCTCTATGAATCTTCGCCTGGGCCTGTGGCGATGGCGGCTCTGAGCCTGCCTCTCTACTGACAGACCGCCTGTTTTGGTAGACGGAAGAATGCTCTGGAATGTTGTCCCCCATGTTCTGATACATCTGGAAAAGGGGAGAGGCAGTAAGGGTGACCGTCTGAAAGGACTCACCTGTATGCCTAAAAGGCAAAGTACTTAAATAAGCCTTACTTTTATACAGACCATTTTAAAATGTGGATTTAGGGGCTGGAGAGACGGCTCCGTGGTTAAGAGCACCGGCTGCTCTTGCAGAGGACCTGAGTTTGGTTCCCAGCACCAACATGGTGGCTCACAACTGTCTGTAACTCGAGCTCCAGGGGATTCAACACCCTCTTCTATTTTCCGAGGGTCCCCATACACACTAATGCACATAAATGAAAAAATAAATCTTAAGAAAATTAAATTATGAATTTGCGTTGTTTCCTTAGCTTTTCAAAAAGGTTTTATTTACATTTATTTATGCATATGATCATGTGCCTGCTCGGCAGTCTATGCATCACACGAGTACAGTTCCTGCAGAGGCCAGAAGAGGGCGCTAGAGCCCCTGGAACTGGAGTTACAGGAGCTTGTGGGCCACCATGTAGGTACTGGGGAGTGAACTCTGGTCCTCTTCCAGAACCACGAGTGCTCTTAACCACTGAGCCATCTCTCCAGCCCCTTCCACAGGTTTTGTTTTTTTTCTTAAATAACAGCCACTCATTTTAATGAAAAGTAGGAAGAAGGCAGATGAATTGTCCATTATAGAGCTACAATTCTGACCCCACAAGATGTCATGATTAAGGCATTGAACACTACTATTGAGCTGTAAGTGGTGGAGGCATGATCTGAACCTGGGCTTTGAGAGTCCAAGGCTCCATCCTTGGCTCAACGGTTAGCGAGGTAATCGCAAGATCCTGTTGCCAAAGGATCAGCTAGCTTTGTAACCCATTTTACAGATGGGAACACCGGAGGCCAAAGAAGAGACTCACCATCACCAATGAGGAATAGACAGCAGAGCTGGGATGGTTCCTCACAGCATCCAGCCAGAGCCCTTCCCAGCCCCCATACCCACCGTGACCCAGCTGGGAGGAGTCCATGCTCATGCCTCATGTTGAGTTAGAAAAGGCCAGTGGCTTCTGGAGGAGTTAAGCTTCATTAAGTTGTCTAGACCTTTGCACTGGACCCTTAGGGGCCCCCACACCCTCGAGACAGGGTTTCTCTGTGCAGCCTCAGCTGGCCTCGAACTCACAGAGACGCGCCTGCCTTTGCCTCCTGAGTGCTGCTATCACAGGCATGCGCCACCACCGCCTGGCTCCTTAAGAGCTTTCAACTTATTAACCAGTTGGATGAGATCACAGAAAGTCCCCCCCAAACCACATTAAGAAGTAGGTCTTAGCCAGACTGTGGTGGCGCACACCTTTAATCCCAGCACTCAGGAGCCAGGGGCAGGCAGATATCTGAGTTTGAGGCCAGCCTGGTCTACAGAGTGAGTTCCAGGACAGCCAGGGCCACACAGAGAAACCCTGTCTTGACCCGCCCCCCCCCCAAAAAAAAAGAAGTCGGTCTTGCCGCACAGAACAGTGAAAGGGTAATCTAGACAAACTGAGGTGAGGAAGACTGTCTTCCACAGCCGATCTGAGGACACGGTGCGCGTGCAGTCACTCACATGTCTCCTTCTGGGGGATGCCTGTCCTCACCCCCCAATCCCTACATACCGCTTCCTCAGCTTCTGCCAGCTGACATCCTAAAAACGAAGTCAGGTTAGGGAAGGAGGGCCGCTTTCTCGAGTCAAACGCCCAGCAGGACTGCATCACGAAGTACCTGGGAGATAAGACAACAGAGGTCAGGTTGAGGAGGACGCAGATGGACTGCCGTCCGCCGTCCGCACCCGGGGCAGCGTCCGTCCGCAGCCCAGGGCAGCTTGTACACTGGCTCTGTGGAAAGCGTGTATCAGAATCCGTACTACATCAGCACTGGACGACGCGTGAGGTGGAGTCAAACCCTCAGATACCGCAGGCAGAGGACTGCAGCCCCGAGTGCTGCCTCTTAGGACAGCAAAGTTGCCTGATGCAAAAGACAGGGCTTTTCTCTGCTCGTCTCATTTATTTATGTATTTATCTATAGCCTTGCTATTAGGACAGGCTGGCCCACCGCCTCATGCCTCATCTCTGGAGTACCGATTACAGTCAAGTGTCCCCTTGCCATTTCTGCTTCCTCCTCCTCTCTCCCTCTCTTAAACTTTTTATTGATTGGTTCTTTTCAAGACAGGGTCTCACTATGCAACTCTGGCTGTCCTTAAACTCACTCTGTAGACCAGGCTATCCTCAAACCACAGAGAGCTGCCTGCCTCTGCCTCCTGTGTGCTGGGATTAAAGGTATGGGCCACCACGCCCAGCCCATCTCTATGGGGTTTTTGTTTGTTTGTTTGTTTGTTTGTTTGTTTGTTTGTTTGTTTGTTTTGAGATGGTCTCACTATGTAGTCTCGTTGGCCTGGCATTCATATGTAGACCAGGCTGGCTTCAGCTCAGAGATTCGCCTGCCTCTGCCTCCTAAGTGTTGGGATGTCGTGGAATATTCCTTTACACATCATTGCAGAGGAAGCTGGGGTGACTGTGCAGTCAGCCAGATGTCTCTCTCATTTCTAAAGGTTTGGAAATTGCTTTCTCTGCACTTCCTGTTTACTCAAGTAATATTTTATCCTTCTTGGGTCCCTGATGGGGATTGAAGACCAGATAGTAACAGTTTTACGGTTTTCCTTGTTAACAAATTCAGAAAAGAAAAAAAAAAACTTACATAAGAGATGCAAAGTTTATAAGGTTGAGAAACATAAAAATTAAGTTATTTATCTAAAAAGATGTTTTAAGGTCTAAAAAGGTATTTTTAGGAAGGTAATACAAGTTATGACAAAAAATGGTTTAGGTATAAAACTTTGGACTAAGATAGGGTAGATAAGGGAGTATTTTCTCTAAATTTCTCAAATGCAAATGGACTGCACATTGTAAACATAATTCTTACCTGATAATTGTTCTTATTATTTACAGTTTGACTGTGTTAGAGTTAAAACCTTTCTTTTTTTATTTATACAAAAAGTGGGAAGTGTTGTGGAATATTCCTTTATACTGTATGAAGATGTGTCACTGTGGTTGGTTTAATAAAGAGCCGAATGGCCAATAGCCAGGCAAGAGGTATAGCACGGATTTCCGGACAGAGAGAGCTCTGGGAAGAAGACAGTAGAGTCACCAGGCAGAGAGGAAACAGGGTGCGAGTGCAGAGTGAAGGTAATCAAGCCACATAAAAGAACACAGATTAAAAACATGGGTTAATTTGAGTTCTAAGAACTAGTTAAGAGCAAGCCTAAGCTAAGGCCGAGCTTTTATAATTAATAATAAGTCTCAATGTCATTTTTTTATGAGCTGGTGGTTCAAAAAGAGAAGTCTATCTACACTGGGATTAAAGGCATGTGCCACTCTACCAAGCTTTCTCTGCTTTTAGCAATCAAGGGCTGGAGAGATAGCTTAGCGGTTAAGAGCACTGACTGCTCTTCCAGAGGTTGTGAGTTCAGCTCCCATCACCCACATGACTCACAACATCTACAACTGTAGTCCCATGGGATCCAATGCCCTCTTCTGATGTGTAGATGTACATGCAGACAAAACACCCAAAATGATAATTAAGTCTTAAAAAAACAAAAAGAGACCTAAGCAATGTAATAGGAAAGTGATTTTCAGTTGGGTGTGGTGGTGGGTGACTTTAATCCCAACACTTGAGAGGCAGAGGCAGGCAGACCTCTGAGTTCAAAGCCAGCCTGTTTTACAGAGTGAGTTCCAGGACAGCCAGTGTACACAGAGAGACCATCTCAAAAAACAAAAAGCAGACCAAAAAAGCAATCAAGGTGGTGTTTTTTGTTTTGTTTTGGTTTGGTTTTTTGTTTTTTGCCATGCATTTGGAAGGTTTACAGCACACAATAACGTCTGCTACTAACCCTCGGTCTCACTGTACTCACATCTCTTCCGTGGCGTAGAAGGGCTGGTCCATTTTAAATCCACTCTGAATCAGTTTGTAGAAGTTAGCATCCACAGGAATGCCAGGGTAAGGGTTCACACCTGAGAAAAACACGAGGTCAGGGGGGCCGAACAAACACTGGTTTTCCGTTCGTTTTTGTGGTTCTTGTTCTTTATACACTCTGTTAGCAAACAGGCAAAGAGGACTCCCCAGTGGCCGACCCACCCTGGATGGGGGGTGTGTGTGGAAGGGTGGGGGTGGGGGGCTGCAAGTGGACCCGGAAGTACCAAGGCCTCCGAATCAGCAGTAGTTAAGGCAGATCTCTGGATGTCAGCAACCAACCAACAGTGGCAACAGACGGGAGACCAGAAGCCACGGGATTGGCTGCGTGGTGTTTCACCCACCCGCTGACTTGGAAGGCAAGAGGGGTCGGAGGGGCGCAGCAGGAGCGGGAGACACAAGGCCAGAGCCCGGGGAGACCTGCCAAGTGCACACGTACCCAGTGAGAAGATCTCCCAGAGAAGGATTCCGAAGGACCAGACATCACTCTTGATTGTGTAGATGCCTTCGAATAAGCTCTCAGGTGCCATCCACTTCACAGGTAGCCGTGCCTGCGTCAAATGCAAGAGAGGACGGTGAAATTCCCACGGGCAGACTCATGGATTTTTAAGTGTTTTGTTTTTAACTTTATGTGTCTGCATAGATGTAAGGGCACTGTGTGCATGCAGTACCAGAGGAGGCCAGAAGGGGGTGCCAGGTCCCCCTGGAACTGAAGTTCTAGTGCTTCTCAGCCTTCCCAACGCTGCGACTCTAAATTAGTACAGCTCCTCATGGTGTGCTGACCCCCCCAACCACAAAATTCTTTCGTTGCTACCTCATAAGTGTCATTTTGCTACTGTTACGAATTGTAATGTAAATACTTGACCTGCCACCACTCCTTATCAAAATGCACATCTCCAGAAGTCATCTTGGACACAGGCTCGTGCTTGGAATTGGCCAGTGTAACAATAATGACTTTCCATTCAAGTGGAGCTCATCCTTTGCTGGGAGACAAGCAAATTCACGCCAAAGAGCAGAATCCTTTACCAGAGCGTTTCTCAGAACTGAGTGGACGTGTCATCCTTGAGGATGTGGTGAGGATGTGTGTAAGTCGTCACATCTAGAAATAACATTAGGCTGCCCTCTGTGGCTTCCAGCAGCCTGAAAGGGGGGTGGGGTGGGGGCTTGCCTTAGTCTGTGCAGCCTTTGATTCGAATCCAGACACAGTGACTAATTCCTGAGGCACAGGCCTTTCTTCTGATTTGGCCTCAGGAATCTTTATGGTGCGTGTGTAATCAGCCAGGCAAAAGCAGACTCCCAGAAAGAAACCCTCTCTTCAATCCTATGCAAATGGAGTCACGGAATGGGTCACGTGGCCACCTGGGTCACCTGCCTCATTCATAGAAGGTTCTGAGTGGAATTCACCTTCCCACATGAGAATCCACTGGCGGGGGGATTCAGCATAACCACACGGAGCAGTCCGCTTGTTATAAGTGCAGCTATAATGACTGGGGACCGTTTTCAGCCATCTGAGATGAGATTTAGTGAGTTTTCACATTTTGGGGGCATTTACCCTTAGTAAAGGGCTTTGGCGTTGGTTGTACTGATTTCCGGGAACCTGGGAAGCAAATTCAGAATCCTCTAGGAGGTATGCGGCCACAGCGAGTGACAGGCTTCATGGTCTACGTGCTCACGGCCACGCCCTCAGCAACCACAGCCAAGCGCTCCCCTCTGCCTCAATTTCCTCTTCACAGAGCAGCTGCTTTCAGAACCAAGTGAGTTTGTAAAATGCCCGAGAGAGTGCTGAGCACAGAGGAGACGCTGGACCAGCCTTGGCTGCTGTTATTTCACAAACAGGGCTGGCAACACCTAGAGAAAGCCCCAGCCCCAAATGAGCCAACGAAGAAGCAGCTGAGGGCCTAGACCCAGGTGTAATTCCTTCCTCATCCTGAGGCTTGAACCAAAGCCTCACACAGGCCAGGCAAGAGTGCTTTGCCCGAGAGACACCTCATCCCCTTACTGTTCTTTTCATTCATTCTAGTCTTTAAAAAGACATTTGTTTATTATTTTATGTATATGAGTGCTCTATCTGCATGTACATCTTTATGCCAGAAGAGAGTATCAGATCCCACTGTAGATGGCTGTGAGCCACCATGTGAGTGCTGGGAATTGAACCCCATGGCATAAAATTTTTAAAGAAAGAAAGAATGAAGGGCTGGAGAGAAGGCTCAGCAGTTAAGAGCACTGGCTGCTCTTTCAGAGGACCTGTGTTCAGTTCCCAGCACCCACATGGCAGCTCACAACTGTCTGTAACTCCTGTTCCAGGGAATCTGACACCTTCACACCCATGCATATAAAATGAATTTAAATAAATCATTTTTTAAAAACTTTATGCCAGACAGTGGTGGCCCACGCCTTTAATCCCAGCACCTGGGAGGCAGAGACAGGTGGATCTCTGAGTTCCAGGCCAGCCTGGTCTACAGAGTGAGTTCCAGGATAGCCAGGACTACACAGAGAATCTGTCTCAGAAAAAAAAGTTTTAAATTATGTTTTAATTTATTCAAGTGCATGTGTATTGGCACTGGGGGAGGGTACATGCCATAGCACACAGGTGAAGGTTAGAGATCAACTTGTAGGAGTCTGTTTTTTTGCACCATGTGGGTCTGGTGGGTACAACTCAGGTCCTCAGGCTTGGTGGCAAGTGCCTTTACCTGCCGAGCCATATCTATCTATCTATCATCTATCTATCTATCATCTATCTATCTATCTATCATCTATCTATCTATCTATCTATCTATCTATCTATCTATCTATCTATCTATCTATCATCTATCATCTATCTATCTATCTATGTATTTATCATCTCTCTGTCTATGTATCTATCAATCATCTATCTATCTGTTTATCTATCTTCTGTCTATCATCTATCTACCTACTACCTGCCTATCATCTATGTACCTTCCTTCCTTCCTTCCTTCCTTTCTTTCTTTCTTTTGCCTTAAACATTTATTTTACTTCATCATACTTTAAATTTATTTTAAATTATGTGTGGTCTGTGCACATGAGTGTAGATTTTGAGAGGGCAGAGGCTTTGGATTCCCTGGAGGTAGAGTTATAGATGGTGGTGAGTTTCCTAACGTGGGTGCCGGCAATCCAACTTGGGTCCAAAGGAAGAGCAGTATGTGCTCCTAACCACTGAGCCATCTCTCTAGTTCCCTTCCTTCCTTCCTTCTTATATTATTAATTATTATATTAATAATAATATATTAATAAATAATAAATAATTAATAATAACTACGGTGCCTTTACATTTTATAGTTAATATCTGTGTGTTCCTGCTCTAGGGGGAAAAAAAGCCTGTTGTACATGTTAGCTTCTCTCACGATCGGAAACATAACTCAACAGCCACTTTATAGCTAAGGAAACGGAAACAGGTCCTGGTCAGGGCGTTTTTGGTTGTTGTTTTTTTTTAACATGAAGACCACAAGCCAAGCCATAATGGATCTATTCTGAGCAGCCAGCCCAGGAAGAGACGTGGGGCTCTGTTGCTCAACTTTCATGAAGCGCAGAACAGCCTTTGCAGCCCAAATCGGTAAAGCGCTGCGAGGCTCCTTTCTCTGTTGCCATAAATCAAAAACTCATTGCAGCGAGTGCAGATGTTTCCTGTACGAATGCCAAAAAGCAAACGGCTCACGTTGCCCCTGACGACGTAGCTGGAGTCGCTCAGGATGTCTCGGGCCAGTCCAAAGTCACAGATCTTCACCACCTTCCCGTGGGTGACCAGCACGTTCCTGGCCGCCAGGTCTCTGTGGACACACTAGAAGAAAGAAGCCAGAATGACCATGGCTGGGACTGACACTTTCAGAGAGTGAGGTCTCTTCAACTTTCAGGTTCACACCAGCTATAGAGGAGTGGGCGGGCGGTGACGGGCACACACCCCAAGAACACAGTGGCCGAGTCCTCAGTTACCTCAGCCTCAGTCCTTTGAGTCTCAACAGGGCATCCTTGGAGCCATAAGCAAAAGCAGTACCAAAAGATGCCTTCAGTGAGCCCCAGGAAGCTTCTAGCAGCTGTCTTCCTGTGCGTGAGTGTGAAGAACGGAGTCTCTTCTGGATAATGAAATGGCTTTAAGAAAAAAACTGTACTAGCATTGCACCATGAGGCCTGTCATCGTGCAATGCTAGCACTTGGGAGGCTGAGGCAGGAGGATTTCCAAGTTTGAGGCCAGCCTGGGCTACATAGAAAGATCTTGTCTCTAAATAAATAAATGAACACACTAATATCACATAAAGTACTCAGAAGAAATTAGTTTTGGGGGCCGAAGGGACGATGGCTCAGTGGGAAAAAGCATTTGCCATATAAACCTGATGACCTGAGTTAGACCCCTGGATCCCACAGTGAAGGGAGAGAATCAACTCCTGAAGTTGTCCTCTGACTTCTATACACACACCATGGCATGCATGCACTCACGTTCACACACACACACACACACACACACACACACACACACACGCACACACGACACACCACCACACTAACAAAAATTATTTTTTAAAGGGGGAGGACTAGAGAGAGGGCTCAGAGATTAAAAGCATGTACTGCTCCTGCAGAGGACCCGAGTTCAGTCCCCAGCACCCACATCAGACCCCTCACAGCCACCAGTAACGCCAACTCCAGGGAATCTGACACCTTCTCTGGCCTCCATGGACACTACTCTCTCTCTCTCTGTCTCTCTCTCTGTCTCTCTCTCATACACACACACACACACACACACACACACACACACACACACACACCCTGGGCGGGGCGGGTGGGGGTGGCAAGTGGCAGGTAGGTTTTGAAAATAGAACTACAAGTCCCTGAAGGGGACTGAACCCTCTGAAAGAAGATGCTGGAGAGAACATGGCACCCACAGGGTCCCAGTGTGCGCCCTTCAACCTTTGAAAGGACAAAATCACACAAATGAAAATACCTGTGCCGGCCCCTCTCCTGCTCCCCGTCTCCAAGACCGATTTGTTTGTTTGTTTGTTTGTTTGTTTGTTTGTTTGTTTGTTTCGTGCGGCAGCGCCTTGCAGTCTGCCCCTTTCCCCGACATGCCCTCCCGGCTCCCTGCCCTGTCCATCTTGTCCATAGCTGCTCTGGGAAAGGCCCTGATGGCCGGCAAGGTGCCTGCCCTACCTGGACTTCCTGCTGTCCATCCCCCTGAGTTCCATCTGAAGCTTTCCCGCTCCCTCTCCTGTTCCTCATTCTTTCTCCTCCACAGCTCCTCAGCCCACTCTCTTCCAGGCCTCCGTGTCCTCCATCGAGGCACGTCCACTGAACCCAGGGATGCAACTGCCACCACTCAAGTTTCAGTTATCACCAAAGACTTCTTCTGTACTTCAGCTAGGCATGGGGGCCATCTCCTTCCCCGGGCTGTCCTCACCATGACCTTCTGCAGATCTAAGTGACTGCCTTGATCCAAATGGCTCCCTCCAGACCCACACTCCCTAAACACCCCATGTACCCTGCTGCTTTTCTTTGTTCAAAGCTGGCCCCGGCTGCTGCATGAACTCTCACCTGAAGCCTTTTCTTCCCGGTCCCTCACTGGCCAGACCTGTCACTCATGTTCCACATTAGTTCAGTGACAAAATTTACCACAGGACACAGATTTGTATGTCTGCTTGTCTTTCCTCTATCAACACAAAATCTATGGGAGCAGACGTCACCTCCTCACTGCATCTCTGCTCCAACACAGTGTCAGCATCTGTGTGATGGAGTCAAGGAGCAGGAAGGACGCAATGCTGGGCAGGACTCAGAGGGAAGTCCTGCAGTGAAGACCAATGGGTCTAAAAACTGGACATTCTTCAAAGGATCATGTTAGAACATGCCTAGGAGTAAAACGACAGGAAGCCGGTGCCCTTGACAAACACAGATTCTCCTCTTGGGCTGCCCCTTCCTCAGGTCCACTGAAAGCAGAGAACAGGTGAACATGTACCACTGGCCATTGTAGCTCAGCAGCATGGGGTACTACTGATTCCCTTCATGGTCACAAGGGCTGGCCAGTCTCTGCCACTGCCTAGCGTCATGAGGGAGGAATGGACTGCACACACTGGGCCCGGGAAAGCAGAAATCCAAAATTCCAAGTACTGGTCTCATTGAACATATGGTTCTTACACCACCTTCAAGCTGAAAGTCTCAAGTGGGATCATGGAAGGGGAGGACTGTGTTAGCTTCCCAGCCAGCGAACGGGGGCAGGTGGCCAAGGCAGACGCTCTCTCTCCACATCTTCATAAAGCACTACTGTCCGTGTGGAGGTGAACTACCAATAAAGTGGGCAGGGAGCTCCAGGAAAGGGGATCCCAACAGCAGTGAAGGAGGAGCACTCATCAGGTCTGTGAGGTGAGAAACCCTGCTCCTGCCGAGGAGGAACCCTGCCGAGGAGGAACCCTGCCGAGGCAGTGACTTTTTCATGGAAGAAAATAGAGTTGAGATCATCTTTCCAAAGTCAGAGAGAAACAGAGGACAAGGAGGGGTGGAGAATAAGAAATCTAAAGAAGAAATTGGGGGGGGGGATTTGAAAGAGAAAGGAATGGCGGAGGGTCCAGAGAACATCGCTCCCAAATTCGGAGCCTCAGAATGCTGGTTATCTGAACTTAGGCATCTGGGATCAGCAGGTACGGGCGTGGGGTGGGGGTGGTGGTGGTGGTGGTGGTGGTGGTAAGGGGGGGGGGCTTTTCTCTGCAGCTCATTATCCTCCTGAAGACTGATCTGCCAGTGGCAAACAAATGCTCTCAAATTCTTACTGAAATACCATTAGCCAGAAGCATCAAGTTCACCCCACAGAGAAGCCTGGAAACCATACACCACACCCAGAGCCCAGAGGGCCTTTGTCCCAGACCATCATCTGTCCTTGGTCATTTCATTTACTTTTCTGATTTTTTGCAGCGCTGAGGGTTGAACTCACGGTCTCTGCCATTCTATACAAGTGCTGGACCAGCAAGCTACACCTTCAGCCCACTGTTTCTTCTTCAGGCTGTTCATTTCCATAAAATCCTTCCCTCCCTGAGATGGCTCAGTGGTGGCTGTCAACTTGACCACATCTGGAATCAACGAACACCCAGGCAGCTGGTCCAGTCTGTGAGAGACCTTCTTGACTGGATTATCTGAAGTCAGAAGACGCACCTAACATCTGGGCCACACCCTCTGGTGGCAGCCCCACATAAAGGATGTGAAGAAGGAACTTTTGCTTTTCGCCTGCTTGCCCTCACTCTTGCTGACAGGTTCATCTGTCTGTCCTGCTGCCGAGGCATCCTTCGCTGGTGTTAGAATCGATTTCTTCAGGATCCAGCACACATTGAAGAGAGCACCGAGGCTAACACCACGACTTCCCTGGGACTCCTGTACATGACTGGGATTGCTGAGACAGCTAGTCTTCTGTACTGAACAACTACCAGATTCTTGTCCTTTCCACTGGGAGACGGAACAACTACCAGATTCTTGTCCTTTCCACTGGGAGACAGAACAACTACCAGATTCTTGTTTTTTCCACTGGGAGACGGCCACTGTTGGATCTCTGAGACCACTGCCTGGAAGTCATTCCAATAAATCCCTATACACACATATATATGTGCGTGCATGGGTGCGTGCGTGCGTGTGTGTGTGTGTGTGTGTGTGTGTGTGTGTGTGTGTGTGTAATTTTCTACCAGTTCTGTTCTGTTAGAGAATCCTAATTAAACACTATCCCTCTGAAATACACACCTCTATCACTATGGAGAAACTCTGTAAGATACAACAACCTCGCCCTTCTTTGCTTTCCGACATTTTGTGTAGCACACACACAGACGTAAAAACTTTGTATGCTTTTCCACCTGCTAATTTGTTTATTACCGCTTTACTTCGGCAGACATAAAGATCTGAGGCTCTGGTGTGACAGAGCAACCCCCTCTGTTGCTACAAGGGAGCCAGTGATGCAAGAGACGCCCCAGAGAATGGCTTTGATGACTTGCCGTGTGCACCGGCAGGGACCGGCAGGGACCGGCAGGGGAGAAGCAGTGGCATGAAGTAACACTGGGGGATCAAGGTGCAGCTCTTGTGAACAGGGGACTAGCCACTGCAAAGAGAAACGTTCTGCAGTGCCGAGGCTAGCCCAGGCTACACACGATCAGGTTGTTAGCTGGCTGGGAGGCGGAACGAGCCACCTTTGGGCTTCCATTCACGCCCTGAACACAGACACTCTGCACAGGGCGCATCCTGAATTCCTGTGTCAGTGGGGATGGAGACACCGTGCTTCTTCCAGTGGGGCTTCTCAGGGACTGGCTGTGAACTTCCTAGACATTCCACAGGATTTTGGCTCTGCCAAGGGGCCCTGGGCCCTTGTGCTGCAGAGACTCCATTGTAGATGAGACGGTGTCGGGGCAGGAGGACAGACATTAAGGGAGGGACATTTCTTTCCTTTTTGAGAGGTGGTGGAGGTGGTGGTGGTGGTGGTGGTGGTGGTGGTGGTGGTGGTGGTGGTAGAGGTGGTTTTGAGACAGGGTTTCTCTCTGTAGCTTTGGAACCTATCCTGGAGCTCGCTCTGTAGCCCAGGCTGACCTTGAACTCACAGAGATCCACCTGCCTCTGCCTCCCGAGTGCTGGGATTAAAGGCGTACACTGCCACCACCGCCCAACTTAAGGGAGGGATGTTAAAATGAACAAGAAGCAACCATGAGCACGTCTCTTTTCCACAGCTGCATGCACACACACACCTTCTCTCTAATTCTCTTTTTACACTTCCTGCTAGTTCTCTCTTTCAAAGGCGCTTACCGACTTGAACTCCAGGAATTCCATGCCTTTGGCCACTTGGTACGCAAAGCAAAGAAGGTCTTCAAACGTCAGCACATTCAAATCTTCTTCTTCTTCCAGCCTCTTCTGGTTTTCATATGCAATCTCATCTGTAAAACAGATCCACTCTTCACTTCTCCCCAACACTAGCCTGCCTTCTCGGGCCTCTTCAGGACGTAGCTAAGGTGGCAGGCGGTGTGGGGGTGTGCAGACGTTTCTAAGAGGACTTTAGCTTGATCTGCCCTCCTGCTCTCGGCTCAACAGACCAAATCTTATGGCGTCACCCACACAAAAGGTCCATTATACAAAGAGGAGGGAATAGTTGACTTTCGGAAATCAAAAGCAACTGCCAACCCTCCCCAGAAGGCAGGTTCCTGGGCATGAGGATGGAATTGCCTCTGCTTCAATCCTTACACAAGAGGTCCCCCCGAGGGGACTGGAGAGATGGCTTAGTGGTTAAGAGCACCAGCTGCTCTTCCAGAGGTCCTGAGTTCAATTCCCAGCAACCGCAACCGCATGGTAGCTCACGACCATCTATAGTGGGGTCTGATGCCCTCTTCTGGCATAAAGACATACATGCAGATAGAGCACTCATATACATAAAACAAATTAATTAATTAAAAAATAAAGATGATCCAAGTGTTCAGGTGGAAGCTCCATCTCAGAGCGCGCATACACACACACACACACACACACACACACACACACAGAGTGCAATTTTAAAAAGCTGTGTGGAACTCTTAGATTCATTTCAAAGTGCTACCAATAACAAGAAATGATTACCTTCAGAATGAAGTGAATTCCCGTTGAACCCTGAGACATCCAAGGCCGGGTGTATCTGAACTTCTCGTGAACCAGGCATACTATTAAAAATAAATTTGTTTCTTCATTATTTACATTTTTCCTCTGAGCAGGCATTTTATTAGAAAAAAAGCACAACTCATCAGAGGAACAGATTCCAGTTACAAATGGGCTTTTAAGTGGAAAGCATACTGCCAGCTTGTCAACGGGACCCTGTGTACATTGAGCGCATCTGTGTGCTGCGGTTCACAGGCTCACCCTGGATAAGAGAGGGCATTCAGTCACTGTTGCACTGTAAGCTGGGTACTTCAAACAGAAATCGGGGCTGCAAACGATTTGCTATGTCCTGAGGTTGACAGAAGGAAGGAGCAGGTTCCGGCTGGTGCTAGCCATTTCCCCTAAGTTCATACAACACAGAGCTTATCAATGAAGTGCTGTGCTATCTTTTTACGTGAACATGCTTGATCTTTGGGTTTCTGCTGTGCTGCGGATGGAGCCAGGGCCTGGTGCCTGCTTGGCTGCGAAGGTGCGCCCCAGCTCAGCACCCTCTTTCTAAGCCGGCTTCTGTAAAGCCTGCTTCCTTCCTCTGTGGAATAAACAAAGAGCCGCACAGATCCTCTTTCCAAGCACATCACACAGATGTCGGCACCAAACGGGCCACGACTCAGTTTTTCCCAACATCTGAGTCCATCCCAAGTTACAATTTACTGTTGGAAAATGGATTAATGCTTCTACTACATGGATATTCCAAATAAATTGCCAGGTTATTTAACACCCCAGTGACCAAAATGAGGCAAAGGAGTAGTTACTGGTCACCCCACATCTGTGTTAGGGTGGCGGCGTCTCTGTTCAGAGTGTGCACGGCCGGCTGGGGATGAGGTTCAGTGGTGGAGGATTTGTTGAGCATGCATTGTGCCCTAAGTTTGGCTCCCAGCACCACACCACACCCCAATAATATATAAAATACAAAAGAACAAATAAGTCAGGCAGAGTAACAGATGAGCAGTAATAACCAGTGATAATAATAGAGTGCAATGTTGATAATTATTGTTTGTAAAGTTACTTAAAACTTAAGAAATGTTTTTTTCTGGACTTTTCTATGTCTGTATTTTTGGAGCGTGGTTTCCGGTAGGTAACTGAAACTTTCCTAAGCAAAACAAGAGATCATGGGACTGAAGTCCACAGCACAGACAAATGATGGCCCGAGGACACAGCATCTGCCAGCGCTTGTATGTCTGTCCCCGAGTGCAGAGTCATAAAGGCCCACGGGTCTCTTACCTGGAATTTGAATGTGACTGGAAAGCGGGGTAAAAACTGAAATTATGCTCCTTAAAGATCTCCGTCCATGTCCTGTGAAACTTTTCTCTTTTACTTCTCAGGTAGTTGAGGAGGTCGCCATAGCAACAGTACTCAAAAATCAAATACACTGGCCCTGCAACAGTTACAATTTTAGTTACAGATAAATGAAAGTCACAGGTTGTTCTTTCAGAAGCCAGTCTAGCACAACAGAGCCCATGACTTTCCAGCGCTCCCCTTCTGGAAAGTACTTTCTTGTTTGCTTGTTTTGTTTTGTTTTCAAGATAAGGTTACTCTGTGTACCCCTGGCTGACCTAGAACTTGCTCTGTAGACCAGGTTAGCCTCAAACTCACAGAGAAACGCCTGCTTCTACCTCTCGAGTGCTGGGATTAAAGGCATGGGCTACTACTCCGGGCCCAGAAATTACTTTTTATGAGCTGTATCTTTTTTTAAAAAAAACCTTTATTTATTAATTATGTATAGAGTGTTCTGCCTGCATGTCTGCCTGCAGGCCATAACGGGGAGCCAGATCTCATTATGGATGGTTGTGAGCCACCATGTGGGTGCTGGGAACTGAACTCAGGTCCTCTGGAAGAGCGGCCAGTACTCCTAACCTCTCTCCAGCCCCATGAGCCATATCCTTGAATTTTACATTCAATCTCACTCAATTCAAACATCTGTGCCTCTCTCTTGAGCTCTGAACATGTGACCTCACCATCTCCACTGGCCGTGTGTGGTGAGCTCTGAAACTAACTTCACTACTGCATTTAGGCCATCCTCAGAGCTCAGTACCACAACGTGAATGTGTAGGGTGGAGGCTGTTTTCCAGGAGGTTAGAACTCTATGATAGAGTAGGAAAAAAAGAGGGCCATGTGGTCTACGGACTGGCCAACATCTAATTCCACTTGAAATGGGACTGAGGAAAGAGTGAAAATGGGGGGGGGGGGGAGCCTGGGCAGTGGTGGCACACACCTTAAATGCCAGCAGGTGGATCTCCGAGTTGGGGGCTAGCCTGGTCTATAGGGCTAGTTCTTGGCCAGCCAGGGCAGTTACACAGAGAAACCCTGTCGAAAGAAGGAAGGAAGGGAGGGAGGACGGAAGGAAGGAAGGAAGGAAGGAGGACAGAAGGATGGACTGGTGTTCTGTCTGCAGACGTTACCTGACAGCGTGCATGCCCCCAGCAGATTCACGATGTTGTCATGGTGACCCAGCTGAGTCATCATTTTGAGCTCGGACATGAGCGCCTCCTTCTCACAGCTGTCCGCTTTTTCTGTTAATGGGGGAGCAGAAACAGTGTTGACCTCCAGTACCTGTGTGTTGTTTTATAAATCAAACATTTCCCCGGTTCAGATCACAACTTACATAAATTCAAAACTGAAAGAGAAAAACTGACCCAGAAGTGATACACGACTTTTGATAATAATGTCCGGTGTTTTCAGGCAGAATTCAAAGGCAGGAGTTATAAATGTTGACTATATGAACATATCCTTTTCTTAGACCTCCCTCGAGACAGGGTCTCAGTATTAGCCCTGGCTGGCCTCAAGCTCACCATGTAGATTAGGTTGGCCTCAAAACCTAATCTACTGAGAGTTGCCTACTTCTGCCTCCTGGGGTCGAAGTATGCACTGCCATGTCCAGCAAGAATATAGATTTCGGGCTGGAGAGATAGCTCAGAGGTTAAGAACACTGGCTGTTCTTCCAGAGGTCCTGAGTTCAATTCCTAGCACCCACATGGTGACTCACAACCATCTACAATGAGATCTGCTGCCCTCTTCTGGTCTGCAGGCAGAACACTCACTGTATACATAACAAATAAATAAATCTTTCTTTTTTTTTTAAAAAAAAAAAAGAATACAGATTTTTACTAGATTTTTCCCCGACCAACAAAAATAACACCCCATCCCCACCCCAGCCCTCAAACCAGGCAGACAACATGATTTTCCTAGTGGAAGAAGCTGCCAGGTGGTTGCTTGGCTGACAGGAAGGGCAGGAGGAGCTTCAGCAAGAATAGCCGCCCCTAACATGTAGCTGGTCCTCAGGCCTAGAAACTTCCATTTGTAAACATGTCTGATGGGAAGTCAGAAAAGACAATGCATGTACTTTTAAGCCAACGCAGTCTCTCCAGGGGACGGACCCGAACAGTGAGGTGAACTGTACTCACAACCTGGCCAGGGAGTGAGCACAGAGATGTTCCAGCGCTCCTGTCACTGAGGCCAGTGTCGCTGCTGGGGGCACCCCTGCCCTAGTGGGCTTTGAAGCCCCAGGGACAAGGGTGGCATCTTTCTTGGGAATCTCTGCTCCAGGCTCCACGTACTCTTGGTTCTATGCAAACACTGCCGTTTTACAGAAGGGACCTGATCATCTGGGATTCTGGTATCTGCCAAGGGGACGGTGGAACCAACTTCCTAAAGAAACTGGGGGATGGCCACACAAGATAAAGGACTGTAGGATTCCCCAGGGGGACACTGAACAGCCTGAAGAGGCAGGGAGAGAGGTCCACTGGACCGTGGAGGAAGCCGAGTGAGTCTCCTGCAGTGGGACTGGACATAAAAGACCACACTGCTGGTTGAAGCAGCAGAACACACAGTGTTAAGATGGAACAGGGTGGGGAACATCTTATGCCACTTTCAGGAGGCTTTGGGCTGATACAGCAGGTGAGATGTGAGCCGGAGAGCTGTGCTAGAGTCTGGAGTTCTGAGAGGAGTCTACACAGTGCTCTTGTGACTTGCTGCAGAAAACTTGATTCTTTTTTTTTTTTTAATGGTAGCATTAAACTCAGGGCTTCAAGCACGCCTGAGTATGTGTTCTACTACGTAGCTACATGCATAGCCTCCAGGGACTCGATCTGGTCCATAGCGTGAGAGGAGGCTTCCCTAAGGAAGCGATCTCTAAGCTGACGTCTGAAAGATGAGCGGATTCCTGAAGCGAAAGGGGAAGAGCAGGTGGAGGAGGTCACCTGTGCGAGGATGGGGGGTGGGGAGACAGCATGGCACTGTGCGGAACCGAAAGGAGGCGTCCTGAGAAGGAGGGGTGTAAAGGCTGAGCCGGGGCCGAACTGCTCAAGGTCGTGGGAACCATTCTCAGAGCAACAGAAAGCCACTGGGCAGCCGGGCGGTAACAGCGCACACCTTTAATCCTAACACTCAGGAGGCAGAGGCAGGTGGATCTCTGAGTTTGAGGCCAGCCTGGACTACAGAGCGAGATCCAGGGCAGCCAGAGCTCCACAGAGAAACCTTGTCTCAAAAAAAACAAACAAAAGAAAAAAGAAAAAGAACGAAAGAAAGCCAAAGGTAATGCCATGCAGGAAGACGATGTGATCTGTTCTCCATGACAGCCACGCAGCACCTCAGCACACAGTCCCCAGCAGAAGATGCTGGGTGCCTGCTTTGGAAGCTACCATCAGTGGCCAGGACAGACGGAACCGGATCACCATGGAGACAGGAAACCTGTTGCAGAAGCGTGGAAGAGGGACAGTGACGAGCACCTGCTTCCTCATTTCTCTCCCTGTGTGGAATGCAGTCTCCCTGAAATGACACAGTAATCACTAAGCTGGAGCAGAGATGGGGTCCAGGGTGGGGGACTTCAACATGAACGAGTAACACTGAGATACGAGTATCTGGGCACATGACGCCAAGGCTTAGAAGGGGAATGGTTATGAGAGCTCTGGATACAGCAGGTGAAGCTGTGTTCTGGAGGGCAGCCCATGGTGAGTGTGTGGAGTGCGTGGAGGGAAGAGGAACTCCACACAGGAAGCTGACGTCGGCCCTTCAATAGCCATGCTATGTAACCAGCCCAGGAACCTGCAGCAGGTGAACGGACAATGGAGATGCGGAGCATAGGGTGGGTTATTCAGATGTGAAGAATAGGATTATGTCATCTGGAAGAGGATGGATGGAACTAGAGACTGTCATGTTAAATAAAAGAGCCAAGCTCGCCGGGCGTTGGTGGCGCACGCCTTTAATCCCAGCACTCGGGAGGCAGAGCCAGGCAGATCTCTGTGAGTTCGAGGCCAGCCTGGGCTACCAAGTGAGCTCCACGAAAGGCGCAAAGCTACACAGAGAAACCCTGTCTCGAAAAACCAAAAAAAAAAAAAAAAAAAAAAAAGAGCCAAGCTCAGAAAGACAAAGACCGCGTGTCATCTCTCACATGTAGACTCTAGATTAAAAAGGGGAAAGGCGCAGAAGTAGAAGGGAGCCATTCGGGAAGAGGGAATGGACCAATCGGAGGAGGAAGAGACTGATAAGAGAGGGTGATGGGAAGTGGTGAACAGGTAGGAAAATGCCACAGTGACACCCTTTATTTTGTGGACCGAAGATATGCTCATAAGGAAAAACAATGTAAGAGAAAGCTACGTATTTGTTACCCAGATTTAACAAGTGATAACGTTCTGTTATTCCTTCAGGATTTTGTACTTTGCAGATACAGGAGGGAATCCATTCCCTTTCATGACCTGCACTTGAGCTACAGAAAATGTATGTATCCTAAACCAAGATATACATATACATATACATATACATATACATATACATATACATATACATATACATATACATAGTGGCTTCACAATAAAAAACAACAACAACAACAACAAAAACTGAATGGAAGACACTCCAGCCAAGGGCTGAGATGCAGGCAGGATGAAGAGGAAGCCCAGGGTGGGGAAGACAGCAGTGACGTGTTCGGAGACGGAAGGACACGCAGCAGCATCTTACATGCTGTGACTCAGGAACACAAAGACTGAACTGATCACAGGTTTAGCTGCCTGGGGTGCCGAAGCTCTGAAAACAGAACCCCAAGCCTCAAACAAAGCATGGTAGCTTTGACTAAAGCAGCAGCCTTGAGGTCCCCCTCCCCTGTCAGGCCACCCTCACCCAACTCTCGTCTCTTAACCTTCTTTCAGCTCAAAGCACAAAGATGGACCTTCTGATGTTCCTTTATCTGCTGCAAGAAATTCTCTTTCCAGGAGAAATGTATGCAATCGCCATGAAATCTTGGAAAGATGAGATTAAAAGTCTCTACGCCCAGGACACCCTACCCAGAAAGACTACAAAAGTCACCTAAGAGACTTTATTATATGATAGGACAGACAGACACACACACACACACACACACACACACACACACACACACACACACACACACCTTCCACTCTGTTCCCTTCTCTAACTCAGGATGAATAGAAGCTCAGTGACCTGGCTATGCTGTGACTCCCCTCGGTGACTGTGGGGGAGGTGTGGGGGGAAGCTCCCTTTACTTTTACAGAGACCACCTTAGCAAGAGAGTGGGCTGGCCGGGAATGAGGTCATACACCTGTAACCTCAGCATTCCTGAAATAAAAGCTAGAGCTGTGAGTTCAAGGCCAGCCTGAGTTATATGGCAAGGCAGGACCTTACAGAATGAAGGGCTGGGGATGTATCTCTGAGGTGGAGGGCTTGTCTAGCAGGCGGAAAGCTCTGGGTTCAATCCTTAGCACTGGGTTAAAAATCGGGTGAGGATGCCGTTGTCTGGGGGTGGATGCCAGATGGGAGGAGACGGAGCAGAGAGGGAAGTGAGAAGTCCCTGGTTTGTTCTCCTCCCCAGAATCTGTGTCAAACCGTAACACAGCAGCCAATAAGAACTGCGCAAAGAGAGAAGAGGAAGCGGGGTTTGCCTTCACGGCTTGTACTCTCGACTCAGGACCCTACCTGCTGCTTGCTCCGCATTAACCTTAGGGCTCGGCAAACAGGAACCATCAGAATAACGGGCGAGAGCAGAGGGAGAGGAGGCAGCCGCACCCCGCCTCTGAGTGATTCTGCTGAGATGACCCCCCCCCCCTTTTGCACTGTACCTTTCAGCATTTTCACTGCCACCTGAATCGAGACTCCCGTTTTACTAATCCCATAGGCTGTCGCATTCATCACTCTCCCGAAAGCACCGGACCCCAGGACTTTCCCTGCAAAGAGGGGGTAAGCACGTGTTAAAAGATTGTTGCAAGGCAGGGCTGGAGAGACGGCTCAGTGGTTAAGAGCACTGGCTGCAATTCCAGAGGACCTGGGTTCAATTCCCAGCACCTACATGGCAGCTCACAACTGTCTGTAACTCCTGTTCCAGGGGATCTGACACCTTCACACCAATGCACATAAAATGAATTTTTAAAAAAGGACACCAGGTAGTGGTGGCGCACACCTTTCATCCCAGCACTAGGGAGGCAGAGGCAGGTGGATCTCCATGAGTTCAAGGCCAGCCTGGGCTACAGTGTGAGTTCCAGGACAGCCAGAGCTACACAGAGAAACCCTGTCTGAAAAAAAAAAAAAAAAAAGATTTCACAAGGAAGAGGAAATGCCACAGAAGCTCTGAACACTCAGTCCTTACCAAACTCTAAGTTTTCTCTTGGAAACTCCCACTTGAGGTCATACTCGTAGTCCCTGAAGTCAACGTAGAAGTACTCGTTATCCAGGGGCCCGGTCACCTGGACCATCTGCAGCTGGCTTTCGTACCTAAGTTGCTTCAGAGATGAACAGGGAGTCAGCGGCAGTCCGCAGAGCTGCAGAGCCAAGCCGGGAAGGAGCCTTCACTGCGCTTTTACCTTTTTGTACTTGTGACAGATCAGCACAGTTAAGACGACGATGAAGGGGAGGCAGAGGCCAATCGTCGCGTAGAAGGAGATGTTGTCTTGGATGAGAGGGAAGAGGCCTGCAAGACAAGCAGAAGCCGGGCGGGGAGCTGAAACTCCTGTGCGCAGTTAGAAGTGGTCCCCCTCTCCATTTAGACTCTCTCACATCCTGTTCAAGTAACCACCATCCTCAGCCCTTATGGGCATCTGTGTATCCTGGGTGCCCCACAGAAAACCAAGCACCATGTCTATGCACAGTAAGTTCCCTTTCCAGAAAATAAGAAACAATTCTGAACCCATTTTTTTTTTTCCTCAGGACGGTTTCTCTGTGTAGTTTTGGTGCCTGTCCTGGAACTCGCTCTGTAGCCCAGGCTGGCCTCAAACTCACAGAGATCCGCCTGGCTCTGCCTCCCGAGTGCTGGCATTAAAGGCGTGAGCCACCGCTGCCCGGCCTGAACCCATTTTTTAAACAAGGCCATTAGCTCATAAGGATGGTAGCCATTTAATCCTTCCACCAAGCCCGGCAGACAAAAAGAAGTCTATGTGTTTGTTACGCAGATTCGTCACATGGGTGTAGAGAAGTCACATACATGAGTATCTGCCTGCATGTGTGTCTATGTGCACCATGTGCATGTCTGGTGCCCTCAGAGGCCAGAAGAGGATGTCAGATCCCCTGGCACTGGAGTTACAGGTGGCTGTGAGCTGCTAAATGGCTGTTGGGAACTGAACCCTGGTCCTCCGCAAGAGCAGCAAGTGCTCTTAACTGGTGAGCCTGACGTCTCTCCACAGCCAGAGCTTGACTTATTTGCCTGTTTTGGTTTGCATTTTTCTGAAGCAGGGTCACTATGTAGCCCAGATTGGACCTGAACTTGGGAACCTCTTGCTTCTGCCCCTGGTACGAGAGGTGGGCTGTGTCCACCACTCCGGGTTTGAATTAATCAATATTATCTGGTGACCCTAAATTACTAGTGCAATTTTAGGAAGACTCTAAAAGCAACCCCAAGACGAGGAACGGCAGGTTAAAAGTAAATAAGGGAATTAACAACTCTGAAAAGGACCGAGATTCCAGATCACCAAGCCTGCCTTGCCTTGGTTAGCTCTTCCCCACACCAGGGGCTCACAGGACTCCACAGCCCTGAGTCATAACACCTAAGGAGAACTGAGACCCGAGAAGTAAAATGGGGCACAGTCTCTCTGGGGATTCCTGCCTGACTCAAAAAAGATCTCACACTCAGAACTACGCTGTCCTGCAAAAATTCCCCAGTAAAAGCCAGCCACCGTGGCCGGCTTCACGCGGGGAGTTTCTGAGGAGAGAGTGTGGTTACCACAACAGCTCGCGGCTGCATACCTGGTGAGTTTAAAAGGATGGTCTCACAAGACGTGCCCATGGAATTGTACGCACAGCATTTGACCAGAAACCCTTTTCCAGCCTGACTCATATTTAGGGTACTGCTCGATACCCACTGTCCAAACACTTTTCTGTTAGCCTTTTTATTCCAGACTCCTTCTGGGATTTCCTCAGTGCAGCTGGAAAGAAAAAAAAAATGGTGGGAAGGGAAGTTAGGTGGGCAGGGTCATGGTAAGATGGGAAGTCAGAGTTTCTACTGATGGTTCCCAAAGAAACAAGCTGTGGCCATAGGGAGTGATAGCCAAGTCAGGCACGCATTTCTTCCTTAAGCTGTATTCATGCCCAAAGGTCAGGGAATCTTCCTCCTCCTCATTCTCCTTCTTCCTCTTTTTTCTCCCTTTCCCTCCCCCTCACTCCTTTCTTCCTTCTTGTTTTTTTTGGAATAGGGCCTCACTATGTACCCTAGGCTAGCCTCAAACTCTAAGATCCTCCTGCCTCAGCCTCCCGAGTGCTGGGATTACGGGCGTGCACCACCGTGTCCAGCTTGGCTCTTCCATTTCAAGAGACGTCAAGCTCCTCATTACTTGAGAGACTTGTCGGAACACTTCTTCCAGGTCCAAGAGGGTAACGGGTATCCATCAGAGGAGCAGGACGCCTGGCTGGCTGTGGCCTTCGCTAGCACCTGCGGCTTCTCTGTGGAAAGTAACATGCAATGAGCTCATGGAAGAGGAGGCTTTCCAGAAACAGCTCCCGGCAGGCTTCAGTTTAGGCCGCCTGTTTACGCCAGGCCGTGTGCCCTGGGGAAGCCCCTCATTTACGATGCCTCACAACTGTGGTTGGTCCCTCCCTCCTCTGTCACATAATCTTCCTGACTGGGAGAGGCAACGCCGCCTCCTCAGGCTCACCCCCTAGAGGGAGCTGAGGGGCAGAACCCTCCATCTACCTGCACACCACACCACAATACCTAGCTTCAAAACAAAGCCTAATGAAATAGACTGTCTTTTTCTTACTTTTGCATAGACCAAAATAAGAATCCATTAAAACAAATAAACAGCAGGTGACTCTACAGACTTTTCTCTGCGTTCCTTTCAAAGTGCCAAGCCAATAAAGTCACAGCAGAGAGGACAGGCACAGAGGAGACAGAACATGTCTTAGCTCTGGGGATAAATAGAAAAAGGGACATAGGCAACTAAAGTCAACATACAAGGAGAATGTAGTTTACAAAAGCAGTTTCAGGAGCTGGAGAGATGGTTAAGAGCACTGGCTGCTCTTCTAGAGGACCTGGGTTCAGTTGCCAGCACCCACATGGTGACTCACAACCATTTGTAACTTTAGTTCCAGGGGGTCAGACTCCCTCTTCTGGCCTTTGTGGGTACTGCATGCATGTGAGGCAGAGATATTCATGCAGGCTCATATACACAAAAATAAATAAATCTCTCTTTAAAAAGAACCAGTTTGATAGCATCCCTTCTAAGCTGTGTTTGGTTCTTCTTGGTTAAAAATTAATAGGGAAAAAAAGAGACAAAATGAGATTTAACTTACTTCTTATATTCAGCGTGAACATTTTGGTGAACTGAGCATCATCATTTTCTGCATGAAATATGTACTCTCCTGGCTTGTTCTTGTGATCGCAAAATTTAGATATGCTGTTTGAGAAAGCATTAAAGACCGACTTAGCCCAGTGCTTCCAGGAGAGGTTACAGTGAAGAACAGTCACCAGACCTGCATTCTAACCCTTTTGACTCAAAGTGCTTGGACGCACAGCATCTGAGAACTTTGTAGAAACGCAAATGCAGCAAAGGTTAGGGCTCACGAGGGCTAGGGATCCTCAGAGAGACAGGAAGTCCCTGGTCCTGCTCACCATACTCCACTTTGACTTCCCAGGACACAGATGAATCCCTGTGGGCCGAGGAACTTCCTGCTTCCTGAAATGATCGAGTCCCTGGTGATCAACCAATCACCAATGATCCAATGATCAACCGTTGACTTACACATGGCAGTTAACATTAGTGAAGGCTCAAACTTCCAGTTTGAGTTCACAGATCTTTAACTGAACTAACTGGACAGGCTCTAATGCCTCCTGGGGATGCACAGTGAACAGATGTTTTTACACGGGCACCTTTGCATTGTGGGTTACCCACCATGCTTACGAGGCCCATGGGATGCTGGCTGGAGCCAGAGAAGGCAAGGAGTGTGCTTTCACACACCCACTGTGACAAAGACCCAAAGAAAAGGAAAAAGCCTTGCTCAGGAGATACTGATTTTTTTAAAATAAGGTTGTTAGAAGAATCATATTTTTGTGTATTTTATTTTAATAAAATTTTGTATTTATTTTTAAAGTTATAAAAAGTACAAATTAATGGGTTTCATTATGGCATTTTCACACATTGTCATTATCTCTGTTCTACTTTGTCCTCCTCCCCTGTGTTCTTCCCCTGAGAAAATATTTAATTATTAGACCATAACTTACTTGAAGATGTGTGAGAAGGGGGATGCACGCAAATAGAGCAGGACAGGAAGGTAGGCAGGCATAGGCAGAGTTTTTGCAGGACCCGCTGGCTCCAGGATAAATGCACAGAGACACAATAGTCTCTGTAAATGCTCGGCCAATAGCTTAGGTGTAGGGAAAAGGAGCCAGCCAAAGAAACCCACCCTGACGCTGGAACCCAGAACCAGTGAAAGAAACACAGCCTGGATCTGGAACCTGAGCTAGTCAAAGAAACACTTTATCCCTGAACCCAGAACCAAAGAAACATGCCCTGACTCTGAAACCAGTGCCAAAGAAACACTCTTTATCCCCAGAATCAGAGCCAATGAAAGAAATATGCCCTGGTCTTGGAATTAGAGCCAAAAAGCTAAGAGAGGCCAGTGAAAGAAACACAGTTTGGCTCTGAAATCAGGGCCATCTTTGGCCCTGCCCAACGAAACTAACCAATCCCTGAGCAGAAATAACTAACCAATCCCGGGACAGAAAATCTTCTCCTTGGAGAAACTCTGCCCCTAAGAAACCTTACATAAACCCCTTTGCCTGTTCAGTTGTGGGATGTCCTTTCCCACCCTGGTAGAGGCCGCCACTCTCCTGGACTCCTGCTTCCCAAATAAATCTCTTTCTCAAAAGAATCTTGGGTGTGAAGATGTTCATTCAGCAGTGCAGAGAAGAACAACCTTGCTAAGACATCCCTTACAGGACTGAGCAGAAAAAACCTTGCAGAGGCATCCTTTTATGTGGGGCTGAGCAAGGCAGAGCTGAACAGAAGAACCTTGCTGAGATGTCCCTTAGGAGACTGGGCAAGGTGGAGCTGAACAGAAGAACCTCGCTGAGATGTCCCTTAGGAGACAGCAAGGCTGAGCAGAAAAGTAACAACTTTTCCCTGGAGCTGGAGGAGACTGCTACATTTCTGCAGGGGTTTCCCCCTTTAGCAGAGTGAAGCAAAAGAAGCAACATCTTGGCTGGAGAATCAGCAGAGCTCTGCTGGGAAGCCCCCTAAAGTGAGGGCCGAGCAAGGCTCAGCTGTAGCAGCTCTCCAGGAGAGGAGCAAGATTGCTGTATCCTGCGGGGAGACCATCCCTCTCCGCACCCCAACTCCAGGTATAGCCTGACTCCGCGATCAGTCAGGACACCTTTGGCCCTGAGCTGCAACACCTGCTCACATGCTGGTCTCCAGCCGCTCTTACAACTTAAATTAACCCATTGCTGGTCACCTGCGTGCCGCCCGGAGGCTTGTTTACCTGTCTATGAACTTCCTATGTTTCTCCTGGATCTCGGCTCTGGAGACTCTGCCCTCCTCCTTCTCAGCATTCCTTCTGCCCTGAAAATCCTGCCTAGCTACTGGTACGTCAGCTCTTCATTAACCAGTGAGAGTGATACATATTCATATCGCACAAAAAAAAGACTGTTCCCCAGCAGGCAGGCGCACTGAGAAGATGGCTCAGCAGGGACTCTTGTCACCAAGACTGACAAGCGGAATTTCATCTCTGGAATGCACAAGGTGGACGGAGAGAACTGACTTCCAGGGTTGTCCTCTGACCTCCATGCAATGCACGTGTGCACCCCCCCCCACACACACCCCCACACACTAAATAAATAACTAAAATGTAAAAATTTTACTCTGAGTGAAAAGCAGGCAGCAGCTGGCACAGATGCCATCCTGAAGCCCGCTGTGCGGGATACAGACCTCGCTTCTGTCAACACAACAGAGAACGTGCTGATTGGGGCGCACGGGTTCGAAGGCTTCAATCCGCGCAGCTGGTTGTCCTTGTTGCTCTGGGGCCAGCGAGGGGGCACAACATGGCAAGAGCGCAAGATGTAGGGAGGAAGCCAAAGACAGGGAGTGGGGGGCATCCCCCCCTCCAAGAGAGGGCACCCAACCATGCACAGACTTCCCACAGGTCCTCACCAATCAAGGTTCTTTATCAGCTCCTAGCTGCTCTCTAGTGGACAAGCCTTCAACAGGTAAGGGCCCAGTTATTCTCCTCCCATCTTCAAAAAGACTGTAGACCAAGTGGGCCGTAAGACGTACGTGGAACGGTTAACGCGTCACATTGAAGATGCCCAAAGGAGGCAGAGGTCGGCATAGAAAGTTCTGTGAACTTCACAGAGGCAGGACTGGAGTCGGCTAAGCTCCGAGGGTAAAAAGAAGGAAGAGGCGCAAGAACAAGCAACCACAGTTCTGAAGGCAGGAGGTCCTGGGGCCATGGAAGTGGGGCCTCCTGCCGGGGGCAGAGGGAGGTGCTGGGATGTCTGGGAAAAGAGGGCTGATGGGGTAGAATGGAGTCCACTGATGAAGACCCTTGAAAAGCAGTCTAATTGTTCAGAGAGGTGAAAACTGGAAGGAGATACTATGGGTGCCTGAGCACAATACCCACAGCACGTTTTCGATGTGCCTGGTGGTCCTGGGAGAAGTGTATCGGCGGGAAGTCTGGAGGTGATAGTCACAGTCTGAGAACCCATGCGTTCATTCGGCTGCCAATGGAGACCTGGTGCTGTGGGAAGAATCAAGCTCCAGCAGCAAATTCGGAAAAGAAAAAAAAAAAGTGTTTCTGTTATCCCGGAACTTCCAATTGGATGTTAGAAGCAGACAGATAAAGAAGCAATTACGGGATGTGGGCATGGTGACGCACACCTTTGTCTCAGCACTCGGGAGGCTGAGGCAGGAAGACTGTAGGTGTGAGCTGGGCGAGGTCCATGGGGAGATGCTGTCTCTAAAGTTCAGGAAGGAATGGGGAAACGGTGCAGAAAAGTTAGAGCGTGGCAAGTTCCACCACAGGAGACATAAAAGTTCACACTTGAGGTTTCAGAGAATGTTGCTACGGAGGGAGAATGGGAAAGGGCAGACCAGAGGGGCGCCGAAGGAAACAAAATTGCAGGTGCTGGTGTGTAGATGCAAAAGGCAACAGCAGAGTCCCAGATGACCCCACGATACACCCGGAGAGCTGGAGCTTTGAGCCAGGGTTGACGGTGCGTGCCCTTGACTCCTAGCCGGATGCTCCTGTGTCTAGTGAGATGGGAGTCATTTCCAGCAGTTGGGCTGCAGGCGAGGTGCATGCTAGAACGCTTGCTTGCCTGACATGGGCACTGCCCCGAGTTCAGTCCCCAGGACCACCAAAAGTAAAAGAAAATGCTCTCAGCAAGTAAAGGCTGAGAACTGTATACACTTTTCTCCATCTCTCGCCCCTCATCTTTTTCTTGAGGGGGTGTGGTTATGGGAGGAGGCAGGGTCTCACTGTGGCCCTGACTAGCCTGGAACTCAGAGAGATCCTTGCATAACTCTGTCTCCACTTCTCTTTTAAAAGAGAGTCTCTGGCATCCAGACTGAACTTGAACTTGCTAAAGGATGGCTTTGGACGCCTGCCTTCCACCTTCTGAGTACACCACCGCGTCTGGCTTTGTGAAACCAGAGACTGAACCCAGGGCTTTCTGGAAGTCAGGCAAACACGCTGCCGTCCGAGCGTCTCCCGCAGACCCCATTTCTTACCCGGCTACTTCAGGACGAGGAAGAAATGCTGGTGAGTTCAGTGACAGAATGATGTGAGAAAAGGCAGCGGCGGCAGTAGTGCACGCCTTTAATCCCAGCACTCGGGAGGCAGAGCCAGGCGGATCTCTGTGAGTTCGAGGCCAGCCTGGTCTACAGAGCAAGACCCAAGACAGGCACCAAAGCTACACAGAGAAACCCTGTCTGGAACCCCCTCCCCCGACTCCGCAAAAAAAAAAAAGAAAAAAAAGAAAAGGCAAAGGCCAGCTATGGGGGTGTGGTGGGGGTGGGGCAAAGTGCAGCAATTCCCAGGCTACAGAACGTGAAGACAGACATGAGCCTCCAAAGCAGAAAATGTGATTCTCTCTGGGCAATGGCCAAAGGCCTTGAAAAGGAAGCGAGAAAAGAGTTCAAACAAACAAACAAAAACAACACAGCCAGCTGCTGAGGGCACTGGCGCACATCTGTCAGTCTTGGTGCTCAGGAGGCAGAAATGGGAGGATTAAGAGTTCAAGGTCAAAGGCTGGAGACAGGACTCCAAGGGCTGGTCTTTCAGAAGACCCAGGTTCAATTCCCAGAACCCACACCGCAACTCTCAGCTGCCTGTAATGCTGCCAGGGGGTCCAGTGCCCTCTTCTGGCCTCCATGGGCACCAGGAGTGCACATACAAACATTCAGGCAGACACTAACACATAGAAAATAAAAATACATAAATCTTAAAAAAAAAAAAAAGAGTTTAAGGCTAACGTGGGTCACATAGTGATCCTTGCTTGTGTCAAAAAGAGGGAGACAAGGAGGAGACAGAGACAGGGATGGAGAGGAGGAGAGGGACTGACCGACTGACATGGCTAGCCAGGGACCACGCCCAAGTGTTCTGCTCAGTTTGGTGGAGAAACTAATAACCACACAACTGTTGTGGAATACTCCTTTTTGTACACGTCACTCTGATTGGTTTAATAAAAAGTTGAATGGCCAATAGCTAGGCAGGATTTTCAGGGCAGAGAGAACACTGGGAAGAAGAAAGGGAGTTACCAGCCAAACAAAAACAGGATGAAAGACATGCAGGAGGAGAGGGAAAAGCCACGAGTCACATGACAACACGTAGATGAACCAAAATGGGTTAAGTTATAAGAGCTAGCTAGAAACAAGCCTAAGCTATAGGCCGAGCTTTCATTATTAACATAAGTCTCTGTGTCTTTTTTTTTTTTTTTTTTTTTGTGAGATAGCAACCCAAAGAAAAAATCCAACTACACCCAACCATTTTGCACTGTGCAGAACAAAGCACAAGGCTGCACGAAGAGTCTTCTTGCCTGTTCTTTGTGCAGTCTCCACAGGGTATGGCTTGACACAAAGAAGGCCCCTGAGGTATTTTCTCTTCAACAATATCCAGGTAGGAAATCCATCACATAACTTAGTGGGACACAGAATCAAATCTCCAGACGGTTTTACCGCTTTCGCTTGCCTTTACATGGCCTTGATAGTCCCCAGACTCGAATTCTTTGCGCCTTCAGCCTCCAGTGTTCCCAGGTGATAGGTCCATGCCACCACACCTGGCTTCCTCCCACCCTTATGACCCCAGCAACAATCTGTGTGGCCATCAGCTGATCAGGAGGCTCAGAGCGTCATTTCTTCCACATTTTTTCCCTTTCTTTATTTCTATTTTGGCTTCAGGAAATTTGAGTTCACAATGACATATCTTGGAGGCTAAGACAATGTAATGTCATTACAATCAGGAAGAGGGGTTCCTCTCACCACAAGTCACTTTCTACTGCCTTGTATTTAGTCCCCAGAGGGAGGAGCTGAGAAAGGCCAAGTTTGGCCCAGGGCTCTGGGATCAGCCTATGACTCATAAAGAATGTTACATCTAGGGCCAGGCATGGTAGCACACACCTCTAATATTAGTACCAGGGAGGCAGAGGCAGGTGGAAATTCTGTGAGTTTGAGGCCGGCCTGGTCTACAGAGTGAGATCCAGGCTAGCCAGTGCTATACAATGAGATCCTGTTTCAACTTTTAAAATCTATAACACTATATAGCTATTAAAATTATAACTAAGATGTAACAGTACAACTATTAAATTAAAGACACTTATTCTATACATTTAAGACAGGGTCTCACTGTGTAGTGAGGAAAAGAAGGAGCCAGGGCCCGTTACACACAGATGAATAAACGGAGATGCTGCTTAGTTGGGTCTCATGGTATTGCTCTAGAGCCAAATACCTTTCCCTCCCTTCCTGTATGCATTGGTGTCTCCCTACCCCCAAACCCCCCCTCATCAGTAAAAAGTAACGTCAGCTCTGCCACAGGTCCAGTCCAGAGGCTTCCATGTCCCTGCTCTTGTTCTGAGCAGGCCCCTAGCTGGTCATCCAGACTGTGAACGTGTGAGGGATGCCCTTGCTTCACTTTGGAAACACTCTGAGAGAGCCTTGGTGGGGACAGAACCGAGGCTCACGGAGGAAAGAATGAAATACCTCTGGGGAAAAGTTACCACAAGCTCCTGCTTTTTCTGCCATGACACTAAGGTGGACTTGGTGGTTATTAGTGAGTCTAGATAATTACTCAAAGTAAGGGGCAAGCATTCTTCACTCTTTTTTTCAGAAGCAAAAGGGCACCATGGCAGCTGGAAACCAAACGCGAGCGCGGAAAGGCAAGCCCCAGTAAAGCTCAGGGTGAGATTTGAGGAAGTAAATTGCAGAAATGAAGCTGTGATGTGGGGAAGCTGAGAGACTTCTGGTGTGCCCCACGACCGCAGTGAAGCTTCTGCAGGAATCCAGCACAGATTAAAAAAGAAAAAAACAAAAGCCAACCCTCCGGCCGCTCTGCCGCTCACCTCCGCTCTCAAAACGCAAACTCGATACTTTACTGTCCCAACTCACCTTGCGCAAACTGCAGCATCCAGCGGGGAGTTTAGGATGAGGGCTCCTTTGGCTTATTAGTCAATTTGGAACTTTTATCATCAAAAGTTAAATAGAACCTGTGCTACCTCCCACCTCAACCCAGAGCCTACAGCCGAGAGAAGAGTTGTGGGACACTGAGAACGGGTTCACCTCTCTTGCTGTCTGTTTCACCATGGGCTTCTGTGCCCTGTTACACCTGGCACAGGTTGTATTCTCTGTGAACTTTCAAAGAAACACACACTCTGCACTTGGTGTCGGTGCAGTTCATGGGAGACACCAAGGATTCAGCTTTCTCCTAGAAGCGATGTCCAGGAGTGATGACGAGTCCACTCCCTGGTTCACACACATTTCCTGAAGGAGGCACTGGGCAGAGCTAGAGAGATGACGTGCAGCCATCTTTACAGGGATTATAAGCTTGGAGCTGCTCCCAGTTGACGGAAACGAGAGGGTCACAGGATTGCTCAAGCTGGGATGGAAAGATGCTGGGCTCAGGCTTGCGGATTGGAGCCCCTGATGCAATGTGGCTACCCAGCCCAGTGCAGTGGCCCCTAACTGCATGGCAGACACAGCTCTGTGACACCTCGAGAGGTTCTGCTGTGTGTCTCCATGTCACACAGTGACAATATGTGTCCTCTGGGGGCAAAGGGAAGTGGCAGCACCTTACCCACTCAAGTGACACTTCAATGTGTAGTCCAGGATAGCCTGGAACTCAAGGTGTAGCCTAGGCTGGCCTGGAACTCACAGAGATCGACTGCCTCTGCCTCTGGAATGCTGGGTTTAAAGGCGTGCACCACCACCACCCAAAGGGACATTTGTTAAACCAAATTTGACTCCTCCTTTACCCGAGTCAGGTTCACAAATGTCCCGGCACGCAAGGGCAGTCTCTAAGGCTGTTAGGTCACACCAGTGCAGCGGGGCCTGCCACCCAACCGTCCTGAACAACGCCATCCGGTGGCCCCCTCCCTGTCTGCTGCTTCTGGAATTCAAGTTCTGGATAAGAGTTTATTAGAGCCAGGCATGGTGAGTTCAAGGCCAGCTTGGTCTACATGGCAGTGCCTGGACAGCCAGCACTACTCAGAGAGACCCTGTCTCAAACAAGCAAAGGAAGAAACAAAAGAGCATGAGAATAGACGGGACCCTCAGTCGAGGGCGTTTTATTCCTGCCACGGGACATCTGGAGACATTTTTGGTCAGTAACGACTGAGAGAAGGCAGATGTGCTGCTGGTATCCGTGAGTGCGGGCCAGGGATGCTGGTTAGAGGGTCTATAGTGCAGACAGCCCTCTGCAACAGAGGGATGACTCAGTTCACAACGCAGGCACACTGAGCACACTGCTGGTGGGAACTCCATTCTTAGCTAGCCTCGGGTTGAATCCTTGAACACTAGGATACATTTATTAGAGAAGGTGCGCAGTTCTCTGTAATCCCTACATGACAATTCTAAAAATCCAAATAGGGAGCTGGGGATTTAGCTCAGTGGATAAAGCACTCACTGCACAGCATGAGGACCCGAGTGCAGATCCATGCCATGTAAGATGGTGCAGCAGCGTGCTCCTGTTACCCTGGGGCTGGCATATGGGGGCCACACAGAGACAGGTGAATCCTGGGACTTGACGGCAGCCGGTCCAGCCAAAATGGTGAGTCCAAGTTCAGTGAGAAAGTCCGTCTTAAAAAACAGTGGAGGCGGCTAGGATGACTCTGTGGCTAAGAGCACTTGTCTCTGCAGAGGACCCAGGCTTGATGCCTAGTACCACATGGCAGCTCACAACCATCCACAACTCTATTTCCAAGGGATCTCATCCCACCAGTCACACACGTGATCTGATGCATAGACATACATGCAAGCAAAACACTCAAATGCACAAAATAAATAAATACTTTTTAAAAACAAATCTTGGAGAACAATAGCGGATGACCTCCAGTGTTGATGTGGCCTCTGCACATGGGTGCCTACACACATGTATACACACCCCACCAGACACCTGCATCCCCAGGAAAATCCATGGGGCAGAGAGACAGCTCAGGGGTTAAAAGTCAGTATGGCTCCTGCAGAAGACCTGAGTTCAATTCCCAGCACCCACATCAGGTGGCTCACAACTGCCGATAACTCCAGTTCTAGGGGATCCGTCACAGGCAGGCAGGCAGACAGACAGACAGGCATGCGCACACACACATAGGAGATTAAAAATTAATCTTTAAAAAACAACAACAACAAAAATCCAAACAAGGCTGAGGCTGAAGGTCAGTGATAGAGCACTTGTTTAGCATGCAAGGCCCCAGGTCCCATCCCAGTGCTTCTCTCTCTCTCTCTCTCTTCTTCTCTCTCTCTCTCTCTCTCTCTCTCTCAAAGACCAGTTACAAGTCACTTATGGGAATTACAAAAAAAAAATAAATAACAACAATATCATGAAGCAAGCGCCAAGCAGAATTAAGGTAAAAAGAACTCAGCTTTTAGTCATCACAGTGACCAGAGAGATCCAACAAGATCATGATGAGCCACAAACACAAGCCACCACATTCTCCCTTTTTAAATTCCCCGCCAGCTATGTATTGAATTAGAAAGAAGAGGGAAAAGCTAGGCTCAGCAGCTGATTTCTTTAACCCCTCGTGCCTCAGACACAGTCATTTAAGCACAGCACCAATGTGGAAACTGTTAATGAGATTTTACATTCTTTTTTAAATACAGAGTCTTCCAAACCTAGAGTGTGTTTTACATCTCAATGTAGGGCGGCCCAGTGGGAAGTCCTCCCCAGCCTCACGCTGGTGGCTGGCTACTGTGTTAGAGAGCGAGCCTAAGACAAATCAGCCACCAAGGCCTTCCAGCCATTGTTGCCTAACAGTGCCAGCCACTTAGGAGGCCAAGGTAGGGTCGCCTGAACTCAAGGGTTCAAGTCCAACCCAGGCAACATAGCGAGCCCCTATCTGGAAAAGAACAAAGTTTGATTCAGCATGTCTAGAACAGGAGCCATGAATCTACCTTTAAAGACAATTGCCCAAGTGACTCTCACACTCATGGATCACATGCTGAGAAACAGCGACTGTTCTAGACAGCAGACCCTTTTTTGTTTTGTTTTGTTTTTGTTTTTTCCAAGACAGGGTTTCTCTGTGTAGCTTTGGAGCCTGTCCTGGATCTCGCTCTGTAGCCCAGGCTGGCCTCGAACTCACAGAGATCTGCCTGCCTCTGCCTCCCCGAGTGTGCCACCACCGCCTGGCGACAGCAGCAACACCCTGGCTTTCACAGTCTACCTTGAAGCCATGGGCTGTAAGAAACAGGAGAAGATGCGGTGTGGATCTGGTCCAGCAGCTAAGAAAGAGCACTTGAGGAGTGCTTGAGTTGGGTTCCCAGCAGCTCAAAATTGACTGTAACCAAGCCTCTGCCTCCATGGACATCGCATTCAAATGCAAAGACACACGCGCACGCGCGCGCGCACACACACAGACACACACACACACACACACACACACACACACACCCCCTAAAACTACTAAAAATAAAATCTGAAAAGAAAGAAAGGAGAGGCGCCGTAGTTAAAGGGAGAAATCAGGGGAAGCTGGCTTTTGCTTTTCAAAGAAGGAATGAGAATTTTCCCCCCTAGAATATAGTTGGACAAATCCCTGCAAGAATTAAATTGCCCTTTGCCACTTATGGTTGAGCTATTCTTGCATTTTCGTTTGAAAACATAAATCAGCACACCTATGAGCAATGTTTTCGGTTGGCAAGGAGGTTCAATTCCTCTATCACTCACAAAGGGTACAGTCACAGCACAGCATTCAGACAGGAAACCACAATCTCCTGACGGAAAGGCTGCCAGGATTCTGTTTTCATGTGGCAGGCTTTACTCCCAGAAGAGAATGTGGGGCAGCTACCCTCACAGGGTAGCTTTCGGTCTTCAGTTCCCTGACTCAATGATAAATCAACTCACAAACTCAAGGGGCTGAGTTCAGTGGTAGGGTGCTCGGCTAGCACGTACAAGGAAGGCCCTGGGTCGATCCTCAGTACTGGAGGAGGAGGGGGAGGGCGTGCCTGTCCGTGTGTACATACACTCATAATGAGAGGATTCACTTCCATAAATACAACACTGTCCTGTGCAAGGGCAAGGGTGGAGAACTACGCTCTGTGTTGTCTTACCTGTATCCATCCTCTAGACCGCTTTGTTCACAAGGAAATGACGTTTGAGAGAAGATCCACGTACATCGGATCCGTGGGTAGGCTGTAAACCTGACTGAAAAGCAGAACTTTTCATATGGGTCAATTTCATACTCCTCTCGTGAGCTGGTAGCATTTATGAATCCTTTTTCTGTAAAAAGAAGATGTGCAAATTAGATATTCATATTTGCATTAGGATGGTAAAATAATCTTTAAAAAACAAACACAAAAACAAAAAACAAAACCAGGTTTTACTGTGTAGCCCCAGCCAACTTGGAACCTGATATTAGACCAGACTGACCTCATAGAGATCTGCAGTAAAAGGATTTTTTTTTTTTTAATTTTTGTCAGTTTAATGCAAGAAAGCACAGATGCTGACGAGCTGTGAGTTGGGCTAGTCCAAGAAGAAACACAGGCATTTCAGCCCCAGATGGGCTGAACTCTTTCTTCTTTGATAGGCAGGATTTTACGAGGGGTGGGACGTTGGAGCTGGAAAGATGCTCAGAAGCTAAGAGGACATACTCCTCTTGCCGAGGACCCAGGGACAAGCCCCATGCTAATAATCTCCAGGTACAAATCAACATGCAACATGGCCCAGGCTTCCCCGTGGGCCTCCAAACTGCTCTGCCAAGAGCCCAGCTGCCTCCTTGGCTGGCTCACATCGCTGAAGCCTGCACCCTAATGTGACGTCACCTATGTGTGGTTGTTACTCTGCAATCCTCGAGGGCACCCCTAATTCTCACTCACCCAGCATGAGAACGGTTCTCACAGTCACACGAGGCACATTCCCAGAACAAGGATTCATTAGGCAGGTATTTAATGCCAGGTTCTGGACTCCCGGGACAGGGACCGCCCTGTCCACAGGATGTGACAGTCTATGGAGGACAAAGTCAGGCAAATATTGATCCCATTGCAATGCAGTCTGAGCGAAGACAGTGGCGTCCAAGTGTGCAGGGCTGAACTGGACAGGAAGGCTGGAGGAAGCTTATCTCCACCACCCTATCCTAATGCAGCGTCTTTTACGACTTTTGCCTGGAGGGATGGCTCAGCAGTTAGAGCACCATCTGCGCTTCCAGAGAACTTCGATTCCCAGCACCCACACGGTGGCTCACAGCCACCCATGACCCGACAACTCTCTTCTGGCCTCTGCATACACGTGCTGGGGCACAGACATAGAGGTACGGTACACGCATGCACAGAAAATAAAAATAAGTTAATTTTTTCTCTTTAAATTACACTTATATATTGTGTTTCGAGTGGTGCGCGTGGCAAAGACCACATGCAGAGGGTCAGAGGACAACCTGTAGAGGTTCCAGGGATGGAACTCAGGCCACGGGCTCGGCAGCCATCGTCTCTGCTGACTGAGCCCTCTTCCCAGGCTCCCTTTGCAGTATCTTAGTGGACGGCTCTACTGAAGTCAGAATCAGGGTTGCACAGTCCGTATCCCACACTAAAAGCACCCAAAAATCCAAGCAGAGCCGAGCGCGGTGGCTCATGCCTATAATCCCGGCACTCGGGAGGCATACAGCGCAAGGTCAGCCGATCCACACAGTGAGTGCCAGGGGAGCCAAGGCTGCAGAGAGAGATTCTGTCTCGAAAAACAGAAACAAACATACAGACAAGGTTCCCGAGCCGCCTGGGTTACCTAGGATGGTCACCAGCGCTGACTGGCTGGGATGCTTTGAGGAAGAGCAGGTATAATGTCCGGTGTCGTTTCTTCCCACAGAGGACACGAAAGCCAGCACAATCCGGATCATGGTTCTGTTTGCAGAGTAGGTGCTCATTTCAAAGTAGCTGCCCTGGGTGTTAATGAAACAAGAGTCTGCATTTCAGGTTTCCAGCCTGGGCTGGACACTTGCTGCAGAGACCAAGGGCGCCATTACCTCCGCGAGGGCTTTGTTTTCTAGCTCCCAGCTGAGCCCAAATCCATAGTTCACATGGATGGCCTTGCACCTGATCCACAAAGGTTCCCCCACTTTCAGGAATAGCTGGGGCAGTGTGGTCTGAGGAGTTTGATTTAGATCTAGAAGATAAAAATATGCCAAATAAGAAAAAAAAAAAAGTCGTTATTTTTAAAACGTTTGCCTCATCACAAAGATCTCACGAACACTTTGAAAAACCAAGGTGTCACTGTCCCCAATGTCACTACTAATCAAATCAAAATCATCCTGAGCTGAGAATGGAGGAGGCCAGCCTGGAGGAGGCCCGGACTCTGTCCCCAGAACCATGGAACAGAACAAAGATAGAAACGACAAAACGAGACAATCCTCTAGAGACGGAATACCCTTTGTTGAAGAAATCTCCCACCTGCTGAATCTGCACTCTTACATTTTCAGTGGTCTGAGTGGGCCATCGGGATGGCTCGGTGGGTAAAGGTGTCTGCTGCCCTGCTGGATGGCCTGAACTTGATCCTGGGGCCCCATAGGACGGAGAGAGGGAACACACTCTCACAAGCTGTCCTCTGAGCTCCACGAGCTTACTCTAGCGCTTGCGTGCATGCACACACACACACAATAAATAAACGTAGTAGAGTGGTGTGAAGGGTCTGGGGTGGAATGCGGTGGCAGAGCACGCGCTCAGAGTCTCTGGGTTCGAGCCCAGCACCTAAATAAAGCCAAATCAAGCAAAGTGCTATGAAAGAAAGAAAAAAGAATGTCTGAAGTCGAGTGATTACCTAAGCAGATGCTATCTGTCCCGAATAGCATGGTCACTAATGACATACAGGTGACGGTCCCCAGTTACCTATGGTGAACAGCCTGGTGCATTCGCGGCCCAGTTCATTTCTCGCACAGCACCGGATGTCGGCTCCGAATAGCTCGTTAAGTACCTTTTCCTCCTTTCTGACAACAGCTGGACTTTCTTCTTTACAGCTGCAATTAGAAGATAAAGTTTCCTTCATGAAATGTTTCAAAGTGACAGATAGCAGGCTGGCGGCCCTGCCTGATGGAGACTGCTTACACAGCATATGTAAGGCCCTGGGTCCAAAGCCACCCAGCATGTTTAAGGGGACAAAGTTACAAAGTGTGCCTGAAGGGATCGAAGAGAAGAGTGGATGAAAAAGTCAACCAACGTAACTGTGTTCAGCTTGGGACCCCAGGGACCAGCTAGCTGCTCTGTATCTAATTAAAATAATATCACATGACCACTTCAGACTTTTTTTTTCCCTAGACAGGGTCTCTCCAGGTCGTTCAGATTGGCCTTGACCTCACTGCGTAGCTCAGAACCTCTTGCTTCAGCTTCCTGAGTACTGGGATCACAGGTGTACATCATTACACACAAATGTTGGGTGATCTTCCCCACCCCCCAACTCCGGTTATCATTTAAAGACAGGAAAAAAAGAAAAAAGGAAGCACTGAGAAAGAAAAGAGGAGACCAGATGCACAGCTGGGCTTTGAGGCAGCTGGATAAGACTGCTGCTTATCTTTCTTCCAAGGACAGATGAGGATGATGAGAGACAGAGACAGAGACAGAGACACAGAGAGAGAGAGACAGAGACAGAGAGACACACACACACAGACAGACAGAGGCTAACACTGCCGACCAGAGTGAGTTCCCAACACAAACTGGAAAGCCAAAAAGTGTGACTTCTAGGGAAGACCGCACATGGCTCTCCCAGGGCATGTGATAGTTTTGGGGGCTGTGTCCTCCCTCACTCCTGTTTTTCTCCTCTAAATCAAGTGTGTTTTTCTTTCAAATTTGAAGTCACCAATTTCCTATCACCCCAAGACAAATACTGTCACACAGATGGGACAGTATTCCAACCTTCTTATTCTGTGCACACATTACACACATATATACATAATATACATATTATACGCATAAGTGCACGTCAAACATAAACACACAGTTCAGGTCTACCTTTTTTTTTTTTTCCCAGAAAATCCAAGATCACATTAATAGTATTTGAGAGACTGATTTTCCTTTTCCTCTCTTCTGCTGCGTCCTGTTTAGTTTTCAGCAGATGCACGGTATCGCTGACTAGCCTGGTTTGGGGCACAGGGCTTCTTACCCAGCGGGAACCCAGCTCTAGCTCACGGGAGACGCAGAGGAAGACTGGCACCCTGTGCCTCGTGCCTGCCAGGCTGGCTCTGTGGCCTCACATCTCAACTCACTCTGCCGTCCCGGCAATCCTATTCTTCCTTTAAAAATCTGTCCAAGCCGGGGCTATGGAGATGGCTCAGTGGTTAAGGGCACTGGCTGCTCTTCCAGGGGACCTGAGTTCAATTCCCAGCACCCACATGGTGGCTCACAACCATGTGTAGCGGGATCTGATGCCCTCTTCTGGCCTGCACACACAGCCACAGACAGAGCATTTACACATTAAAAAAAAAACTATTTTGCTTTTCTTCCATCCTCACTCTTCTGACGAGGCACAGAGAGCTTTAGTAACTTGTCTGAGGCCACACAGCTTGGTAAACAAACTAGGGTTCAAAGCTGGGTTCTCAGGCTCTGGATTCCATCTCCTTAACAATTAATTCTATAAACGGCCTCTCCAGAGTAAACAGAATGATCACGAAGTCAACGTTTACTCACAAGAAACTTCTTAGGGGATCTGTGATCCAACAACAGCAGTTAGTCTTCCTTTTGTAGGGAATGGCTAGGCTACTCCGAGGGTTTCTCAAAGGCCCACTTACCAAAAACCACCCATTTCCTCCCCACGAAATCCACTCCAGTCATTCTGTTGAAACGTGGGGGGAAAAATCGAATTCCACATACAGTATGACGTCAACCATGTAGAAAACAACCGGCGTCCTGACAGGCCCGGCGGTCAAGGCCACGGCGAGGTGTGCCTTACCTCTCCCCGTGGGAACTGCATAGCACCCATTCCACAGTGGGCTCTGGGACACTCTCCGATTCGCAGACCAGTGCATCCTGGTTTTCCATCTTCCTGAAATAAGGTCTTCTCAGCACGTACAGCTGCGTATCTGAGGCATGACAACATACTACCACTCAGGACTTAACATTGTCTCCGCAGCCCCTCGAAAAAGATTCCACACCACTTCCAAACAGCTAACCCTACCACAGCAGAGTCTGGCTCCCCAACACCCTCAGGGGATATCAGCTTTGTTTGTTTGCTTGTTTGTTGTTTGTTTTGAGACAGCGTCTCACTATGTAGCCTTGTCTGTCCTGGAACTCGCTCTGTAGACCAGGTTGGTCTCGAACTCACAGAGATCCGCCTGCCTCTGCCTCCCGAGTGCTGGGATTAAAGGCGTGGGCCACCACCGCCCGGCTAGAACAGAATTTAGTTTTGCTTAGCAACCCATTCAGACTAGACCTTTACATACACACGCACACACATTCACACACGCATCCATACACACATATACTTATACACACATATGCACATACATAAAACACACATACAAAAATGACTACCCATTTTACTCAGCTACTGGGGAGGGGATATTTTGCTTTCCCTTTGAGCCTTAGTTATTTATGGATGCCCATTTATATATTATTACTATTAATCTGTAGTTGATTGTAAACTGCCAAGTATCTTTTCCCAGTCTGTGGTTGTTCTCATTTTTTTTCTTTAATTCTGGTGATTTCTAAACTTGATTCCAATTCTACACTTTATTAGGGATATCCGGGTCCTCTACCTACCAGGATCACCCACAGAACACTCTAACTGCCCCAACTGCTGGACCCTGACCCCTGACCCCACCCTACAGAGTAAAAAGCCCAATCTCTGGACATGAAATCCCACCAATCTCCACCCTGGAAAGTTCCACCTCTCTCTCTCTCTCTCTCTCTCTCTCTCTCTCTCTCTCTCTCTCTCTCTCTAATATTTATTTATTATGTATACAGTGTTCTGTCTGCATGTCTGCCTGCATGCCAGAAGAGGGCACCAGATCTCATTACAGATGGTTGTGAGCCATCATGTGGGTGCTGGGAATTGAACTCAGGAACTCTGGAAGAGCAGTCAGTGCTCTTAGCCTCTGAGCCATCTCTCCAGCCCTCCACCCCTTTCTCAAGAAGCTGTATATATAAGCCCTGTATCCTGCTCAGTTTGCTGCTGTTTCTCGCCAGAGCAGAGGCAGGCGCTCTGCTGGCTTTTTTCCTTCCCAATAAATCTTGTGGGTGAGGTTTGTTGTGCGGTATGACTCTGTGGTGTTCCTTGGCTCCTGGCTGCCAGGACACCTTCCCAGCCAAGCTGCAATGCTTGCATCTTGCATGCTCCCCTGTGCTAGTCGTTATGGCTGTAAGGACCACAAGTGTCATACAGGCCCAGAGTGGAGCCATGAGAGGGTGCAGGCCTGGCTCTCATGGGCCCCTGGATTTGTCAGTCACAAATATGTCAGGCACCTGCATTCACATCGACCTGCAGGTCAACCTCTGTGAGATGAGGCATGCAGAACTCCACCACAAACGGTCTCTGTGGTCATCCCGCGGCATCACCGCAGCTTTGTGCCCCTGAGTCCCTCACAGGGAAGAAAGCATCCTGGTGAGTCCTAGCAATGTGCGGCAGGCAACTCAGCTGCCGTGGTGTCAACTCTGAGCCCGTGGCACTGCCTCGGTCCCCAAAGACTCAAGGCTCCGTGCAGGCGGCCACCTCCACAGCCACAGGGAGGAAAACGGGGTGCGCAGCATGTCTGCAGACGTGAGGCCTGTGGGTAACGGACCACGTGAGCAGACGCCAGAGGGCCCGTACTGGGGGCGTCTCTGCTGACACATGGCTACCAACTGTGTAGCTTTCCAACTGCTCTGACAGTCTGCATTCGCGTAAACCGGTACCGTCCACCACAGTGGCCACTGGCTACATGTGGTTGTTTAATTTCAGAGTTTAATTAATTCACAGGAAATGAAATAAAGAATTTGGTTCCTTGGTTACACTAGCCAAAGTTCAAGTGTTCAGCAGTGACATGTGTCGGGCCTGTGCCGTCTGGCATAGGAGCTGGGAAACAGTATCATCATGTCAGGAAGGTCTGCTAGGTCACACTGAGGCTTTACAGTCCACGTGTTTGTGGTTTTGTTTGTTTTGTTGTTGTTTTAGATAAATTAATCTTATTTCATTTTTATGTGTAAGGGTGTTTGGCCTGCACATGTCTCTACCTCATGTACATGCACTACCCAAAGGTCAGAAGGGCACTGGAGTTACACGTGGTTGTGAGCTGCCATGAGGGTGTCGGAATCCAGTCCAGGTCCTCTGCAAGAGCAGCCAGTGTTTTTAACTGCTGAGCCAGCTCTCCAGTCCAGAGGTATGGATTTTCATCCCCCTTTCATTACAGAGAAAGGAGCTGGGTCTCAGAGAGACTCAGTAGCCCTCGAAAGCTGGTCGTCAGAATTAGAACTCAGGACATTTAGTCAGCATGGTACCAAGGGCCTGCAATTAAATACTTGGGAGACTGAGGCAGGAGGACAGTTGTTAATTTAAGGCAACCCTAAGCTATAGAATGAGTTTGAGGTTAGTCTGGGAAAAATTTGAAGAGACAGAATGTTTCATTCCCAAGTGAAAATAGTTTCCAGTTCTTCCAGCCCTGTGTTGAAAAGACCCAGCGTATCGGCATTCAGTGAGCCCAGCAGTGAGGGAAAGTACAGGAGTCCTGAGGAACTCCCGTGGGGTACTGGAGTACCCAGTCCTGAGGTACTCCCGTGGGGTACTGTGGTACCCAGTCCTGAGGTACTCCTGTGGGGTACTGTGGTACCCAGTCCTGAGGTACTCCTGTGGGGTACTACAGTACCCAGTCCTGAGGTACTACTGTGGGGTACTGGAGTACCCACTCCTGAGGCATTCCCGTGGGGTACTGGAGTACCCAGTCCTGAGGCACTCCCATGGGGACTATAGTACCCCGTCCTGAGGTACTCCCGTGGGGTACTGGGGTACCCAGTCCTGAGGTACTCCTGTGGGTACTATAGTACCCAGTCCTGAGGCATTCCTGTGGGGTACTACAGTACCCAGTCCTGAGGCATTCCTGTGGGGTACTGGGATACCCAGTCCTGAGGTACTCCCGTGGGGTACTGGAGTACCCAGTCCTGAGGCACTCCCGTGGGGTACTGGAGTACCTAATAGTGAGCTGGACTTACTTCGTATACTCACTGTGAACAGTACTGTGTAGTTGGAGGCTTCACTCTGTAGATACAGTAGGTATTCTCCAGCCTGGCTCTCTGTCACGTTCAAAATGGCCATGGAAACGATTCCTCTGCAGAATCAGAAAGAAGACAGAAAGAGGACTGGGTACTCTGGGAAACACTCAGAACCAAGAGCATCAAGCTCACCCTGAGTCCGGGGAGCCTTCCTGGAGGCTGTGACCCTGAGGCTGCTCTGAGGAGAACATGACTCTGGCCCTGCGCCAGCCTCAGCCTGAGCACTATTAGCCTGGCTGTGACTTTTACCAGCCTTCAAAAGGGAGTTTTGGCTCAGGAGGGTGAGAGGCCACAGCATTGGGAAACCCCACAATCTTAGGTCTCTTACAAGCTTATGGAGTACTGCTAGTTATTAAAATATTTTGTAAAACTATATCTCATATCCAATAACAAAATACTTATTTTGTCAGAGCAAATCAAGGTTTCAAATTACATATGTAATTTATATGTACATAAACTTTTAAAATTAAATTATTTTGGACAGGCAGTGGTGGCACATGCCTTTGATCCTAGCACTCGGGAGGCAGAAACAGGCAGATCTCTGTGAATTCAAGGCCAGCTTGGTCCACAGAGTGAGTTCCAGGACAGCCAGGGCTATGCAGAGAAACCCTGTCTCAAAAAACCAAAATAAATTTAAAAATTAAAATTATTTTAAGTATTTTATCTATTCTTATTGTATACATCTGAGTGTTTTGCCTACATGTATGTATGTATACCACTTGCATGCAGTGTCCATGAAGGCCAGAAGAGGGCATCAGACCTCCTGGGACTGGAGTCACAGATGGTTGTGAGTGGTTGTATGGGTGCTGGGGACCCAACCTGGATTCTCTGCAAAAGCAGCCAGTGCTCTTAACCACTGAGCCATGTCTCAATGCCTGTGATTTTATTTTTAGAGTAGTTTTGGATGTGCCCTTTCCACCACACATCCTCAACATTATCAATATTTTGTTTGTTTGTTTGAGACAGGGTTTCTCCGTGAAGTCCTGGCTGCCCTGGAACTCACTCTGTAGACCAGGCTGGCCTTGAACTCACAGAGCTCCGCCTGCAGATTAAAGGTGTGCGACACCACATCTGGTGACACTATTGATGTCTTGTGCAGGTCTAGTGTGGTGTAACTGAAGAACCGAGATGGACGGACAGATGGACGGACGCATCACCATCAGCTGACACCCACACATGCAGTCAGCCTCCCTTTGGGGCCCTACCTCCGATGACTGGCAGATAGATGATGTCATGAGGCCATACCCTAATTCTACATTCAGTTCATTATTTCACCAGAGATAAGCTACAACACATTATGGATGGAAGCTGGAAGGGGGTTCTGAGCCAGGTCCAGCGGTCCATGCCTATAATCTCAGCATTCTGTAGACAGAAGCAGGAGGATCTTAAGTTTTGGGGAAAGAAAAAAAAAAGGTAGGAGAGTCCAAATGAACTACATTTTGTGCAGAAAATTTGGCTCTGAAATCCTTGTGGCCCACCCTTACCTGTTTTGTAAATCAAAGTGTGGCTGGCAGCCCAGGGAGCTGTGCTTAAAGACCCAGAGGCAAGAAATGTCCCCTGGGGTGGTGACCAGTACTTGCAGTGTGATGGACGCAGACTCGGCCACCTCCACAGTGGCGGCTTCGTACACCACCCCAGCACTGCGATTCCTCAGTGTGCACCCAAGGTCTTCCGGGGAGTCTGGCACCTGTGGTGGAGATTGAACAATGAGAATCGGCAGTTTTTCTTCATATCGAGCCTGTCTGCATAACGGCATTCCGCATCTGTGGTGGCTTGAATGGAAGTGGTCCCCGCAGACCCATAGGAGGTGTGGCCTTGTTGGAGGAGGTGTGGCCTTGTTGGAGGAGGTGTGGCCTTGTTGGAGGAGGTGTGGCCTTGTTGGAGGAGGTGTGGCCTTGCTGGAGGAGGTGTGGCCTTGTTGGAGGAGGTGTGGCCTTGCTGGAGGAGGTGTGGCCTTGTTGGAGGAAGTGTGTCACTGAGGGTGGGCTTCACGGTGTCAGATGCACAAGTCAGACCCAGTGTTGTTCTCTCTGCTGCCTGCCAATCCCGATCTAGAACTCTCAAGTTCCTTCTCCAGCACCGCATCTGCCTGCCTGCTCCCTTACTCCGCTCCATGATGACAATGGACTCAACCTCTGAAACTAAGCCAGCGCCAATTAAATGTGTTCCTTTATAAGAGTTGTCATGGTTAGTCGGGCAGTGGTGGTGCACACCTTTAATCCCAGCATTAGGGAGGCAGAAGCAGGTGGATCTCTTGAGTTCAAGGCCAGCCTGGTCTACAGAGTGAGTTCCAGGATACCTAAAGCTACACAGAGAAACCCTGTCTCGAAAAAAGAAAAAGAGTCATAGTGTCTCTTCACAGCAATAAAACTCTACCTAAGACAACATACAATACCCGACTATGCTGGTACCTACTAAGAAGGTATCACTGGGCTGGAGAGATGGCTCAGTGGTTAAGAGCACTGGCTACTCTTTCAGAGGAGCCAGGTTCATTCCCAGTACCACATGTGGCTCACAGCTATATATAACTCCAGTTCCCAGGGATCTGACACCCTCTTCTGGCCTCTGAGGAAATTGCACACATACGGAACACATAAATACATGCAGGCAAAACACTCGTATATATAAAATAAAATAAATAAATATTTTTTTAAATTGGGGGACACAAAACCAAAAATACAGTAGAAGAAGGGGGGGAACTGAAGAGGTAATTCACATAAGCAAAAGATATATGGAGGTGGTCCCTTCCTGTTTCAGACCACGTGGAGTCAGCTTGCATGTTCCTGAGACTCCAAAATGAAGAGCTTCTTTGAACCCTGGAGATAGCCACCCCAGGGAACACTTGATTCCAGTGCAATCCTGTGGGTGCTGTTAAGACAGCCACGAGGAAAAGAGAAGGAAAGTCAAAGGCTTGAATGCCCAGTGACCGGTCTGAAGGCTGAGCCTCAGCCATGTCATGCTGAGACTACGTGAACACGCAAATGGAAACGCTTTGGGTCCTGAGCATTGTACCTCAGTGGTAGAGTTCTTTTTTAAAAAAATCATTTATTTGTGTCTTGTGTGCATTAGTGTTTTGCCTGCATATATCTCTGTGTGGGGGTGTTGGATCCTGTTGTGAGCCACCATGTGGGTGCTGGGAATTGAGCCCAGGTCCTCTGGAAGAGCAGTCAGTGCTCTCAACTGCTGGGCCATCTTTCAATCTCCGAGTGGTAGTTCTTCACATGAGCAAGGCCCTGGGTTCCAAACCACGAACCAGAAAAAAAAGAGGCATGAACAGAAAAACCAAAGGGCCAGAGTGTAGTTCAGCCACACAGCAAACGCCTGGCATGCACAGAACCTTGAAGAAATGCAAAACACAGGACGGATGAGCAGGCTCGGGACAGGGAGGGCAGTCCAAGTGAAAGTGATCAAGCAGAAGCAAAAGAGAAGGCTGGGAAACGGGAAGTCCCCTGGTGTGGGAGAGTCGGAGCCCAGGGAGAAGTGTAAGAGTTCAAACATCGGGGAGGAAGAGGGTGTGGAGGAGCCTGCTCCCCTGCCTCCTCCTCTGCCGGAAAAAAAAAAAAAAAAAAAACAGCTAAACAGAGACCCATCAGTCCAAAGGGCATATGTCTAAAAAAGCTCAGCTCCTTTGGGGGACCAAAGGAATCCTGCTGCCCCACCACACTATTGTTAGGGGCAGTGTCCCTGAGGTGAACTCTGTGAGTGGGGCCCTGGGACATGAGGAGGCATGATGAGTGGCTGTTTACCATCAAGACTGGGGACCACGAGCAAGCCTTTCATGGCTCACTAGTGGTTTCCTATAAGGCAGCCCTCGTATTAGCCAGTTCTACACACCAGGAAGAAGCTGTAGACACTGTGATCTTTCTTTTCTTTCCTCAAGACAGGGTCTCACTATGTAGCCCTGGCTGGCCTAGAACTCTCTGTAGACAGGGTTGACTGCAAACACTAAGATCAGCCTGTCTCTGCCTTTGCTGGGATTAAGGTCAGGCGCCATCACACCCAGCTTCCATTTGTTTTGAGACAAAAATCTCTCTATGTAACCAAGACTGCATGCATTACCACACCCAGATTATATGATTGCTTTTCTTTTTTTGTAAAGTTGGGGAACAACTATGGCCTTGTCCATGCTACCTGGTGGGTATTTGTCATGGGTCTCCCCTCATGTGATGTTTCCAGATACTACCCAACAGCCTAACATGTCTGCGGAAGAACCAGTAACTTGGTTGTAAAAACTAAAACACATTAAAACAATCCAATTTTAACCTAAAGAAGGAGGAGGAGAAGAAAAGAAGGAGGCCTAGAAAGACAGCTCAGCTGTTAAGAGCACAGGCTGGTCTTGCAGAAGACCCAGGTTTGGTTCCCAGCACCCACATGGTGGCTCACACCCCTCTGTCACTCCAGTTCCAGGGGATCCGATGCCCTCTTTTGAACTCTGTGGGCATCATGAAAGCATATGGGCACAGACATACATACAGGCAAAATGGTCACATACACAAACCAAAAAAAAAATTAATCGTCTATTTTTTTCCCCGAAAGATTTAGAGTGTCTCCCAAATGTACAAGAAGATGTTGAAACCCGCATAAATGAAAGCACTTCTCATCTATCAGACTGGCAAACCCTGAGAAGTCTGCCAACACATTCTGATAGCGAGGCTTTGAGGAAGTGGACGCTCGCTCACACACTGCTGCAGGGGTTTACAGCAAAGAGCCTTCTGGAGGGGAATTCAGCAACACCTGAGACACATAAGCACGCACTGGCTGTGGGAGCCAGCAATCCCCATACGATGTCAACAGCAGTACTGTTTGTGAGGTCAAAATACTGGAAACGATTGAAATGCTCGAACAGAGGAGAGTGACTACAGTATATCCATTCAGCGAGTTTCACAAGGCCGTTTAAAAAAAAAGAAGAAGAAGAAGAAGAAGGACACGCTCTGGGAACTGATTTGCCCTGATTTCCTGCATCCCTCGAAGGGAACAGGCTCACTACAACACTCTCCTCAGCAAGTGTGTGATCAGGAGGAGCAAGAGAGAGGTGGGCGTGAGACACACATGCATCCTGCTTGTTTTGTACAAGGAATTCGGGCCCAATACCTAAGAACTAGAGGAGTCAGCTAACGTAGAGAAAGGCAGGACTCGGTGGTGGGTATGGAGGAGATATTGCTCTGAGTACACATTCCTAAAATAAAAGCCATGAATGCATGTGTAAGCGTATGTGAGTTTATGTGCACCACATGAGTGCAGAAGCTAAGAGGCATCCCCAGGAGGGCGTCAGATCCCCTGGAACTGAAGTTACACATGGTCGTGAGCCACCATGTGGGTGCTGGGAATGGAACCCAGGTCCTCCGCAAAAGCAGCCAGTACTCTGAACTGCTGACACATCTTTCCCCCTCCAGTGTCTTATTTTTTTTAGTGCTGGGGCTGGAACCCTGGGTTTCACATATGCAAGGCACCTGCTCTACTACTAAGCTAAACTCATAGCCCTAAATTTACCCTTTATAAAATATATAACTCTGACTTCCAGGATCCAAAATAAATTTTAAGAGTAAATAAAGAGCCAGCAGCCAGGCATAGCAACCTCTAATCTAAGACGTGGGAGGCCTGCCAGAGTGTGAGGCCAGCCTAAACTATGTAGTTCCAGGCCAACTTAGGCTATACAATGAGACCAGGCATCAAAAAGTGCAAGGAGAGAGGAGATACATAACCAGGATATTGTGGAAAGGCATCAAAATGGAATCCAAGCCAAAGTAACCCAACTGTGTTGGAAATGAATCTCGAAAGCAAATGATAATGGTAAGGGCAGAAAAGAGCTGACATACGTCGTAGATCGGCATCCAACGTGGAGGCTTGAATATCCAAACACAGGGCCTGAGAAAGCTAAGGAAAGTTCTGGACAAGGAGCTGGACATGGCTTCCTGGTGCCACAGTCTCTCAGGCAGCCGCTGCTCCCTGCGTATGGAGGCACAGCTACCAGCTGCTGTTCGAGGCTTGTGCTAAGTGGAACCACACAGCAGAAGACTGGCCCTTTAAGGCTCGGCTCATGCTGCAAATGTACAGAAAGCCCAGGTCCAGACACACAAAAACACCTCTAAAAAGGTACGTATGCTTAAAGAGGTGCTTAGGTGCTAAATACAGAAAAGAAAATGGGTATAGACAGTCACAGAAAAAAAAATAAACAGTTTAAAAATAATAAAGTCTTTAAAGAGAAAGTGAAGTAATATTAAAAACATCAGCCATGTAAGGACGGGAAATAGAACACAGGGAGTTTGGCTTTCTATGGTGTTCATTAACTTTGAATCTTTTAAATGCTATTGAACAGAGAACACCAGCTGCTGAGACACTGGACTGTGGAAGGGACTGCTGAGTTAAACCAGCTTATAGACTTCAGGGATGTCTTGGTTTCAGAATGGAAATCAGGAAATGTATCGCACTGGGGAAAGGGTGTGCTTTTGTTTCCATAGGAAATGAAAAGCTATGATTCCTTCAAAGTTAATAAAGATCAGATTTGACCACGGGAAACCTCCTGAAGATCCTGGCTACGGACATGAGGGAAAAAGCCAGAAAGACTACAGGACAGGTGTCAGATATGCTGACCTCTCAACATGGGAGCAGCTCTGAGACTGGGTGAGACATGGTAAACCTTGGTAGCTACAGAGTCCTCATGACTTACTCTTACATGCCATTCTTTCATATAACATGGATGGAGATTTACAATATAGTTTGACTATGCAGCCCAAACAGACTTATAAAGTTGACAGATGCCTTTTATTTGCTCAAATATAGAAAAAAAAATCTTCAGCTGACTGTGCACACTGCACATTCCATACTTGTGTCAAGGCAGACATATACATGTCATCTTTAAAAGTTTGTGTGCTTTCTGAAAAACAGGACCAGACACACCAATAAAGACAAGTATCCCAGGTGATCCAGCCTCTCAGAATGCCTCTGTTGCAGTTTCCTCAAAACTCTACATCCAGAACAACTTCAACATGGCGAGCTGAGATGGTCCAGCCTCACACGCTATCCAGCCAGAACTTCAGGTAAGTCCTGTACTTTCCTATTGCACAGAAACTGGACAACCAATGTTACAGCTCGTTTTCCCAGGACTTGACCATTATTCCAATTTTCTCAGGGTCCCCTAAAGATGCTGTCACCCGCAGACAACAGGAAACAGTCTAGAGAACACAATGCCCATATTCCCAAGAGGTAGGGTGGCTGGTTTTTGGATGTTTGTCATCATTTAGGGTTGTTATTGGTCATAGTCAGTGAGGAAACCAAGCAAAGGAGATTAGATTCAGGGATCTCTTTCCAAAAAGAAAAAAGAGGGGTATAGGAATCATAGCATAAAAGTGTAGATTATTGAGTCTACTTTTAAACCAAAAAAAGCAACTACTTATCTCAAATATTTTATATCAGTATGTCTTTTTTTATATTGATACAAATTTAAGGTTATTTTTGTTTTAACATACTGTATACATGTTTCTACTTTTTTTTTCTGAGACAGGGTTTCTCTGTAGCTTTTGGAGCCTATCCTGGAACTCGCTCTATAGACCAGGCTGGCCTTGAACTCACAGAGATCTGCTTGTCTCTACCTCCTGAGTGCTGGGGTTAAAAGTGTGCACCACCACTGCCTGGCATGTTTCTACTCTTGTTTAAGGTATTGTACCTATGCAGCTCATTTTAAAATGTAATATAAAGTTCTAGTCCTTAAAGGCTATTATTGCAAACTGTTTAGAATAATTAAAAAATGTAGGTTAGTAGTCATCTATAACAATCAAATTTGTAGTCACATAGGTATGTTTTCAAGGTTAAACAAATATATATATATATATATTTGGTTTTTCGAGACAGGGTTTCTCTGTGTAGCTTTGCGCCTTTCCTGGAACTCACTTGGTAGCCCAGGCTGGCCTTGAACTCACAGAGATCCACCTGCCTCTGCCTCCTGAGTGCTGGGATTAAAGGCATGTGCCACCACCGCCCGGCTAAATATATATTTTTTTGATAGATAAGTAGTCTTCAAACACTTCATAAACCTACAAAATATCACATTTAAAATGCTTTAATAACACAAGGCTTTTCATGACAGTGAGACACACCTGCTCCTGGCTGCACCAATTTACTTCAAAAAAGGATGATGGACATTGAAGAACCTCCGCATGGAGCTGCTTTCAATGTGGCAAAGCCATCTGGGTAGGAAACTACCCTTCCCTCGATTGCTGACAGTACGCTGTCCAAACTGGACAAGCAGGACACAAAAGAAGGTGACTACTGAACTCTGCCAAGACAAGGTAGGCCAGTCCTTCAAAATTCATACTTCACAGAAAAGTCTGTCAGATATTCTAGGTCCATAGGCTAAAGATGGATGCCCCAATGTTGAAGAGCAACTTTGGGTGACTATCTAGGCAGTCAGCTGTTTCTGTCATTTCTAAAATTTTAAAGTTGTTTGCTCTGTACCTCCTGTTTACTCAGGTAATATTATACCTTTCTTGGGTCTCTGATGGGGGCTGAAGACTAGACAGTTATACCTTTTGTTGTTGTTGTTGTTATCAAATTCAAAAAAGATACTTACAAAAGAGATGTAATGTTTCTAAGATTGAGAGATATAAAATCTTAAATATTTTACCTAATAAAATATTTTAAGGTCTAAAAAAATATTTTTAGGATGGCAATGCTAAGTTACAATAGAAAGTGGTTTAGGTATAAACTTTAGATTCATCAAAATGGGATAGATAATAAAGTATTTTCTGCAAATATACCAAATACAAATGACTGGACATTGTAAATGTAATTCTTACCTGATAACTGTCCTTTTTTTAAACTTATTTATTTTATGTATATAAGTGTTCTGCCTACATGTACACCTTTATGACAGAAGAGGGCATCAGATACCACTAGAGATGGTTGTGAGCCACTGTGTGATGGCTGGGAACTGAACTCAGGACCTCTAGAAGAGCAGCCAGTGCTCTTAACCTCTGAGCTACCTCTCCAGCCCCCTGATAAACTGTTCTTATTGTATATAGTTTTACTATGTTAGAGTTGAAAAAAAAACTTTCCTTTTTATTTAGACAAAAAGGGGGGAATGTTGTGGGATATTTGTACACCATGTGAAAATATATTGCTGTGATTGGTGTAATAAAAAGCTGAATGGCCAATAGCTAGGCAGGAGAGTATAAGCAGGACTTCCAGGCAGAGAGAGCACTCTGGGAAGAAAGGCGGAGCAGCCAGCCAGATGCAGAGGAAGCAGGAGGGGCAGTATGGAGATGAGGTAATAAGCCTCATGGGAGAATGCAGATTAAGAAATACAGGTTTATTTAAGTTATAAGAACAAGCCTAAGCTAAGGTCGAGCTCTTATAATTCATAACAAGTCTCCATGTCACTATTTGTGGGCTGGCGGTCCCGATGAGAAAGTACTCCTGCAACAGATAACTTTGGACCACAAATGTTGGATACTACACAACCAAGACAAAAATCACTGTGGGCAGTTCCTGTGCACAGCTCTGCTAGTGCTCATGGGGGCACTGGTCAGCACTGTTGAGGCTCAGTTATAAACTCGAACGGTATAAATAAACAAGCATATCACAGGTGTGAGCCAGGTCTCTTACTTCCATAGAGAAGTAAAAAAGGAACGTGTAGGCTGGAATGAGCCCTCGCATGCTGTATTGAAACTGCAGTTACCAGCATTAACTTGGGGGGGGGGGGACACACGACACAGTTGTGTGGTAGTAGTGAGTGTTTCCCTGAATGGGCTCGAGATCTACACAAATACTGAATGTCACGTGTCTGTGATGAACTAAGCAGATAACTCGGTAAATAAATAAATAAAATGGGGGGAAAGACATAGCTCTTCCTTATGATATAATTCCAATTAATAAATACAGAAGAAGCCAAGCATCTACCTAGGGGTGCTTGGTCATTCAAAACACCACTGGACTATAGGATTTCCATAAAGATGTCTCAAGAACGAATAAGTTCTTTTATCCACAAGTTGCTTTTGGTCATGGTCTTTATCACAGTGACAGACTAAAGTCCCAGCAGAACAGGTTGCACCTCAACAAGAACCTGGGACGAGAGCTCATCTTTTTTTTTTTTTTTTTTTTTTTTTTTTGGTTTTTCTAGACAGGGTTTCTCTGTATAGCTTTGTGTCTTTTCTGGAATTCCCTCTGTAGACCAAGGTGGCCTTGAACTCACAGAGATCCACCTGCTTCTACCTCCTGAGTGCTGGGATTAAAGGCGGGTGCCACCACCGCCCGGCGAGAGCTCATCTTTTCTGCAGTTCACATTGCACAGCTATTTGTTAGAATATTTTAGGTCTTGGTCTTCACATGAGATGGTTTGAAAGAAAATGGCCCCCAGTGAGAGCGGCACGATTAGGAGGTGTGGCTTTGTTGGAGTGGTGTGACCTTGTTGGAGGAAGTGTGTCATTGTGGGGGCGGGTCTCCTATGCTCAAGATAGTGCCCAGTGTATTAGTCTAGTTCCTGTGGCCTGCATAACAACATGTAGCAGCTCCTTCTCCATCACCATGTCTGCTTGCACACCACCATGCTCTCTACCATGATGGCGAACCTCTGCACTATAAGCCACTACCTGAATTAAGTTTTCCTTTATAAGAGTTGCTGTGGTCATGGTGTCTCTTCACAGCAATAGAAACCCTGAGATATCACATAATTCTCCATAATGTCTAAGAATATTATATTAGAATAACGATACATGATTGATTGGTAGGGACCAAGACCAATAGACATTCATTTAGTTTAAGATGGATCTTTATAAGAAAGCACATAAGGGCTGACAAGACAGTCCCGTGGTAAAGGCACTTGCCACTGAGCTTGAGGACCCGCAGTAAATCCCACGGATCCACATGATGGGAGGTGAGAACTGTCGTCTTCTGATGCCCACACGTGTGTGATGCCGCCTACGTGAACTGCACACAAACGCACAGAAACCCATGTATACAATAAGTAAGTAAAACTGTGTTTTTCTAAATGAGTGTTTGGGGCTTGGGACATGACTCAGAGTCTTAAGGCGCTTCTGGCTCAGCCTGGTGACCTGAGTTTGACCCCTAGTGTCCACATGTTGGAAGACATGAACCCACTTCCACAGTTGTCTTTGGACCTCTGCACTCATGCTGTGTCATGTACACATGCACACACACACATAATAAATAAATATATGTAATAGAAAAAACACAAACATGTGAATAACTATTTTCTTATGTTGGAAAGACACTAAGAATTGAAATGCTACTAGGCTGTGATTTGGAAACTTTGGACCTGACCTGACCTGACCTGGGGCAACCAGGAAATGAAGACATGACAGACACACAGACATACATGCGGAAAAGTTGGGATCAGGTGGGACTTGTGCTCTGCTGGAGACATCGGCTGCCTGGAAACTCAGTGTGTTTATCATACACAGCTCAGCAAGGGGGTAGGTGAGCTAATTTAGGTAGGGATCTGTGTAGGGGACCAGTCTCAGGCCACAATCACCCAGGAGGAAGAAGCTATGGTTAAGACTTCCTGCAGACACTGGCAACATCCTGACTCAGGCCTTGCCATTCCCGAGTCTGATGTGGGGAAAGAACATACCATTCCCATGAGTCTGGGGCAATGGCGTCCCTGACACAGCAGTACTCACGCCAATAATACACATTCACTCAGGACTTCATCTGTTCTCCACACTACTACATATTTAACATGCCCTCATTATGAATACGTCAGTTTGTTACAATGCCAACACCTATTTAAAAATTAAAACCAGCTGGCGGTGGTGGCACATGCCTTTAATCCCAGCACTCAGGAGGCCGAGGCAGGGGGATCTTTGTGAGTTCAATGCCAGCCTGGACTACAGAGTGAGATCCAGGAAAGGCGCAAAGCTACACAGAGAAACCCTGTCTTGAAAAACCAAAAAAAAAAAAAAAATTAAAATTAAAATTAAAATTAAAATTAAAACCAATAATGCTTCTGCCAGCAGGGTGTGATAGTGCACACCTTTAATCCCAGCACTCGGGAGGCAGGCAGATCTCTGAGTTTGAGGACAGCTTGGTCTACAGAGTGAGTTCCAGGACAGACAGGGCTACATAGAGAAACCTTGTTTTGAAAAAAAAAAGAAGAAAAGAAAAATTTTGTTTAAATGGAAGTGTTTGTGTGTGTGTGTGTATGTGTGTGTGTGTGTGTGTGTGTGTGTGTGTGTGTGTGTTGTATTTGCCTGTATGCTGCTATTGAAACCCACTTCATATTGTTATAAAAAACTTAAGATTATTTCCAGATCTGATCGTCAGAGAAGGGCAAGCCATACCATGTATTTTTCCGTCTCCACGAAGGAAAACAGAGTTAGTGAATCTTAAACTGGAAACGTGCAGAGAGTTAGCGACACAGTCTTACTGGACGTATAGAAACGTCTAGGATTTTCAGTTCTCTATCATGAGGGCTTCCTTCATTTGAGATCTTTCACTAAACGCCTATTTTAAGAAGCAGACAGGTGGGGATAACCGCGTTAGGTGACTATGTTAAAGAGAGGTGGCTGGAGAGATGGCTCAGTGGTTAGAGCACGCTGGCTGCTCTCCCAGAGGACCTGGTTCAGTTCCCAGCACCCACATGGCAGCTCACAGCCTTCTGTGATATTCAAGATACAGGGAATTCAATACCCTCTTCTGGCCTCTGTGGGCACCACGCATGCACACGGGGCACAGACATACATGCAGGCAAAACACCCACACACATAAAACAAGTGACAATAACAAACTTTTAAAGAGAGAGGACCGAGTTGGAGAAGGTTCAATGGTTAAGAGCACTTGTTGCTCTTGCAGAGGACCCAGGTTGGATTTCCAGCACCCACATGGTGGCTCACAACTGTCTTTAACTCCAGTTCCAGGGGATCTGATGCCCTCTTCTGGCCTTGGTGGGCACTGCATGCACATGGTGCGCATAAAAATAAGTAAATCTTTAGAAAAGGGAAATGTAGGCAGTGTAGGAAATGTAGTTCAGTGGGCCGTGGGAGCCCGTTCTAAGGTTCCTCGTGGCTTTACCCAGCAGGTCCTCATAGAGAGGATGATTAGGACCACGGACCTAAGTGCAGGTGTCTGAGATGGTCTGCACTTGGCTGTGCTGGGGGAGGAGGTCTTTTGCTCCACCCCTTGGCATCTCTATAAACACCCTGGGGCAGAGACAGTCGGGGCCCATTGGAATAGGTTCCAGGCCCTCTCGAGGCTGTCCTTTATTTTCTGTTTATCTCCACAATATAAATCCTTCTGTCTAATATTTCCTGCTGCTCACACTCAAGAAAACTCTGGGGAACTGTGGGGTTGGTGTGTAAACGCCCCACAGTGGGCAAAGGCATCTGCTGCAAAGCAAAAGAACCAGCTTGTTCCGGTTGTCTTCTGACCATCACACCAGCACGCCTACGTATACACACACACACACACACACACACACACACACACACACACACACATAAGGGGGGGAGGACAATGGGAAGAGAGAGAAATGCTCACCACTTCTTTACACTAGGTATACATGCCCTTTCAAATCCACAGCCACAAGAGAAGATGGATCTTCTCATGTGCATGCGTGTACACACGCACACTAATCCTCAGTGCTGGGAATCCAATCCACAGCCTCTTCCACCCCCAGAATACAGTTCTTGATGCCTTTGGTGAGGGAGACGGCGGCGGCGGCATAAATGCTGCTGCACCCAAGGAGATGGCTAGCACACTGAAGGGATGCCCACTTAGTCATGACAGGTGTCAGCAGCCTACAAAGTGTAGTCTCTAGAGCAAAACAGAGGGAGCTTTACGTCCACATCACGTTACCATCATATATGACGACGACTTTCCAGCTGATGAGCCATTGTTCTTATGACTGATTAAAACACACTTGATCACAGGCAGATCTTGGTCTGTAATGGTCTCAAGCATCATCACTGACAAAACAGCTGTAAAACAAAGCCAAAGTAATGACATTAGTACACACACATGCACCTTAGGGAGAAAAGAAGTGTTTGTCTTACCACGGAACAAAGATACAAACTGCAATCAGGGAAGAGTGACCAACAGAAAAGAATACGGGAAGTGACGTTTCATGAAAACCAGTCTGCTCTACATGAGGGATGCAGCCATTGAGAGCAGCATCCCACGGAGTCACCTGCAGTGATGGGAATGTCCCCATCTGTGCTGTCCAGCATGGTGGTCATTGACCACATGTAGCCATTAAGCTTTTGAAATGAGGCTGGTGGTCTTGAAACACTGATGCTGTTAACTCCAGGGTCCTGTAGTGGAGAGCACTTTCTCTGTCTCTCTCTGTTGCTCTCTGTCTCTGTCTCTCTCACTGGAGATCACATCAAAGACCTCAGAAAATGCATGCTAGGTCAATACCCTAGCAATATGTACTCTCTAGCAAGGTACATCCCAACCCCAGTCTCTCAAGGTTAGGAATTTTTCTTTATTGAGGTATTCATTTATTTACTTTTAGTTAATTTTGAGCTAGCATACAAAGCCATGTGTTTCATGATGGCATTTTTTTTTGTGTTTAGTTTTACTTAACCTTTTTGATTTAATAAATGCAAATATCTCAGTGGGCATACTGATATTTGGACACAAACATGCTCTGTGGAACGACCACCAGAATCAAGCTTACTCACCGACCCAGTGGCTCACGCACTGCCCTAAACAATGAGTTAACCCCAGATCACACCTAGTGCATGCATTTCCGTCATTCAGAATATCTTTCACTGGCATTTGAATGATGGACTTGATAGAGGCAAGAGGTAAATATATGCATCCAGCCTTCTCTGTCCTTGCGGTCTCATAGTCTCGGGATGTTAACACTCTTTCTTGTCCCACTCTAATGTTTTTACCCTCCACTCTTTTTTTAAATGTGATTTTGCCAGGTGTGGTGATGTGTGTCTTTAATCCCAGCACTTGGGAGGCAGAGATAAGTGGATCTCTGTGAGTCTGAGGCCAGCCTGGTCTATAAAGCACAATCTAGGCCAACCAAGGCTATATAGTTAAAAAAAAATAAATAACCAACCATCCCAGTAACAACCATGACTTCACAGTCTAGTTTGCTTAGATGGTACACATCACACATCAAAGCATGTGACTTTGGAAAAGGGTATATATGTCCTGACATCATACACACTCATGTTGGCAGTGAGCTTTTCTGTCCTCTCACACACCTGCTGGCCACACAAGGATTCCAGTTGTGTGACATTCTCAACAACATCTGCTAGAATGAGACCTTCAGTTTGCCTATTATTGTAAATGGTATCATTTGTGCGTGTGTGCTGGCATGTGCATGTGTGTGTGCCACAAGTCAGGTAGCTCAGCTTTTGTGACAAGTGCTTTTACCCGCTGGATCATCTTCTGCCTACAAGATTTCCGCTCTTCATAAGGTAGATGTGCCCTCTCACTGTGGCTCTTCTTCTGCCCTTTTCATTACTGGGCACAGTACCCCTTGCTAGCCACAGACGTCTGCCTCAGGCTCCCGAGAGCCAGAGTGACAGTGTGAGCCGTACATGGGCACGCTATGGCTTTAATTACCCCATTGAATTACAATGTATCCTTTCCCCTACTTTGAAAATATTCTCTCATTTCTTTTACTGGGGTGGTGCATCTCTTCAGATACTTTGACCATGTCAAGCTCTTTAGTGTTTATTTTTTAATTTTAAAAAAAAAGTGATGTGTCTATGTAACACACAATGCTCCCCACAGTTATGTACTCTGTAGCACATTGCAGCCTGTGTCTTCGATCTTTGTTTCCCTGGTGGCCTCCCTGGGTTCACCAGTTTGATCTTTTATCACCACTGTTTTGCTTCTCTTGTTCACTGACTTTAACTCTGGCCATTGTTTTCTTTATTTTGCTCATCTGGAGCTTGCAGCAGGTAGCTTGAAGGTAATTGGCCCCATAAGCTCACAGGGAGGGGCGCTATGGGAGATGTGGCCTTGTTGGAGCAGGGTGACTTTCTTGGAGGAAGTGTGTCACTGTGGGGGTGGGCTCTGAGGTCTCCTATGCTCAAGCCACGCCCAGTGGGACTGTTCACTTCCTGTAGAACTCCTTCTCCGGCACCATGTCTACCTGCACGCTGCCATGTTCCAATATGATGACAACGGACTAAACCACTGAAACTGTAAACCAGTGGAATGTTTTCCTTTATAAGAGTTGCCGTGGTCATGGTGTCTCTTCACAGCAATGAAAACCCTAACTAAGACACAGCTCAATTTACTATTTTCCTTCTGTTTCTTCTTCTCTTGTTTGTTTTGTTGTTGTTGTTTGAGAGAGGGTTGTCTCTCTGCACAGCCCTGCTGTCCTGGAACTCACTATGTAGACCACGCTGGCGTTGAACTCAAGATCCACCTCTGTCTCCTGAGTGCTGGGATTAAAGGTGTGTGCCACTATGCCTGGCTTTCTTTCTCATGGTTGAATGTGATGCCATTGGTTTGGGATATTGATTCTCTGTCAGTGGTTCACGCCTATAACCCCAGCACTGGAGAGGCTGAGCAGTAAGGCAATTTCCATGAGAAATTTTTAGACCAGTCTGGCTCACAACAAACAATCATGATACTGTAGCAAAAGCTCTAATTAATAATCAATAAGTAAATGCCTAATAATAATAATTTCTAATTTCTAAATTTGGGTCTGGGGGCATGATTCAGTAATAGAAGGCTTTCCTCAAGTGTGTGAGTTGCTTGGCTCAATACCCAACACCAAAAAACCCAAACAAACACAACTTGGGCTAGAATGTTGGCTCAGCAGTAATCCCTGCTCAAGTACAGCTTTAGAGGAACCCCCTTATTACCATATTCATCTCATTTTCTGCTGCAAGCCACAAGAATATATTATCGAGAGTCAGCTGTATATAATAAAGCTATATATAGAAAGATCAAGGAATCTTTCTAGAGGGAAGCAGTTATCAGGGAATATTTAGTGCTATTCAGCTTTTAATATATCAGGTGTCTTCTGCTATGAATTTCTTGTGTGCTCATATACTACTAGACCTTAAGAGCAAAAGCATAAGCTTCTCAGACCTACTGATGATCTGAACTAGGTAACACCCCTATACAGCCTAGGACACAGGTGGACTGTAGATGCATAGCTTTGTCTCTGTGCAAATGAAGCTCAGACTTCCCTTCCCCAGACTGGCCAAATGGCATTCCAGAGCATTTGACTGATAACAAAGGGTTTTTTGCATATCCAGGTACAAGTGAAGGCTGGGGCAGAATTCCTGGTTCAGGCAGAGTTGTATGGCTGGAGAGAAAGGAATAAGGCAGATCTTCTGTAGAGGATAAGGATTGGGTCAGGTGAGGAGAGGAGGAAAAGAAGAAATGAGCATGGATGGAGAAGCTGAAGATGAGATCAAAAACATAAGGGCTTCATCAGGGCTATGAGAGGACAGGAAAAGAAGAGACAGAGAAGAGCTAGGCATGAGGGCAGAACAGAAGCTGCGTAGAAGGAGAACTGACTGAGAAGAATGAAGTGTTTGGACTAAGAGTTTTGTGTACCTAGACTCATCTAATATCGTCAAAGATTAGATTATCAGCTGGTCATAGATTCTTCTCGGACCCTGGGAGCAGGCTATCGAGGGGCAGAACCTCTCATAGTCCACAATAATTTTCATTGTCATTCATTTCAAAATACATTTGATTTTCTGGTTTCTTCTTGACTCATGGACTCTTCAAAACCACTTTGATTTCTCAGTATTTGGTGAACTTCCAAATTTTTTTTTTCTGCTAACAATTTCTAATTTAATACCATTTCAGTCAAAAGCTCTATTTTGTACTTCTGGAGTCTTTCAAAGTCTGTTGAACTGTGTTTGATAGCTCAGCGCGCATTCTGTCTTTGTGAGCACATTCACTACGTGTACTTGGGAGGAAGCGGGGGTGGGGGGAAGCATTTGGCTGCTGCTGTCATGACAGCTTGGTCGACAGAGTCAACCAAGGCTTCTCTCTCCCTCGTTGGCCTCTTTTTCCTCAGGGTTCTGGTTACTGAGGGAGGGCTGAACTCTGTGAGGAGGCTGGTGGCTTTTCCCACTTTTCCTTGCAGCTCGACCAGAGTTGCCGATGCATACTCCCCCCTCTGACACCAGACATGGGATGTTCTTTTGACAAAACAAGGCTCACAGCATTACAAGTGACTCTGCCCTAAGAGACATTTTGATGCTGTGAAAGTCCCACCGCTGCTTAGTGTCAGCACAAACCTTTCCCTTCATTTAAGACGTTAACTAATTAATGTTGAGACAGGGTCTCACTGTGTAGCTCTAATAGGCCTGGAACTTGCTCTGTAGAGCAGGCTGGCCTTGAACTCATAGAGATCCGCCTGGCCCTGCCTCCCCAGTGCTGACATTAAAGGTGTGCGCCACCACACCTGGCCATTCCCTGTTTTCCTTTCAGCCTAGTGAGTTCTCATATGCAGGACTGACTTCATTTATGTGGCTCAAAGTTTGACCTTCTTTTTTTAACAAAATCTAATGAACCTGGCCTTTTAAAACAGTGGTTTTCATTTTCATATTTTAATTAAAACTTTATTGTAAAGAACTTGCCAATAAAAACATCACACACCAAAATGAACCTTTTTGTTGTGATATTGGTGTTATTTAAGTTCATGAGATTATTAGTGTGATTAAGCTCGAATCCTTCATCCTGTCCTTTGATTCTATCTGTCCTGTTTTCTTTTAATTCCCTTGTCTTCTTTTTCTGCCTCCTTTGGGAATAATTGACTTTTTACTTCATGCGTGTGTGTGTGTGTGTGTGTACAGTTGCACATGTGTACACTCCCACACATGTGCACACCTCCACACATGTGCATACAGAGGCCAGAGATTGACATTGGGTGTGTTCCTACATCACTCTCCACTTTATTTTCTAAGACAGGGTCTTTCGTTGAACCTGGGGTCTCTCTGTTTCAGCTAGACCAGCCAGCAAGCCACTGGGACTTACCTGTCTCTACATCCTGAGCACTAGAGTTATAGAGGCATGGCCTTTCCATGGGTGCAAAGGATTCAAACTCTCAGAAGGAAGGTATTTTTCAGATCCCTTCTTGTTGTATGACAAAACACTTTTCCTGGAGGGATACACACGTCGACTCAGCTCAGACAGGGAGCCCACAGTGAATCAAAGTAGGAACGCCGTCTAAGCCCAGCTTGCCGAACCAATGACTTTTATTGGGGTTACTTACATGAATATGGGGGAGGGGTTACTTGCAGGAACAGAAATGACTTGAGACATCTTCATCACCACCAAAGCCCATGCCAACATGGAGAACGGGTCACAAAAGCTGGGCACCTGGAGCACACTGCACACACAGCCTGCAAGCAGCTCAACAGGTTAGAGAGTGTCCTTCCCAAGTGACTCAGTTGGTCTCAACACCTTCTGAGCAGCTCTGCTAGTTTTTGTTTCTTGCAGGCAGCTGGTTGATCATGACCATCTCAAGAGTCTTCTTTGCAGATCGGCTTGTCTGAGTCTTCTTCGCAGCTTTTATTGCTTACTCTGATAGGGACCTAGAGAATCTGGTCAGTTTCAGGGACTTCCTGAGGCTATTTTGAGTTATTTACCACCCTGCTTAAAGAGTTTCACTGGAGGATAGAATGTTTCAATTTCAGAGGAAACTGTTACACAACACTACTCTGACAAATAATTTGTATCCATATTATACAAGTCACTCCTAAAACCCAATAATAAGAAAACAAGCAATCTAATAAGCAAACTAAGGTAATGATTAAATGAGTGGAAATTGCTTCACATCGTGGATCACTAGGGAAACAAATTAAACCATAATATGTTGCTACATCCTTATTAGAATGGGGGGAAGGGGACCAGGGACACAAACAGAAAACTGCCTGCAGCATGTGCTGACAACGGTGTTGAGCAACTGCCATTCCCATGGCCTAATCACTTGTAAACACAACTTGGTTAAGACAATAGTTGAGTCAGGCGGTGGCACACACCTTTTATCCTAGCACTTGGAAGGCAGAGGCAGGCGGATTTCTGTGAGTTCGAGGCCAGTCTGGTCTACAAAGCAGGTTCTAGGACAGCCAATGCTACATAAAGAAACACTGCCTCAACTGTCTAATAAAAAGCTGAAGGGCCAAAAGCTAGGCAAAGAAAGGATGGGTGGGGCTGCCAGGCAGAGAGAATAAGTAAGAGGAAAAAAATCTAAGAACAAGAAGAGAGAAGAAAGGAGAGAATGAGAATAAGGAAGAGAGGGAGATGCCCAGGGCCAGCCAGTCAGGCAGCTTCCATCCAGCTAGACAGAGTAGAACATACAGAAAAAGGTTAAAAAAAACAAAACAAAACAAACAAAACCAAAACCAGGGGGCTAGAGAGATGGCCCAGTGGTTAAGAGCATTGTCTGCTCTTCCAGAGGTCCTGAGTTCAATTCCCAGCAACCACATGGTGGTTCACAACCATCCATAATTCGATCTGGTGCCCTCTTCTGGCCTGTAAGCATACATGTAGACAGAATACTGTATACATAATAAATAAACAAATAAATAAATATTTAAAAAAAAAACCCGAGGGGAAACATAGATGAAGAGAAATAGGTTAAGTTAAAAGAACTAGCAGGAAAAGAGCTCAGCTAAGGCCGAGCATCCAAAACCAATAATAAGTGTCCATGCCATGATTTGGGGGCTGGTTGGTGGCCCAAAAGAAAAAGCCTGCTACAGAGGATGGCACTTGGGAGGGTGCTCTGAAGGGGATGGCATCAATCTAAAACCAAAGTTTGGGCTAACACAAGGACCATCGGGGCAACTCTCTCTTGAGAAGCCCACACTTCCTCTTGTGTATTCACCCCCCCACCCCCATCCCACTTGCCTCATGTTTAAGTCATATTAAAATCTTTTCTTAAAAAAAAAAAAAATACAACTTGCTGGGCAGTTGTGGCGCACTTTATCCCAGCACTAAGGAGGCAGAGGCAGGCAGATCTCTGTGAGTTCCAGGCCAGCCTGGGCTTCAGAGTGAGTTCCAGAACAGCTAGGCCTGTTACATAGAGAAAACTTGTCTCGGAAAATAAAAATCCAAAACTTGGCTTCACACACACACACACAAAAAAACAAAATTAGATGCACCCAAGTGTGGTAGTGCATTCATCTAAGCCGTCCTGAGCTTACAGTATTCAGGAGGCAGGGGCAGGAGGATCACCTTAACTCTCAGGTCAGGCGAGGCTGGTCTGCAGGAGTTCAAAGCCAGTGAGAGCTACCCAGTGAGGCTGTGTCTCAACAGACAAACATAAAACACAAAGCCAATAAACATCTGCTCTCCAGTGACAGAACTATGGATCTAGATGGTTTGAAACAGACAGGAGAATGCTAAGACACATCATTTCCCTTTTTAAAAATAATACTAAAAAAAGTTTTAAGTTGTTGTATGTGTTTGCTGAATGTACCACATGCATGCCGGATACCTTCAGAGGCTGAAGGAGGACGTCAGATCCCCTAGAACTGGAGTCACAAATGGATGTGAGCTACCATGAGGGTGTGGGGAAGAGAACCTGGGTTCTCTGTCGGAGCAGCAGTAAGTACTCTTTTCTTTTCTTTCTTTTTTTTTTTTTTTTTTTTTTTTTTGAGACAGGGTTTCTCTGCGTAGCTTTGTGCCTTTCCTGGAGCTCACTTGGTAGCCCAGGCTGGCCTCGAACTCACAGAGATCCGCCTGGCTCTGCCTCCCGAGTGCTGGGATTAAAGGCGTGCGCCACCAACGCCCGGCTCTTTTTTTTTTTTTTTTTTTTTTTAAGATTTATTTATTTATTTATTATGTATACAGCATGTATGACTGCAGGCCAGAAGAGGGCACCAGATCTCATTACAGATGGTTGTGAGCCACCATGTGGTTGCTGGGAATTGAACTCAGGACCTCTGGAAGAACAAGCAGTGCTCTTAACCTCTGAGCCATCTCTCCAGCCCCGGTAAGTAAGTACTCTTAACAGCTGAGCCCTCTCTCCAGTGCCAATGCCTCATTTCCAAATGAAGTCTTGTGAGGCAGCCAGAACTGGCTGAGAAGTAGAGAGCTGAGTTCAAGCTCCCCTCTGGAAGTTTGGTTTTAATAACACTGAATTTGAACAAATTATTTAACCTCTTTGAGCCTCATTTTCATCATCTGGCAAATGAGGGCAACACATCAGGCTCCTTTTTTTCTGGTCATACTCTGTACTCTTTTGCTGTGGGAACGGTCTGTATGTAAAATGTGTTGCGCTGATTGGTTAATAAATAAAACACTGATTGGCCAGTAGCCAGGCAGGAAGTATAGGCGGGACAAGGAGAGAAGAGAATTCTGGGAACAGGAAGGCTGAGTCAGGAGTCGCAAGCCAGACACAAGGAAGCGAGATGTAAAATTACCGGTAAGCCACAGCCACGTGGGAACTTACAGATTAATAGAAATGGGTTAATTCAAGAAAGGAGAACTAGATAACAAGAAGCCTGCCACGGCCATACAGTTTGTAAGCAATGTAAGTCTCTGTGTGTTTACTTGGTTGGGTCTGAGCGCTGCGGGTCTGGCGGGTGACAAAGATTTGTCCTGACCATGGGCCAGGCAGGACTGGAGAAAACTTCAGCTACACTCTTTCCCTGTAAACTATCATGATTTTAACCACCATTATTTACTTATGGGCCCCAAACTTTTACCTCTCTGTGTCTCACACCTTTGAGTACATAGCCGTCTATCTGGGTGGCCCTCCAGGAATACCAAGGGAAATGGAAGTCACCTTTCCTTCCATGCCTCCTGCTGTCTCTGTTCTTCCTACGTCTCTTCAGTTATCATCCACATCCACACTGTCACCAAAGCCAGACATCTAGAAATCAGAGCACTTCTGCTGGGAACTCTTGGTCTCAAAGGATCCTGCCTCAGCATCCCAGTGTTAGGACTGTAGGGCGGCCATCCACCGCGCTCCAGGAGATAGCCCATCCAAGCAGTAGCCACACCCTAACATTTTTGCCTTCCTGATTCTCCTCAAATCTTCCCTCCGTTCTGCCTCTGTATTACCATTGTCACAAGTAAGTCTTGGCTGTTTCTGGCCTAAACCACTGCCGACAGCCTCCTCACTGGTTTCTGTGCAGTGGTTCAGCTGATGCACCCCATCCTCCACATAAACACCACACATCCTCCACTCGAAACCCCCCACAACTCACAGCACTGGTTCTTCCCTTCCTTGGACTCACTCACAGGTCCTTTTGAAAATCAAAGAAAGTAATGAACACTTTCCCTTAAAAGTAAACTAATGAGTCGGTGGTGGCGCATGCCTTTAATCCCAGCACTCGGGAGGCAGAGGCAGGTGGATCTCTGTGAGTTCAAGGCCAGCCTGGGCTACAAAGTGAGTTCCAGGACAGGCTCCAAAGCTACACAGAGAAACCCTGTCTCAAAAAACAAAACAAAAACAAAAAACAAAAAAAGTAAACAAGTGAAATAACATACTTGGATGATGGGGGGGCACAGTGGAAGAGGAAAAAACAGTATCATGGATCTCCTGAAATCAGTCAGAGATCCGTGGTCTCCATGATAAAGGTCAAACTCCAGGCCAGCAAGATGGCTCTCTGTGGGGGCTTGCCACCAAGCATGAGAACCTGAGTCTTGATCCCTGGGACCTACATGGTGGAATGAGACAACCAACTCCCTCAAGTTGTCCTCTGACCTCCATACACGAGCCTTGGTACTCCTGCACACAATCGAATGCATACACACACACACACACACACACACACACACACACACACACACACACACACAAAGCATAAAAAAAATCAACTTCCTGTGTTATAACTTTATAAAGGATAACCACTGTAATCCCAGAGACCTTACATACTGTGTCCCAGCAACCGAGACCTGAGTTATGGTTTTGCTCAAGTTTGTTACCTCTGAACCTCGTCCCTTGCTGTCCCACTTACTGGGAGTGTCCTCACCCTCTGCATTCCCCATCATCCATCACACACCTTCCCAGCCACGGTTGGAATGATCTCCTCTTGGAAGCTTGGCCTCGTTTTTCTGTTTGGGTTCGAGGCTACACTTCTGCACATGCTTCCAAAATTGCCTCGGTTCCAGCTCTGTGCCTGACTCTCGCTGTCGGCACCAGAGCGTTAGCCTGGCAATCCTTTGAGGGCAGTGCTGTGCAGCACTTTGGAGGTCACTGAATGGTATCTGGGAAGGTGCTGGGGACAGAACCTGGTTCCCATGAATGCTGGGCTCTAACACTGAGGCACACCACCACCCTGTGCAGCTTTTTTTTTTTTTTTTTGGTTTTTCGAGACAGGGTTTCTCTGTGTAGCTTTGCGCCTTTCCTGGAGCTCACTTGGTAGCCCAGGCTGGCCTCGAACTCACAGAGATCCACCTGCCTCTGCCTCCCGAGTGCTGGGATTAAAGGCGTGCGCCACCACCGCCCGGCAACCCTGTGCAGCTTTTAATGTGGGTCCTATAAGTAGACCTTGCTCCAAAGCACTTAGAAGAAGTGGGGGAGGGGAGGGAGAGAGGGAGGGAGGGAAGCCTTACACACGAGGACTGACTCCAAACCCTAAGGACATCTTCAGTCCCGGTGACGCCCCGCCTGAGGCAGACCCTACGGGAACCATCTGACGAAGGGGTCTCTCCTGCTCAGAAAGAGGAACTCCAGCTGCGGAGCCGGCGGCACCAGCTTGTTTCCTATTTGCATTGTGAGTCCTGAAATGTCTATCTGCGTTTCCTCCAAGAATAGCGTTGGGAAACCTGACTCTGATCACAGAGGATTCTGAAGGCTGCATTTGGTGGGTATCTTATAATTAAAACACAGTATTGGAGAGAAAGAACGGCAATAGCCTGCTCCAGTGTAGACTATAAATAATTCTATGGAGGATTCTTGGCTCCCAATCAACATAATAATGACAGTAGCGAAAAAACATATTTTTTTTTTTTTACTGTTTAACAACCCCAAAAATACCAATAGTTCCTCTTTTAGGATCTTATGCAACTCCTCTAGCCACAAAAGAACATTGTGTGTGTACTTTATATTATTTTTATATTTCTTTCACACGTGTTGGTGTCTAAAGAACAGAATGGTATGAGTCAAGTTAACGACCATCATGACTTCTACAACAGCTTTCGTATTTCAGGGCCGCTGAGGAGACCGTCACTGGAAAAGCAAACTAGGTCATGCAAGCTCAGGGCTCACACCTCACTTTCTTCTTAAAGGAAGAAAAGTTGTTGACGAGTAACTACAACTAAAGCCTCCTTAGAAGCCACAGTGAGGGAAAGTCTGAAGAGCCACAGAGTCAGACGGGCACAGTGACCCCAGCACTTGGAAGGCTGAGGTCGGAGGGACTCAAGACCCAGGACAACCTTGTCTGTGAGATTCTTTGGCTCAGAAAAAAAGAAGGAAAAAAAAACCCAACTACCAACAACAACAAAAATAACTCAGACTCCAAACACTCTCCTCTGGTAAACCCCTTTCCTAGAGGGTCATCAGTTCATGGGAGGGAGGGAGGGAGGGAGGGAGGGAGGGAGGGAGGGAGGAGGGAGGGGGCAGAGCAACAGGATCAAGCTATGGAGTATGTGAAGCCACATTTGTATTTCTATATGTGGGGGGCCCAAAGCAGCTTGAGCACACAGCTGGCATGACAGGCTTACTTGCAGGCGACACCCAGATCCAGGAAAAGCTATAAGCATAAGCCAACATCACCCAGGGATCCACCTAGGGATGGCCAGCATCTAAGGGGAAAAACCTGACATCCCAAACATTCCAACCATCAGGTAAGATCAGATAAGATCGCCAGATGTCCCTGAGCCTAGCACATACCTATTCCCCTTTTGCAGATACCCCTAGACAAATGTCAGCCAATTAGGGTCCTGAACCCTGGAAATCCCCCCACCTCAACTTCTGCTATGATTAAAAAAACAAAACACCCCACCTGGGCTTGGGGCTGTCTGCTCTTACCACTGCATCAGACAGACATAGAGACCAAGCTTGAGCTTGAAATAAAGGCTCTTTGCATTTACCTGCAGGACTTGGTCTCCATGGTGGTCTTTTGGGGGTCCCCGAAAGCTGGGCGTAACACTATTATCTTCAAGACCCCTTTGTAACTCCTGAGGGCTGGGTGTGGTCACACACATGCTTGTAATCCCAGGACTAAGGAGGCAGAGGCAGGTGGACTCGGAGGTCAGCTTGGGATACCACCTGAAAAAACCCTCTTACAAAGCCCAAAGGACGAGTGGGAAGACAATAAAATGCAATAGTCTACTTTGTGTGCTAATTAATTCTTTTTTTTTTTTTTTTTTTTGGTTTTTCGAGACAGGGTTTCTCTGTGTAGCTTTGCGCCTTTCCTGGAGTTCACTTGGTAGCCCAGGCTGGCCTCGAACTCACAGAGATCCACCTGGCTCTGCCTCCCGAGTGCTGGGATTAAAGGCGTGCGCCACCAACGCCCGGCTGTGCTAATTAATTCTTAAGAATAAAAGTTTGCAGTGCTCCTCAGATTATTTGCTCTTTTTGTCAAATCAAAACTTCACCAGAGCCAGGTGGGGTAGCACATGCCTTTATTCCTAGCACTAAAAAACAGGCCGGTAGATGGATATCTGTGCATTTGAGGCCTACATAGTGAGTTCCAGGCCAGCCAGGACCCTGTCTCAAAACAAAACAACACATGCTAGGTGATACTTAGGAGGTATTCTGAGTCAGCAATCTATAGATGGCAGTCTTCCTTCGTTCCTTTCCCTCCTCCTTCCCTCCCCTCCTTCCTTCCTCTCTCCCTTCCCCCGTCCTTCCTCCCTCCCTCCCCCCTCCCTCTCTCCCTCCCTCCCTCCCTTCTTCTCTCCCTCCCTCCCTCCCTCCCCCCTTCCTTCCTTCCTCCCTTCCTTCCTTCCTTCCTTCCTTCCTTCCTTCCTTCCTTCCTTCCTTCCTCCTTTCCTTCCCTTTTGATGGCAATCTCCAACACTGAATGCTTATTTCACAGTCAGGGGCTCCAGCCACACAGATTTCTGAGTATCATTAGGGAATGAAGACCCGAGAGGCACGGTCTAAACTGAGAAGATGATGTGGGGGAAGTGGGGAGGTTCTCAGTGGAGTGCAAATATTCCCTGGTGATAAAATGTAGTCAACACATTTGTCCAAAGAACCATTCAGAAGACTGCTCCTTGCAGGGGCCACGGCCTGAGCTGTGGAGCTTGAGACCAGCCTGGCTGACAGAACAGAATGGCCATCTGGGAAATTCAAACCAAGCCTGGCTTCTGAATGTGCCCTCATAGTCCCAGCACTCAGAAGGTCCCACCCCCGCTGGGGCCGGGGACCAGGAGTTCAAAGGCATCCTTGGTTACATATTAAGTTGGAGGTCAGCCTGGACAACATAAGACACTCTCTCTCTCTCTCTCTCTCTCTCTCTCTCTCTCTCTCTCATACACACACACACACACACACACACACACTTCCAAACTCAAACTGTTTCTTCCCCAAATGCAAAGATCATATTTGGTTAGGCAGTGGTAGCATACACCTTTAATCCCAGCCCTTGGGAGGCAGAGGCAGGGGACCTCTGTGAGCTTCAAGGCCAGCCTGGGCTACAGAGCAAGTGCCAGGGTAGCTAGGGCTATACAAAGAAATCATTGAAAACAAACAAACATAGATCATATTTGACTTTGTGACTGATCATTCATTTTTGCCTCAAATGCAAGAGCATTGCTGTTTCCATGGGCATATAATACAATCTATCTATATTTAAGTGGTTTTTTGAGGCAATGGCCTGGGAATTCCTATCCTTATCTGCTTGAAACTTCATTGAAGCATGCTGTTTTTATTTCACTTTTTAATTTTTTTTTTTTTTACCTTGTGTGTACATGTGTGGTTCACATGTGTGAGTGCAGGTGTGTGCAGGCCAGTGTGTACCTCTGGAGGTCAGAGGACAATCTCAGCTATCTTCATCTTCCACCTTGTTTGAGGTAAGGTTTCTTGGTTCTTATTTGCTGTTGCAGAAGGCAGGCTAGCTGACCTATGACTTGCCAGGAACTCTCCAGTCTCCTTCCCACCTCCCTGTAGGGGTTCTGGGACTAGACAACAAGCTCAGCTTTGAAATGGGTTCTGAGGTTCCAAACCCATGCCATTTTTAATCTATAGGCATTTAGTGATCAAAAACATCTGTCAGTATTACTTTGCCTCTTTCCTCATTGCCCCCTAAGCCCCACCCCCCAAAAGCTATGAAAACAATTGCTGGAAGGTTGAACCAACTAAAAGGAAACTTCAGGGGGCTGGAGAGATGGCTCAGCAGTTAAGAGCACTGGCTGCTCTTCCAGTGTACTGGGGTTTAATTTCCGGCACCCACATGATAGTTCAGAACCATCTGTAACTCTAATCCTAGGGGATTCGACTCCCTCTTCTGGCCTCTCTGTGTATTGCACACACATGGTGCATATACATACAGGCAGGCAAAACACCCATGAACACAAAAATAAATAAAATTTTTAAAGTAAATAAAAGGAAGCTTCATATCAAAATGCTTTTCCTGAGCCAAAATGATGGCTTAGTGAATAAAAGCACTTGTGGCCGTACCTGATGGCCCAAGTCCAATCCCTAGGACCCACGAAGTGAAAGGAGAGGACTGACTCCTACAAGTTGTCCTCTGACCTCCACCTGCTCACTGTGACACACACACACACACACACACACACACACACAGAGAGAGAGAGAGAGAATAAATGAACTTTTTATTTATTTATTTTTTAAAAAAGACATGTTTGACAATCTAGATGCCCATCAACTGAAGAATGGATTAAGAAAATGTGGCACATATACACAATGGAGTACTACTCAGCAGAGAAAAACAATGACAGCATGAAATTTGCAGGCAAATGGATGGAACTAGAAAATATCATCCTGGGTGAGGTAACCCAGACTCAGAAGGACAAACATGGTATGTACTCACTCATAAGTAAATACTAGATGTAAAGCAAAGGACAATCAGACTGCAGCCCACAGATCCAGGGAGGCTACCTAGCAGGGGGGACCTTAGGATGACTATGGCTTATAATAAGTTTTAGTTTTACCCAATCACTGGGCAAGCTTCAGTGAAACATTTCACTATTAGGATAAAAATTTGTACCATATCAAGCTGATGAAAGAAAATGCTGGCTATACTTTCAGGAGGGGAGGCTAAAATCTTTTTAGAATATGGATGAGCCTATAGAAAATGTCTGCCATAAATCAAACAGTGAAGGGGAAGATGAATAGGAATCTCACTTACACAACTTAAGGAAAACCTAGCTCTCTGAACAGATGAAGATACATCTCTTCTGTATCCCAGAGTCTAATCAATATTTATATGTATAATTCAGCTATCATTTGGCTTAAAAGGGCTTATTGGGAAATGTTATCATTTATGCTATTTTCTACAGAGAAAATATTTTCCAGTTTAAAATAACCCTGAACTTTTAAATTATAACCTGTTTTTATGTTCAGGCTATTTGAGTATTATTTCTCCTGCAGTTGTACATAAAATGTTTTTACGTTCAAAAAGAAAAGGACAAATACTATAGAATTGTATTATATGAAATATATAGAATATACAAATTCATAGAGACAGAAAGATTAGACCTTATCTCAAGACAGAGAAGAAAGGAATATAGAGCAGTGATTTCCTAAATACAGAATCTCTGTTTTGTGTGATGGAAAAACCCCACAAATGGACAGTAGTATCAGGACATAATATCATGAATATAGTAAATCAATACAATTAATGTAATTAATGAATATTATAAATATAATTATTGAATGAATACTGTGAATGTAAACAATGGATATCACAAATGTAATTAATATCATGAGTGTAATTAAAAAATAAATTTAGGGGCTGGAGAGATGGCTCAGAGGTTAAGAGCACTGGCTGTTCTTCCAGAGGTCCTGAGTTCAATTCCCAGCACCCACATGGTGGCTCACAACCATCTGTAATGAGATCTGGCGCCCTCTTCTGATGTGCAGGGATGCATGCAGGCAGAACACTGTATACATAATAAATAAATCTTTAAAAAATAAATAAATAAATTTAGAAAAAGATGAAAAAAAATTTTAAAAAAAGATGTTTGAGATTTTTTCCTGGGAAAGGCAAAGACCATGGATTTGCTAAATAGAATAAAACTGGCTATTTATGCATAAATTATGACACCATCATCTCTTTCCTTTTGGCACACATTGTCTAAAAAAGTTCTGTGTTGCCGGGCAGTGGTGGCGCACGCCTTTAATCCCAGCACTTGGGAGGCAGATCCAGGTGGATCTCTGTGAGTTTGAGGCCAGCCTGTGCTACCAAGTAAGTTCCAGGAAAGGCGCAAAGCTACACAGAGAAACCCTGTCTCGAAAAAACCAAAAAAAAAAAAAAAAAAAAAAAGTTCTGTGCTTGACACAGAAATAAGCATTCAATAACATGTGTTAAATTAAAAAATATTTCCCCTTATTTATCTTCTATTAATTTTTCTTATCTGAAGTTTTCCTGGGAAAATACGTAAACCTCCATCTTTTTTTAAAAAAATATTTAGTGTGTGTGTGTGTGTGTGTGTGTGTGTGTGTGTGTGTGTGTGTGTTTATTGGTATGTGTATGTTAAGTGCTGGTGTCCACATAGGCTCAGAGGGACGAGATCCCCAGAAGCTAGATTACAGGTGGTTGAGAGCTACCTGACAAGGATGCTGGGAACTGAACTCACGTCCTCTGCAAGAGCAGTGTGCACTTTTAACCACTGAGCCATCTCTCTAACCACGCCTTCTTAATCTTTAATATCTCCTTACCTTGTTTTCAATCAGACAACAGGCAGTTTCAAAAGCAATGGAAACATCTCAACTAATAACTAGGAGTTACTGCAAATGCCGTTTTATTTATAAAATGTAGATCATTCTTTAACAGCAGGCATGCATTCCCCAAATTTACGACAGGCAAATATGAAGTCCCTATGCAGAAATTAATAGCTAACCTAAATTCAGATGAGGCGAGAATTGAAACTAAAGCATTAGAGTCAAGGGCCATCAGGGATCTGGTATTCCCTCTAGTCCTAACCAACTTTTGCCCAGCCTCTTTGCCTCCAACCTCTTCCTCACCCACCCCTTCTTCAGTTCTTGAGAAGGAAAATAAAGTAAACATGGTGGTTTGAATTAGAATGTCCCCACAGGGTCATATATTTGAATGCTCGGTCCCCAGCTGGTTGAACTATTTGGAAAGGACTAGAAGGTATGGCTTTGGAGGAGGTGTGTCACTGGGGGTGGGCTTAGGTTTCGAAAGTCCACACCATTCCCAGTTAGCTTTTTCTGCTTGTGGATCAAGATGTGAGCACTCAGCTACTGCTCCACTGCCATGCCTGCTGCCTGCCACGCTCCCCAACACGATGGCCATGGACTCCAACCCTCTGAAACTATGAGCTCCATTAAAATAGTTTTCCTATAAGTTGCTTTGGTCATGGTGTCTTTACAGTAAAAGAAAAGTAACTAAGGCAGAAGTTTGTACCAGGAGTGGGGTGTGGAAGATTTTGGGACTTTGAACACTGTAAAGAGAGCTTAGTGCACCATTCTCCTAGGCACTTGGAAGACAGTAGTGTTAACTAGGAAGCTATATCTAGTGTTGACTAGACAGCAAAGTGGACTAGGGGGGCCCAGGTCAAGAGGTTTTAGAGGGAAAAATATTAGCAACGGGGCTTGAGATCCTTCTTGTGATGTTTTGGCAAAGAGTGTGGCTGCTTTTTGCCCTTGTCCTAAGAATCTGCCTGGGGACTACTTTCTTTGGCAGAGGATATTTCAGGACAGCCTAACACTGACAGTGTCATGTGGTTATCAGTGATCACTGTTATGCAGATCTACAACAAAACTGAGCAAGCGGGACAAAGAGAAATACAAAATGTACAGTTTAAGGAGAAAAGGGGCGCCAGGAAATTTAATGTTGAAGCCAAGTCTTGAGCTCAAAGAGATGAGAAGTTTAAAGAAAGACTTAATGTGAAGTTACATAAAGGGGAGTGGTATCCTCAGGGCAATATCCCACTTGGTTAAGCTTCCAACTTGCAAAGAGGAAATGCCTAAGGAATCTTCTGTTCCTAAATGCAGGAAAGCATGTTCAACAAAGGAAGGAAACAAAACTCATGCAAATGTAATTCCCGACCCAGCAGGCAGCAGAACTTGCCAGCACCAGCCATGAAGAATACAGGAGTAAAGGGGTTGGGGAATCTTCCTCTGCGGCTAAGGAGATACTCCGAGACCAGGCATGTATCAGGGAAGTCCCTTCATGGGGACCAGCAGAGGCCCATGCAAAGAGCTGTGAAAGTAGTGAAGCCTGGGTTTTGTTGGAGACCCTAGGATGTTGGGGACACCAAAGTTGTAGGATACCTGCCAAGGAACACTGCAGACCAGGAGTCAAACCAGCCCGAGGAAAAGGAGGGTGCTGTAGTCACCAAGGCCGGAAGGACAGGGCCACCCAAGCCCTTTGACATCAAACACAGAGAAGAGGTTTGGAGTTGGCCTTGCTGGGTTTCCATCTTGCTTTGATCCAGTATTTCCACACTATGCTCCCATTCTTCATTTTTGGAATGGTAATGTATATTCTGAACCATTGTATGTTGAAAGTTTACAGTTTGCTTTTTGATTTTGATTTTTACAGGGGGTTACAATCAAGAGACTGCCTTGAGTCTCAGAAGAGACTTTGAACTTTTAAACTGTGTCAAGATTATGATAGACTATGCGGACTTGGAAGTTGGATTAAATGCATCTTGCATTATGATAGGGCTATAAGTCTATGGGGGCCGGGGAGTAGAATATGTTGGTTTGAATGATAATGGCCCCATAGGCTCATCTATTTGAATGCTTATGCCACAGATGGTGGAACTGTTTGGGAAGGATTAGGTGTGGCCTTGTTGGAGGAGGTGTGTCACTAGGGGTGGACTGTGAGGTTCCAAAAGCCCTAGTAGGCAGTGGTGGTGCATGTCTTTAATCCCAGCAATCCCCAGGCACAGAGAGGCAGATCTCTGTGAGTTGGAGGCCAGTCTAGTCTGAGTTCCAGGACAGCCAGAGATACACAGAAAAACCCTGTCTCAAAAAAAAAAAAAAAAAAAAAAAAAAAAAGCAAAACAAAATAAAAAAGCCCAAGCCGTTCCCAGTTAGCTTTCTCTACCTCATGTCTGTGGATCTAGATGTAGCTCTCAGCTACTGCTCCAGCACCTTACCTACCTGCCCGCCTGCCTGCCACCATGCACCCCACCTCCCGTGCCATAATGATCATGGTCTCACCCTCTGAAACTGTAAGCAAGCCCCAATAAACTCTTTTTTAAATAAGTTGCTTTGGCCATGGTGTCTCTTCACAGCCATGGAAAAGTAACTAAGACAAGCATGACAGACAGACCAAAAACAGTGGCTAATTCAAGGCTCCAAATACAAACTCTCAGAATGAAAGACACAGTATCTCAGTTACTGTAATATTGAAATCCTTTCTTCACGGTGTCAGTGCCCAATGTAGATAAAGGCACAGAGAGCTCCTTCCTTTTGTGGGACATTTGCACACTGTGTAAAGGTGCTGTGGTTGGTGTAATAACAAGCTGAATGGTCAACAGCTGGGCAGAGGTATAGGCGGTAGTTCAGGGGAGAGAAAGGAAGGGCAGGAGGAAACTGGGCATGCCAGGAGAAACCAGGAGACATGGAGTGAAAACAGGAAGTACAAGATGGAAGAGAGGTAATGCCACATGATAGAATGTAGATTAATATAAATGGGTTAATTTAAGTTTTAACAGCTAGTCAGGAACAAGCCTAAGCTATAGGCCAAGCTTTTATAATTAAAAAGAAGTCTCCATGTCATTACTTAGGAGCTGACTGGTGGGACAGAGAAAGACTCAACACATATAGTATCCAACATGGAGGCTTGAATATCCATATAGGGGCTGAGAAAGCAGTCTCTCAGGTACCCTGGGCATACAGAGGCATGGCTTTTTAAAGAGGCCCTGCTGGACAGCCAAGCGCTTGAGCAGCCGGTACTAGGTACAAACTCCTGCTTCAGGCAGACACAGCAAATTCCCAGAGCTGGGGCGGGTAAATGTGGCTTCAGGGTCAGTACCCACTGACATGAGACTAGGCTCTCAGGGAACCGAGGGGGGGTGGAGCCAGTCACCAGGAGCCATATGCAAAGCAGAGCTGCATGGCAGTAGCCTAGCAGTTTAAGCTTTGGCACATACACACACACACACACACACACACACACACACACACACACACACACACACACACAAGCCATGTCCAGGCAGACAAAACCTCTGACAGAACAGGTCACAGTGTGTTTTAAAATGTGCTTAGATGCTCCAGAAAGAAAAGAAAATGGGTAAGAAAAAAAATAGTTTAAAAATAATAAAGTCTTTAAAGAGAGAGTGAAGTAACATTTAAAAAAAAAGCCACATAAAGACAGGAAATACACAGGGTGTCTAGATCCTGTCTGGTGTTTTGTTGACTTTGAATTTTTAAATGCTAATGTACAAAAAACAACAGCTGCTGAGAGACATTGGATTAGGGAAACTGCTAAATTAAACCAACCTATATATTTTAAGAACATCATAACTCAAAATGGAAGTCAGAAAATACGTTGCATTGAGGGAGGGATTATGCCTTTGTTTCCACAGAAAACAGAAAGTTATGGTTATCATGAAAATTAGTGAAGATCAGATTTGATTGGCAGAGACCTCCTGAAAGTCTTGGCTACAGACATGAAAAAAGAAACCAAGAAAGACTACAGGACAGGTGACATCTACTATGGGAACAGCTCTGAGAGAGAATGAAACGAGATAAATACTGTTGGCTACAGAGTCCTCGTGACTTATTATTACATGACATCCTTTCATATGGCATGGATAGAGGTTTGGCTCTACGGTCCAAACAAACTTAAAGCGTTAACAGATGCCTTTTACCTGCTCAAACAGAAAACAAACAAACAAACAAACAAATCTTTAATTGACTTGTGCACACACTTTCCATACTTGTGTTAACGCAGATATATAAGTTACTATTAAAAGTTTGTGTGCTTTCAGAAAAAAAGGACAAGGCACCAATGAAGACAAGTAGCCTAGGTGACCCAGCCTCTCAGAATGCCTCAGTTGCAGTTTCCTCAAAATTCTGAATCCAGAACAGCTTCAAAGCTGCTGGCTGAGATGGTCCAGCCTCACAGATTATTCCAGCCAGGACTTCAGATAAGCTCTACACTTTCCCATCACACAGAGACTAAACAAAAAATAATACAACTAGCTCTCCAAGGACTTGTCCATTATCCCAATTTTCACAGGGTCCCCTAAAGATGCTGTCGCCCCCCCCCCCCAGACGTCAGGAAGCAGTCTAGAGAACATGTTGCCCACATCCCAAGAGGTGGGGTGGATAGTTTTTGGTCATTTGGTGAGTTATGAATGTTTGTCATTGTTTAGGGGGTTTGGTTACAAGTTGGTCATGGCCAGGAAAAAAGCTGAACAAAGGAGATTAGATTGAGGGATCTCTTTCTGAAGGGCAAAAGGGGGATATAGTATAGAAATGATGGAATAAAAGGGTGGATTGAGTCTACTTTTGAACAACTAGTCTCAAATATTTTACACTGGTAAGGATTTTTGTATATTGGTACACATTTAAGATTATTTTTGTTATATTGTATGTATGTTTCTACTCTTTTTTTGTTGTTTGTTTGTTTTTGTTTTTTGAGACAGGGTTTCTCTGTGTAGCTTTGGAGCCTGTCCTGGAACTCACTTTGTAGCCCAGGCTGGCCTCGAACTCACAGAGATCTCCCTCCCTCTGCCTCCCGAGTGCTGGGATTAAAGGCGTGCGCCACCACCGCCCAGCATGTTTCTACTCTTGTTTAAGGTATTGTACCTAATGCAGCTCATTTAAAACTGTAATGTAAAATTCTAGTCCTTGAAAGCTATTATTATAAACCATTTATGTTGTGGGATATTTATATACTGTGTGAAGGTGTATTTGCTGTGATTGGTGTAATAAGCTGAATGGCCAATAGCTAGGCAGGAGGTATATGCAGGATTTCCACGGACAGAAAGGAAGAAGAGGAGAAATCTAGGTGCACAGGGAGAAGACAGGAGACATGGAGAGAAAACAGGAGGTGCAAAGTGGAAGAGAGGTAAAGCCACATGATAGAACATAGATTAATATAAGTAGGTTAATTTAAGTTATAAGAGCTAGTTAGGAACAAGCCTAAGATATAGGACAAGCTTTCATAATTAATAAGAGGTCTCTGTGTTGTTATTTGTGAACTGGCAGCCTAAAGAAAAATCTTCCCTCTCTTCCATCATTATCCTTGAAAAATGGTACTTACAAAAGAAACCAAGCTCTCCTCTTGTAATGTAAGACATTTAACGTATTTGAAGTCTTTACTTTTTTTTTTTTTTGGTTTTTCGAGACAGTGTTTCTCTGTGTAGCTCTGGCTGTCCTGGAACTCACTTTGTATGTAGACCAGGCTGGCCTTAAGCTCACTGAGGTCTGCCTGCCACTGCCTCCCAAGTTCTGGCATTAAAGGTGTGCACCACCGTGCTTGGCTGAACATCCCTACTTTTAAGCTCCTTACTTCACCCAAGAAGAAAATACTTATGGGCAAGCATCCACACAGCTAGTAGGGATGTGAATTGGTAGACTACTCTGGAAAACTCCTTTGCAGTACCTACCCAAACTGCATATATGCCCTCCCTCCGGGAAAATCCCACAAGAAACGGGAGTTTAGGTACAGCAAAAAACAGAACGATGATCATAGCAGTATTATTTGTAATTATAACAAAAACAGAAGCAAGTTCTTTTTTTTTCTTTTTTTTGTTTTTTTTTTTTTTTTTTTGGTTTTTCAAGACAGGGTTTCTCTGTGTAGCTTTGCGCCGTTCCTGGAACTCACTTGGTAGCCCAGGCTGGCCTCGAACTCACAGAGATCCCACCTGGCTCTGCCTCCCATGTGCTGGGATTAAAGGCGTGCAACACCACCACCCGGCCAGAAGCAAGTTCTTAAAAAGGGTTCTGAGAATTGAGCCCAGGGGCTTCATGCATACTAAGCAAGTACTCTACTATGGAGATCCATCCTTAGACCAGGAAGAGCTTGAATGACCAACAAGGGGATGATGGATAAACACGTGGTAAAGTGTATCATACCAAAGAATGGCAGTCAACGCTGTTTTCAAGGACTGTACTACAGGGAATGACTTTGTATGTAGACCAGGCTGGCCTTGAACTCACTGAGGTCTGCCTGCCTCTGCCTCCCAAGTTCTGGCATGAAAGGTGTGCACCACCGTGCAAGACTACAAAGTCTTCTCTCATAAGCACTACGTTGAGTCAACGAGGCTGGACACTGGGGCTGTAGAGAGGGCTCAGTAGTTAAGGAGTACTTGCTGTTGTTGCGAAGACCTGGGTTTGGTTTCTAGCACCCAAAGCCATCTGCAAGTCCACTTCAAGGGGGAGTCAACCACCTTTTCTGACCGTCACAGGCACACATGTGGTGCACACACACATGCAGGCAAACACTCGTACACATATCAAAATAAATACGCGGAGAGAACTAGAGCCGTGAAGCAGCATTAGGGGAGTGGGTCAGTGCTGCGGGGCATGCCTCAGACACAACATCAAGCCCTGAGTCGGATCCCCAGCGCTGCAGAGGGAAGGGACAGGGGCGGGGTGTCACCGTGACTTACTTTTTGTGAATTTCAAAACAGGCAAAAGTGATATAGGGTTTGAGAAATCAGAGTGGTGGTGGTCACTTTGGAGCTGAGTCACACTGTGTTTTCACACACACACACACACACACACACACACACACACACGACATACTGATATATAACAACAGATGGATGGACTCATAAAACTGTGCATATTTGTTGTCTGTGTGTTGCCCTTGAATCTGGAGAGGGATATAGACATTTCCTAAGAAGGAGTCCGATACAGTTTGAGCGCGGTTGGAAGCATTGCTCTGATGCCCAGTTACTTCCCTTAGACCCCTTTAGCCCTTTAGAAAATCTTTTCTGCTATGGAAAAGACACTAATATAACAAATAATAATAAGAAATACAACCAAAGCCTTTTGCATTAATAGAACCTGAAAGGCAAAGCATATTATATTATGTATTTGAAATGTACCTATTTAAAACTGGTGTAAGAAAGGTAAAACGTCGGTTTTCCCACCCTTTTTCTTTATATCCTACACTTTTTACTTTATGATTCTTATTTTTTTTTGAGCGATTGGAAATCATTTCTGCTTATTGTGTTACAAATATTTTCTCTATTTGTCACCGACAGTTCAAGCCCGAATCCTAGTCGGAGCTGAAGGGGAAGTAGGTTACCGGACAGATGAGGGCGCCAAGGCCAGACCGTAAGTGCCTCACAAGGCTGCAAAACTAGGGCAGGGCCCATCGTCCCCAGATTCCCAGAACTCTGTCTCCAACTTCAATTCAACCCAACCCCCTCATCTTCCCCAATAGAAAGCCCACGCGAACCGATCTGAACTGGGTCGGAAGGGACCTTGTCCTTATCGTTAACGTTTTCAATCACAGCTATCATCCAAGCAGGTAATTTGGGAGGGCAGTCCTCGGAGTTCTTGAAAATCTCACTAAGGGTTTAATCCTAGGATAAGAATAGAATGGAGAGGGGAAGGACAGCTAGTATTTTAATTTGTAAATCCGTTTTTTGGATAGTATTTCCAAAGTAACTAGCCATTGATCTAACCGAAAACTGGCACAGGTCGGGGTCGCCAGTGGGGATGACCGCTCTAGCAGAATATGCCGTTTTCCCATTAGAGTTTACTCGGTCAACCACGCCTCAAAGAGGTGAGAACGCCACCCCTCGAGAATCCACAGTAACCAGGAGACCAGGCTAGGGGTCCAGGGGACCAGCCACGGGTCGGGGGTCCGGGGCTACCCGTGCTGCTGCAGACTCTCCAGGACTGGCTGCCCGCACCCAAGCCCAAGCCTATGCGCGGCGGCCTGGGGACTGCAGAGGAGCGCTGCGGAGGGCGAGGGCGGGGGTGGGCGAGCGGCAGCCAAGTTCACCGCTTGCGCGGGAGGGCGCGAACGAGGGGAGGGGGGAACGCGGGGGTGGGGGTGCGCGCCGGGCCAGAGCGGGGAGGGGGCAAGGGGCCTTACCGAGCAGCGGCAGTCGGCCGCCGCGCCGCGCCAACACCCGCATGGCCTCCGGAGCGCGCGGTACCCAAGCCGCCGGCCCAGCCTGCGATGCGGCCCCAGCGGCGCACCCAGGGCTGCAGGTGGCTCGCCGAAGGATGCGCGTCACCGACCGCAGATTCCCTAGGACTGGTGCAGAGCAGAGGGGGAGGAACCTCTCCCCAGAGGCCCGGGCAGTGCGAGCCCCCAGGGCGGACAGGAGGGCTGACCTAGCGCAGCACTGCGGCCGAGCCCACGTGCCCGCCCTGGTCCGCAGCCTGCGCTCCTGGCGCCCGGGGCGCCCCGATTGCAGCGGGGGAGACTGGGTGTGGTCTCTCTAGGGAAGTTGCTCGGACAAGGTGGTTGGGGCCATATTGCGGTCCCTGGGAGTCCCCAGACCTCTCTGCTTTGGATTCCAGAGCGTGAGAAGAGCGGTGACCCACAGACCTCCCTCTTCGCGTGGGGGCATGATGCCCCCACGAAGGGTGCCAAATCGGTGCCACACACTGGCGACTCCGCAGGTTTTATTCCGCGCCTGGTAGATCTTCATTGTGGACTGATTTTCTTTGTCTCCCCCTCTTACCTCTTAGGATAACCAAGATTCCCATCTCCCTCCGATCCAGAAAAGCAGGCTCGGTTTCAATGTCAACTGAATAAATTGGGGAGGTTAAGCAGACGCTCAAACAAATTAGTGCATCTCAAAGGATGTTTGGAATTGTCCACTCCTACTTCGGGCTTTTAGTCTCATAGTGTTTCCAGGTGACAGTTATATTCCGTGCATCAAGCTGAATATTGAAAGCTCAGGGTAGCAGCCTGGCTTCTCCATTAAGGAACTCTCCTGAGCCGTTTGTCCTCTGTGTCCTAGATCACTCCCCACAATGACAGATGTGGATCAAATGGTCCGTGATGTCCCTCCATCATAGCAGTCCTATGCGCTTCATTCTTTTAATAGTTTTCTCTTCGGGCATGTGAGCATACGACCTCGGTCATCACTGTGTGTCCGTCCCCGTCCCTGTCCGTCCGTCCGTCCGTCCGTGTCTCTCCCCCCCACCCCCCTGCAGTCCACAGCATTTTCACTTTTCCCTCAGGGGAAGCTTTAAAGTGACTTCCATAATGCAGCCACTGTGGAAAATGACATGGGCTTGGTGCTTTAGGTATTTTAAGGTCATATGACCGACTCATCAACTCCACTTCTGGAATTGCAGCAGGGGCATAAAGAAATATTCCTACATTCCTGTCCACAGCAGCATTACTCACAGTAGTGAGGCTGCCCACTGAGGGTCGCCGGATGGAGAAAGTATACATATATAAGAGTGCATTTCATCTTTAATAAGAAGGACGATTCTGACATATGATACAACATGGGAATCTTGAAGACATTGTGCTAAGTAAAATGTGCAGAGACAGAAAGAAGCCGGGGACAAAGGGGTGGCAGAGCAGCAGGCAGGCATCTGATGAATACACGGTTTGCTTTTATAGAGTGAAAGGAATTACACACGTGTGAGCAGAGCGATTTGCCTAGCATGTGCAAGGCCCTAACACAGAGTCAGGCAGAGGGAGAGAGAAAACAGGCAATTTAATGTATATGTAAAGCAACAGGCAGGTTGGTCATGAGTAGGGACCTGGGCTACATGGTTAGTTCAGGGCTAGCCTGGGTTATACAGCAAGATTTTGTCATTAAAACAACAACAACAACAACAAAGGCTGGGTGGTAGTGCACACCTTTAATCCCAACACTTGGGAGGCAGACACAAGGCAGGTCTCTGGGAGTTCAAGGCCAGCCTGGGCTACAGAGGGAGTTCTAGTACAGCCAGGACTACACAGAGAAACCCTATCTCGAAAAAAAAAAATTATACTTAAAAACTTAAAGTTAGAAAAAGACATAAACCAGATACTATACCCCCATCTGAGTTTTAGAAATAACACATACATATGCTGAAAGCAGTGTACCAAAATCCAGCAAGATGCATCTGACTTGTGGCCCCATGAGCAAGAGAGAGATCAAGTCCTCATCAGAAACCTGAGTTCAAGCTCTGAGATATGAGAGACTGAACCCTCGGAATTCCACCCAGCTTCCATCCAAGTCCCTGCTTCAGACTTCCCCATGCTCTGCTGGCCCCTCCCACCAGAGATGACCTCCAGAAGGATATCTTTCCGCTTTGGCTGTTGCAAAGCCCAAGACAAGACCGGAGCCCAGCACCAAAAGAACAAGTTTGTTCCCTGGCCAATGAAAGTAAAGGGGAAATCCAGCCAGAAACACCACTTCCCAGCCCTCTGTAGTGAAGGCTCAGAGCTGGAGAATGCAGGAAAGTAAGAAGCGGGATGGGGGGTGCAGGGGTGGGGGTGGAGGGTGGGGGGAATGGTGGTGATGTCATATCCTGGGGTAGGCAGAGGCTGCCTGGCACTCGGCATCACCTATTTTCTGTTTGTCATCTGGTACTTGCTGTTGTGAGACTGTCTTTTACAAAGATGCTTATTTTAATAATATTTAATCAGTACTTGATACATTTAAATTATATTCAGTAAATACATTTAAGAAAAATTTAGGCTGGACAGTGGTGGCTCACGCCTTTAATCCCAGCACTCAGGGGGCAGAGGCAGGCGGATCTTTGTGAGTTCGAGGCCAGCCTGGTCTACAGAGCAAGATCCAGGAAAGGTACAAAGCTACACAGAGAAACCCTGTCTTAAAAAACCAAAAAAGAAAGAAAAATAAAAATTTAAATTTAATGGTAGTCTGAATATTCCTTTCTTTCTTTCTTTCTTTTTTTCTTGGTTTTTTAAGACAGGGTTTCTCTGTGTAGCTTTGTACCTTTCCTGGATCTTGCTCTTTAGACCAGGCTGGCCTCGAACTCACAGAGATCCGCCTGGCTCTGCCTCCCAAGTGCTGGGATTAAAGGCGTGCGCCAGCATAGCCCGGCTCTATTCATGGACTTTTATCATCTAAAATCTTTCTGGGGCTGGAGGGGTAGCTCTGTGGCATATCGCTAGCTTAGCTCTTGCAAGGCTCTGGGTTATATCACCAGCAAGAAAAAAGGAAAAAGAAAAAACACAAACTGAGAACCTTGAGGTCTTGTGAGCTCACTCGCTGCACTATGTGGAGCCCAGGCTGCTGAGGTCCCTCTCTGTGACTATTGATTATTCATCTGGAATCCGAAGCTAAAGCTTAGGGCCTGTTCCAGGACAAGTTCACGGTGGCCAACTTCACACGGAAGGGCACTTCTGCAAACCATGCCTTGTTTGTTGGCTTATGTTGTTTTTAAGTTTTCGCCTTTAATGAAGTGGAAAGAGAAGACATTGCATGACACCAATACTAAGTTTTTCCAGTCCTGGTACACCTTCAGTTACAATGATGGACAGCATTTTTTTTTTTTTTTTTTTTGTTTTTTCGAGACAGGGTTTCTCTGTGTAGCTTTGCGCCTTTCCTGGAACTCGCTTTGTAGACCAGGCTGGCCTCAAACTCACAGAGATCCGCCTGCCTCTGCCTCCTGAGTGCTGGGATTAAAGGCGTGTGCCACCACCACCCGGCAATGGACAGCATTTTCTAAAATTTGGGAGCTAGGTTTGTTGGCATACACCTGTAATCCCAGGAGGTTGAGGCGCACCTGAACGTTATTAGTTCAGCCTCGGCTACATAACAAGACCCTATCTAAAAACAAAACAAACAAACAAACAAGACAGGAGGGTGAGTAGCAGAGGGCGAAGTCAGTAAAGTGCTTGCCACTTAAGCAGGAGGATCCCGAACCCAGAGCCTCCTAACCACTGAGCTACCCACTAGCTCCCATTTGTTTTTAATCAGGATCTACCCTCAGAGGCCAGGAGAGGGCACTGGTTCTCTTGGAGGTGGAGTCATAGGCAGTTGCCGGAACTGAACCTGGATACGCCCTAAAGAGCAGTGAGTGCGCTTAACAACAGAGCCGTCCCTCTAACCCTGTATGCTGAAAACGTTAAATTCAGTCCCCAGAACCAATGTGAAAAAGGCCAGGAACGGTGTTGAACACTTGTAATACTGGCACTGAGGAGGCTGAAACCAACAACTCCCCAGGGGCCTCACGACCAGTCCAGCCTTTTGGGTGAAACCCAGGCCGGGGAGAGACTTTAACTCAAAAACCAAGATGGGAGCTAGCGAGGTTGCTCAGTGGTTAAGAGTGCTCAATGATGGGCTGGAGAGATGGCTCAGAGGTTAAGAGCACCGACTGCTCTTCCAGAGGTCCTGAGTTCAATTCCCAGCACCCACATGGTAGCTCACAACCATCTGTAATGAGATCTGGCACCCTCTTTCGTATACATAATAAATCTTTAAAAAATATATAAATTTTAAAAAAAAGTGCTTGATGAACAATCCTCACGACCTGAGTTCAAGTTTTCAGCACCCACATAAAAAGTCAGGCATGGTGGTGATGCAAGAGTGTTTCACACCTCAGTACTATACAACAGGGAGGATTGCTGGGGCTTGCTGGCCGCCATGTTAGCTCTGGGCTCAGCGACTGACCTTCCCAAGGGATGAGGGGAGATTGTTAGAGCACCTGACAATGTCCTCTGACCTTCCAGCACAGGCACGGGAGCATGCACCCACATATCGACACTCCTCACACTGTGTATATGCACCACACACAAACACCAAATAAATATTTTTTAAAAGAAAGTAAAAAGATGCTAGGGTGTTGGTGGCACAGGCCTTTGATCCCAGCACTTAGGAGGGAGAGGTAGGTGGATCTCTGAGTTCAAGTTCAGCCTGGTCTACAGAGTGAGTTCCAGGACAGCCCCCAGGAATAAACAGAGAAACCCTGTCTCAAGAGAGAGAGAGAGAGAGAGAGAGAGAGAGAGAGAGAGAGAGAGAGAGAGAGAGAGAGAGAGAGAAGTAAAAAGACAACCCACAGAACAGGAGAAAACATTTGGGTCCGGGGATTTAACTAGATTGGTAAAGTTGGGTTTGATCCAGAATGACATCAACCAGGGGTAGTGGTACCTGCCTGTCATCTTGGCACTTAGGAGGCAGAGGCAAGGGGATCAGAAATTCAAGGTCATCCTCAGTTACACAGCAAGTTGTAGGCCAGGTTGGGCTACATTTGATCACGTTTCAATAAATAAATAAATGATAGATAGATAGGTAGGTAGATAGATAGATAGATAGATAGATAGATAGATAGATAGATAGATAGATAGATAGACAGATAGATAGACAGATAGAGTGCTGGCTGGTTTTATATCAACTTAACATAAGCTAGAGTCATCAGCGAGGAGGGATCCTTGGTTGAGAAAATGTCTCCATAAGATCCTTAAGGCACTTTAATTAGTGATTGATGCAGGAGGGCTCAGGCCATTGTGGGTGGTGCCGTCCCTGGGCTGGTGGTCCTGGGTTCTATAAGAAAGCAGGCTGAGCAACCATGAGGAGCAAGCCAGTAAGCAGCACCCCTCCATGGCCTCTGTGTCAGCTCCTGCCTCCAGGTTCCTGCCCTCACTGCTTTTGATGATGAACTATTGTTGGGGAATATTATTCTAAGGTGTGTTACTTTTGTTTATGTGGCATTTGTTTAACTCTGTGAAGCCGTGTTGCTGTGCCTGTCTAAAACACCTGATGGTCTAATAAAGAACTGAATGGCCAATAGTAAGACAGGAGAAAGGATAGGCAGGGCTGGCAGGGAAAGAGAATAAATAGAAGGAGAAATCTGGGAGGAAAAAAAAAGTAGTCAGAGAAGGGGGAGGGCTCCAGGAGCCAGCCACCCAGCTACACAGAAAACCTCGGAGTAAGAGTAAGATTTGCTGGGTGGTGGTGGTGGCGGCGGCGGCGGCGGCGGCGGCGGCGGCGGCGGCGGCGGCGGCGGCGGCGGCGGCGGCGGCGGCGGCGCACGCCTTTAATCCCAGCATTCGAGAGGCAGAGGCAGGCAGATCTCTGTGAGTTCAAAGCCAGCCTGGTCTACAGAGCAAGATCCAGGACAGGCACCAAAACTACACAGAGAAACCCTGTCTTGAAAAAAACAAAACAACAACAAAAAAGAGTAAGATTACAGAAGTAAGAAAATGAAAAGCCCAGAGGCAACAGGTAGACAGAATAATTTAAGTTAGGAAAAGCTGGCAAGAAATAAGCCAAGTTAAGGCTGGGCATTCATAAGTAATAATAAGCCTTCGTGTGTGATTCATTTGGGAGCTGGGTGGTGGGCCCCCAAAAGAGTTAAAAAACAACAACAACAACAACAACAAACTTATATGAAACTGTGAGTGGAATAAATCTTTCCTCCCCAGTTGCTTTTGGTCATGTTTCATCACAGCAATGGTAACCATAACTAAGACAGATGTGTGTGTGTGTGTGTGTGTGTGTGTGTGTGTGTGAGAGAGAGAGAGAGAGAGAGAGAGAGAGAGAGAGAGAGAGAGAGAGAATGAGACAGACAGACAGACACAGGCATGTGCCACCACCGCCTGGCATAAATATATTTAAAAAAACAAACAAACAAGAACCCCAAGAACAACAGCAGAAAGATGGATAGCACCTGAAGAATGACCCTCGGAATTGACCTCTGGCCTCGACACATTTGCTCACACGCATGCGTACCTGCACTCACGGGAACACACGCAGCTCCCTGCAAAAGGACCACGTCACAGATTTTCACCCTGTGATTGGACAGGGATAGTGCTAATCTTCCTGTGTTATGATTTTAGTATATGTGCTGCTGAAGCAAGTGCCAAGCTATAGATATTTTTAAAGGTTTATTTTAAAGTGTGTGTGTGTGTGTGTGTGTTGCTAGAGTTTTCCTGCCTTGCCCACAGTCAGGACAAATCTTTGTCACCCGCCAGTCCCACAGCCACTCAGACCCAACCAAGTAAACACAGAGACTTATATTGCTTACAAACTATATGGCCGTGGCAGGCTTCTTGCTAACTGTTCTTATATCTTAAAGTAACCCATTTCTAGAAATCTATACCTTGCCACGTGGCTCGTGGCTTACCAGCATCTTCACATGCTTCTTGTGCTGGCGGCATCTGGCAGTCAGTCCTTCTGACTTCCTGTCCTTTTATTTCTCCTCTCTGTTAATCCTGCCTATACTTCCTGCCTAGCCACAGCCGATCAGGTTTTATTTATTGATCAATCAGAACAACTTGACATACAGACCATCCCCCAGCACAGCCAAGTGCAGACCATCTCAGACACCTGCACTCAGGCCCGTGGTCCTAATCATCCTCTATGCGGACCTGCTGGGTAACGCCACAAAGAACCCAAGAAGGGCTCCCACAGGACATACAGAACATCCCACAGCAGAGAAGGCAGAACAGAAACACTATAAAAAGACAGACACACAGGAAGTAGCTCTGGTTCGGAGAACATCCCACAGCATGTGTGTGTGTGTGTGTGTGTGTGTGTGTGTAGCTATGTGCACATATGAGTGCCCGTGTCTGAGGAGACCAGAAGAGGGCACTGGATCCCATGGAGATGGAGTTACAGGTAGTTACGGGAACCAACCTCAAGTCTTCCTCAGTAGTGTTCCCTCTTAACCTCTGAGGTCTCTATGCTACTTTTTTTTTTCTTTTTAGTTAAAATCTGGTGCATGATATAATTTTTATGGCCACACCACTGCCTATAAACTGTATCTTTTTATGCAGCTTTTCATTTCCTGACGTGGAATGTTGCTTCCCCCGATCTGGCCGCTTGATTTCTCAGCACCTCTCTGCCCCAGTTCCCACCTTGGTGCTGCGTAGCACACCTCTCGCACCCTCTGCCCTCAAAGAACACAGACATCCTTGCTGCAGACAGCCCCTGCCTCACAAGCGCCCATCCACCTCCACCATTATGTCCGCTCTGAAAGGCCCCGTTGCCTGTACCTTAATTCAGGTTTAATTAGATCTGTGTGATTAGTCTGGAAGGTGAGCTTTGGAAGATGTTTACAGGAAGGAGAGGGAAGGATGTGATTGGACAGAGGGAAATCTGAAGGACCTACCATCAGTCAGGGCGACTGCTACGGGATGCTCCCGCCGGGAACTCACTGGATGAGTCAGGCTCACAGTTGGAGAAGGAGGAGGTTAAATGAAGCCAGGGGGATTGATTTCACATGGTGCTTTGATTTGAACGGGGAATTGGGTGAAACTAAGGCGGCATACATTTCATGCCATGGAAAGAAGGAAGAATATTTAGACCTTGTCCATATCACGGCAAAGATTTCGCAGTTGACCAGCAACCTGCTCACCTCTGAACAAAACCAGGCGGGAGCAAGCTTCAGGGCATTTTACTGCCGCGGTCAGGATTTCCGAGAAGATTTTATCCCTTTGGTTTCCCTCCTCCCTGACCTTAAAAACTGCAGCATCAGAGCAAACAGTAATTATATATGTGCATATAAACATTTATGACAACATATTTAATATCTTATATATTAATCTATAATACACTAATATAATGTCTATGACACTGGATCACATCTCTGAATTTATGGCTGACAACAACAACAACAACAAAAAATTCTGTTCACTGAAGACTTTTTATGCCTGAATCAATGCCAATGAATTCAAGTGACCACAAGCCCATTTTAGCTAAAGTTAAAATTGCTCACAGTCATGAGCCCAAGGGTCTCCACCTGCTAGTCTGCATGTCCTTGTGTGTCGCCGTCCTCAGAACACAGGCCGGACCTAAAGATTCACTCCTAACACAGGACATGGCACAAAGCAGTGGGGTGTCATTTCCCATGTCAGGTCACAAAAAGACACACCCTCTCCCCACCCCTCTCTCCTACAGCTTGTAAACTTCTCCGTGGAGAGGTCTAGACTTGAACAGGCACACATGTGAGCTTAGACAGTGATCCTGCAGGTCAAGGTTAAGATGGCTACAGTCTTAGTTTTGAAGGTAGTCTGAGGGCGAGTCTGAGTGGAGGGTCTTTCTGACACATAAAAACCAGGAAATAAAAAAGGGGGGCTGTTTCAGGCTACTAAGGTGTGGGGGAACCTGCTAAGCAGCCATCAGTAACTCTTAGCCTCCATTCCTTAGTCCACGTGCTGATGAAGAAAGGCACAGAACCATAGTCAAACCATTCATTCTGTTCTATGAAGGGAGGAAGCAGGGGATGGTGGCCCAGGCTGGTAATTCCAGCATTCCAGAGGCAGGAGGCTTAGCTGCGAATTCAAAGTCAGTTGGGGCTATGTCTCAAAAAAGCAGAAACAAAACAAAAAGCGAAGCGCTCTGAATGTGTTGAAAGAATAGCAATGCTAATTTACTAGTGCACATTATAAATGAACACATGTATTTCCATCCTTAAGGCTGCAGTTTGGGTCACGTGGTGTAAAGGCCTGGTCCCCAGGTAATGGTGCTATTGGGAGGTGGCAGGGCCTTTAGGTGGAGCCTGGTGGAAGAAAGAAAGTCACTGGGCACGTACCCTTGAAGGAGATATTACAAGCTGGTCCCTTTGTTTCTTCTCTGCCTTCCCGGCTGCCCTGAGGTAAATGGAGTGCCTCCATCCTGACGCCTCACCGTGATGTACTAAGCAACCAGAGTGAAACACTGGAAACCATGAGCCAAATGAAGCTTTCTGTTTTTCTGGGATTTATAACTGCTTTTGTTTTTGTTTTTATTTATTTACTTATTTATTTGTTTGGTTGGTTTTGGTTTTTCGAGACAGGGTTTCTCTGTGTAGTTTTGGTGCCTGTCCTGGATCTCGCTCTGTAGACCAGGCTGGCCTTGAACTCACTATTTTTGTTTTTTTAAACAGAAAGTTTACAGTGTAAAATGTCTTTTGTGTTGACCTACTCTGCATAGGATAGATGCTTTTGTACCAGTCAGTCATATGTTCCTTCTTGGGTCCAATGTCACAGATCATGGTGACGGCTTTTGGACTCAAACCCCTGAGAGTTTACTTTTCTCCAGCCCCGTTTTTCTCACTGAAACTCAAAATGACTTCCTGCATCGTATTCGCTGGCCAAGCCAGCAACTGATCCACAGATCACAAGGTACCGGGGTGGCTGTGGACCCGGCAGTGGCAGGGTGTGTTGCTGGCTGGAGTCCCTATAGCCCTGGGGACTGGTTAGAGCCTAAGGGGTTTGCTGTCTTCACGGCAGAGGTGGGGCTGGGGCTGGAGTCCTCTGGGAGCATCATCATCACCTAGGTGACCGTAGAGCCCAAGTTTGGCCAGTGTGCTGACCGTATCAGACAACCATACATTGATTTTATTTTTTTTTTAGTTTATTTGTCACAGCAATGGAAAATGAACTAACATAATATTTACAACACAGGCTGGAAGATAGCATAGAAGAAAGAGAAGAGGCTGTTTTAGTGATGTGTTTTTACTTTTTGGTTTCTCTAACCAGCTCTTCTGGCTGGTTTGGTTGTTTTGTTTTGTTCTTTTTTGTTGTTGTTGTTTTGTTTTGTTTTTTCGAGACAGGGTTTCTCTCTGTAGTTTTGGAACCTGTCCTGGAACTCACTCTGTAGACCAGGCTGGCCTTGAACTCACAGAGATCTGCCTGGCTCTGCCTCCCGAGTGTTGGGATTAAACTTCCAAGTGCTAGGATTAAAGGTGTGTGCCACCACCACCTGGCAAAACATTCCTTCTTTCTTTCTTTCTTTCTTTCTTTCTTTCTTTCTTTCTTTCTTTCTTTCTTTCTTTCTTTCTTTCTTTCTTCCTTCCTTCCTTCCTTCCTTCCTTCCTTCCTTTCTTTCTTTCTTTCTTTCTTTCTTTCTTTCTTTCTTTCTTTCTTTCATTCTTTGGTTTTTGAGACAAGGTTTCTCTGTGTAACAGCCCTAGCTGTCCTAGAACTCACTCTGTAGACCAGGCTGGCCTCAAACTCACAGAGATCCACCTGCCTTTGCCCGTTTTAATTAATTTTTGTTTTCTTTTAGACAGAGTCTCAATCTGTAGCCAGGTTGGTTGGAACTCACTATGTTGCCTAGGCTGGCCACAAACTCATGGTAATCCTGCTGAGGTTATGGGCATGATTTTCTCCCTGAAGTGACTGAGCTGAGGGTCTTGGTGTACATACTCTGAACCACACCTCCAACCCCATTAACCAAGTCATTATTTACCATCATCATCACCATCATCCTTTAGATGGGATTTTGCTATATGTAGCCCAAGCTGGCCTCAAACTCAAGGCAATTCTCCTGCCTCAGTCACCGGAGGGCTTGAATAAACAGCACAGCTAGGTCTTTAAGACTCAGTATCTGTGTTACATTTCACACACAATTTGGACCAAATTGGACATTCAATACTATATCTCAAGTGCTGGACAGCCATACACGGCTAGTGCAGCCATATAAGACAGCACTGTCTCAGATTTTCTGTGTGCCATCCAAAAAATATTATCTATACACATTACAAATAGCAGTTATATTATCTGTAAGTACAGTTTTGTTTTTTTTTTTCAAAACTCATGTTTCTTTATTATCAGTTCAAATTCTTCTATTAAAAACAAAAAACAAACAAAAAAACCCAGCTGGGTGGTAGTGGTGTATGCTTTTAATCCCAGCACTTGGGAGGCAGAAGCAGGCAGACATCAGTGAGTTCAAAACCAGTCTGGTCTACAAAGTGAGTTCCAGGACAGTAAGGACTGTTACACAGAGAAACTCTGTCTTGAAAAACCAACCTCCCCCCCCCCCCCCCCGCCAAAAAGAAAGGAAGGAAGGAAGAAAACAAGGGATGGCTCAGAGGTTAAGAGCATTGGCTGCTCTTCCAGAGGTCCTGAGTTCAGTTCCCAACAACCACATGGTGGCTCACAACCATCTGTACTGAGATCTGATGCCCTCTTCTGGCCTGCAGGCGTACATGCAGGCAGAACACTGTATACATAATAAATAAATCTTTAAAACAAACAAAACAAACAAACTAACAAATAATGATAATAGTAAGCACCCATGTCTAACTAATCTCCAATACTTGCCTAGGAAGGATTTCTTTCTTTTTTTTTTGACTTTTATTCTATAATATTGCTGCCACTTTTTTTTTTTTTTTTTTTTTTTTGGTATTTTTATTGATGCTGTGGATTGTCCTAGTTAGAGAAGACTAGTTGAGGAGGAGAGGGTTTATTTGGCTTCCAATTGTAGTCTGTCATTGGAGGAAGTTAGGGCAGGAGCTGATGCAGAGGCCATGGAAGGGGTGCTTTCTCATAGAACCCAGGACCGCCAGCCCAGGGACGGCACCACCCACAATGGGCGGGGCCCTCCTCCATCAATCACTGATTAAGAAAATGCTCTACAGGCTTGCCTACAGCCGGATCTTACCGAGGCATTTTCTCAATTGGGGTTCCCTTCTTTCAGGTAACTCTAGCTTGTGTCAAGCTGATATACAACCAGCCAGCCCATGGACGTTCTGTATTGGTTGCTTGTTCACGTGTTTTGATCTTGGTTTGTAACATGCTGCATGGTTACTTTGTTTCCTTCTCTCTGAGCAATGCGGGGGGATGGAGCCTGGCATCTCGAACACACTGGGAAGCTGCCTTCCTGCCCACGAACACCCACAGCCCAGTGGAAAGAAACTTCAGCCGTGACCTGGATAATCTCTAATCCTGGTAGATACTTCCGTGTGTAGAACAAAGGAATCATGGTGGTGCGTGCTTGACCTCTCAGTACTTGAGACATACCGTCAGGAGCTCGGATACTCTTTGGCTATACCGTAACTTCAAAGGTAGCCTGGGTGACATTTCAAAAACTGCAAAACAGGCCCGAGAGAGGGCGTGGCCTGCACCCACGGCCAAGCCGGATGATCTGAGTTCGATTTTAGGAGCCCCACGTGGTAGAAGGATAGGACCAACTCCTGAAAGTTGTCCTTTGACCTCTGCACATGCACAAAACACATAAAAAGAAAGTACAAAATAAAGAAAGAGAGAAAAGCCCAAGAAAGGGAGTTCTAGAAGGACCCAGCCCCCTCGAGTCACAGCCTGAAGACCGGAAGCTCTACTTCCAGCCACTCGCCATCACACAAGGGGGTAATTAACTGGCGTTGTACAGCACATCTGGAGGGGCCTCAAACCTCCTGCTGCCGTGCACCTGCGCACAGCCTGAGGCTCCAACGCAGAGGCCACTACTCTGCTTATGTACACCGTGCTTGTCTAAAATGCTAGGGAAGCTCCCTCCACTCTCCCGAGATCGACGGAGGAAGCAGTTCTCAGGTTCCAACATAAGCCATGGTATCGCTGTGCGTCTGTTACAGCTGAAGAAGCAACATAGAATCTACACGGCAACATCTAATTGGAATCAAAGTCTACACAAGCTGACACACAAAGGACACAAACTGACGGCCACAAGTGTGTTGTGAAAAGAAGGCTACCCCCTAGAAGAAGGCCCTCATATACTAGTGGAAGAGACATCGCCCCAATAGACACGGAGATCTATCTTAACATAGAAATATGAAAAAGAAGCCGGGCGGTGGTGGTGCACGCCTTTAATCCCAGCACTTGGGAGGCAGAGCCAGGCGAATCTCTGTCAGTTCGAGGCCGGCCTGGGCTACCAAGTGAGCTCCAGGAAAGGCACAAAGCTACGCAGAGAAACCCTGTCTGGAAAAACAAAAAAAAAAAAAAAATGAAAAAGAAAGCGACATGACCTTTCTAAAAGTCCATGGCTCTCTAGAAATGGATCCAAGGATACTGAAGTGGATGGATTATTGCAGAAAGACTGGAAAAGGATGATGCTAAATCTTAGTGACCTCAAGCAAATAACTAGATGGCTGGATGAAGGAAGACAATACAGGCATAAAGGAGAAATTCAGTAAGAGACAAAGATTTTGAAGAAAACAGGCAAACGAAGCGACGTAGGCAATTCCAGAACTTTCGTGTGTTGTTTTTAATTAGGGTCCCGCTATGCAGCTCCAGCGGACCTGGAACTCCATATGTAGACCCAGCTGGCCTTGAACTCCCAGAGATCCACTTGCTTCTGCCTCCCTCCTGAGTGCTAGAATTAAAGACATGTGCCAACTGACTCAGCTGCAATCCCAGCATTTGTGAGGTGGAGGCAGGTGAATCGGAAGGGCCCATGTTCACTTTGTAGCAAGTTTCTGGAGGTCGGGGCTACATGAAACACTGCCTTGAATAAAGAAGAAATCTTGGAGCTTAAAATCTCAATAAAGCAAATAAAAGTTGAAAGCCTCCAACAGACTAGAAACAGCATGAGAGAGACCATCAGGGACGGAAAACTAAGCTGAAGGATTAACACATTCAGACACACAAAGCCAAACTAGGGAAGAGTGACCAGAACACACCGGGATCTACAGGATGCCATTCAAAGACTAAGACTCAGAATCGGTGAATACGACTACCAACTGAAGCAACAGAAAATTCAATCGGTGAAACAATAGGAAAGTCTCCAAACTGTGGGAAAGATACGTAAATCCAGGCAGAGGAGGCATTTTCCATTCCGAGTAGACACAACCAGAAGTGAACCGGTACACATAATGTAATTAATAGTTGTGCTTACTGAGTACCTGAGTACGCCAGAGAGATGGATATTACAGCAGATGGCAGTAGAGCCCGCAGGATCATGGGGAATAACTTGAAAAGCAGAAGCCAGTTCGTTAGAAAACAGATCTCTCTCTCTCTCTCTCTCTCTCTCTCTCTCTCTCTCTCTCACACACACACACACACACACACACACACACACACACACACACAATCTATTACATACTGAAATTCAAATGTGATGATAATAAAGAAACTTAAATAAGTCAATAGTAATCAATGAGAGCAAAGCATTATGAAAAGTTTTCCAACAGAAGCCCAGGACTGGAAAGATCCACCACCAAATCTTGCCAGACCTTTAAACAAACAAACACCTAGAATCAGTGCTCTTCACACTCCTCTGTAAAAAGAAAGTGAAAGGATGTTTCCAAACTTCAATCTACAAACCCTATTACCCTGTTAAAAACCTGACCTAACAACACCATCAACAAAACTTTCTAACAATACCCTTCATAAATACAGATGCAACATTCCTCAACTGAGATACTTACAAACAAACAAACAAACAAAAAGATACTTGAAAACAGAATTTAGCAACATATTCATAACTCATACATGATGACCAAGTTGGTTTTAGCCCATGGGTGGTTCAACATGACAATAAGCGTAATTATAAAACACAAAATCAGGGATAAAAGTGATTTGAAACCATATCATCTCAGTAGATGCTCCAAAAGCCTTGATGTTTATTGCTCAACTTTTCTTCATGACAAAAACCCTGAAGAACTCAGTATAGAAGGCTCTTGCCTCAGGTCTTACTTAGGTTCCTATTGCTGCGATAAAACACATGACCGAAAATAACTCGGGAAGGAGCTTATCTCATCTTACAGTTTGTAGCCCATTATCCAGGGAAGTCAGGACAGGAACTCCAACAAGAGCCTGGAGGCAGGAGCTGATGCAGAGGCCGCGGAGGGGTGCTGCCTACTGGCTTGCTCCTCGTGGTTTGCTAAGCCTGCTTTCTGATAGAACCCAGGACCGGGGTTGGGGATTTAGCTCAGTGGTAGAGTGCTTGCCTAGCAAGTGCAAGGCCCTGGGTTGGATCCTCAGCTCCACAAATTAATTAATTAATTATTTTAAAAAGAACCCAGGACCACCTGCCCAGGCAAGGCACCACCCACAGTGAGCTGGCCCGCCCACCATCAATCACTAAACAAGAAAATGCCCTTTAGGTTTGCCCGTAGGCTAATCTGGTGGGGACATTTTCTCAGTTGAGGCTCCTTCTTCCAAATGACTGTAGCTTTTGTCAAGTTCACAGAACACCAGCCAGCACAGCTCAATCTAACAAAGCCTAAGATGGAACGAACTCACAACTCGCAGCTAATATTTTACCCAACGGGAGAAAGCTGAGAACATTTCCTCGAGAACGAGGGACAAGGCAAGCGTGTCTTTTGTCACCTCCCCACCCCAAACAGGGTTTCCCTGTGTGGCCCTGGCTGTCCTGGAACTCACCATGTAGACCAGGCTGGCCTACTTGAATTCAGAGGTCCACCTGGCTCTGCCTCCCAAATGCTGGGATTAAAGGCCTGCACCACCACTGCCAGGCTAAGGGTGTCTCTTGCTACCACGTTTATTCTATGTGGCACTTCAAATTTTACCCAAAGCAAATTAGGCAAGAGAAAGAAATAAGGACACAGATAGGAAAGGGAGGAGCCAAGACACCCCCACCCCTGTTGCAAACAGCATGGCTAGATTTAGCAAACCCTAAAGACTCCACCAGAAGACCATAGAGTAGAGAAGTCCAGTGAAGTAGCAGTATTCCAAATCAACATCTTTTCACAAGCAGTAATGAGTTCATGAAGAAACAGATCAGGAAAACAACCCCATTCACAATAGCAGAAAAAAAAATTTTTTTCTACAGAGAAAATATTTTACTGTTTAAAATAACCCTGGACTTTTAAATTATAACCTGTTTTTATGTTCAGGCTATCAGAGTATCATTTCTCTTGCAGTTGTACATAAAATGTTTTTACATTTAAAAAAAAGAACAAATACTATAGAATTGTATTACATGAAATATATAGAACATACAAATTCACAGAGACAGAAAGATCAGACGTTATCTCAAGATAGAGAAGAAAGGAATATAGAGCAATGATTTCCCAAGTACAGAATCTCTGTTTTGTGTGATGGAAAAACCCCACAAATGGATAGTACTATCAGGATATAATATCATGAATGTAATAAATCAATACAATTAATGAAAAAAAAACTACACCAGTTTGACCATATAGCTGCCAAGACAGGCTTAGGGGCCTGGTCACAGCTTCTGGTGACAGGTTTACTGGCAGGTACTACCTGGATCCCGGAAAAGCCATAACCTGACTCCACCCAGGGATGGGCCAGCATCTAAGGGGAAGCACCTGACATCCCAAACATCCAACCATTAAGATTAGATAAGATTACCAGATGTTAGATGTTCCTGAGCCTAGCACATACCTATTCCCCTTTTACAGACACCCCAAGACAAATATCAGCCAGTCAGGGTTCTGAACCCTGGAAATCCCCTCACCCCAACTTCCACTATGATAAAAACCCTACCTGGCCCAGGCTCAGGGCTCTCTGCTCTCACCACTGTGTAGGACAGAGACACCAAACTCAGGCTTGTATAAAAACTGTCTGCTTGATGGGTAATGCCTAGGGGGCACTCACCAACCTAAGACAGAGCATCTGTGTGGCCTGGGCAGGCCTCTCCATGACGGGTAAGGTGACCTGCTGATGTCCAATGCAACCTAAGTCAGAAGCTCATTTATTAGTAAATGGGGGACCTGTAGAGCCCTGCCCTCCCCCCATTTTGGGTAACTGTTGCCTTGCTTGCTGACCCTGACCTTGATATCCTCCCTAGGCTAATTCCCTCCTGGGTTTTACCCTCCTGAATGCTTAAGGGAAGTCCCTTGTCTGTGTATCCTGCATAGCGGGCAGTAACAGTTTAGATGCAAGATTGTAAAACATAAGTAGCGAACTTCTGCCCTCCGGGGTTCTCCCATTGTGCTGTAAGCCTGTATTTAAGACCTCCTCCCTCCTTCAATAAACAGCATTCGGCATTTAAAAAAAAAAAAAAGACTCTCTGCTTTTACATACAGGATTTGGTCTCTGTGGTGGTCTTTTGGGGGTTCCACAATCTGGGGCATAACACAGGAATAGCTCAGCAGTAAACCACTTGCCTAACATGCACAAGGCCCTGGGCTCAATCCCTAGCAAAACCAGAAAACACTTAGAAAACTGGAGAGGTGAAAGTTAACCCTGAAGGAAGAAAATAAAGATGACATTAGAAGAAGGAAACACCCTTGGGCTACGGTAGTGGCACACGCCTTTAATCCCAGCACTCTCTGGGAGGCAGAGCTAGGTGTTAGTTCAAGGCCAGCCTGGTCTACAGAGTGAGTTCCAGGACAGCCAGGGCTACACAGAGAAACCCTGTCTCGAAAAAAATGAACAAACAACAAAACAAAACCTAACAACAACAAAAAACACGTACTTCGTTCATGGATTGGAAGAATGACTATTCTTAAAATGGCCACATTTGTAATACACAATCTACAGATTAAATGGCATTGCCATCAAAATACCAATGACGTTATTCATAAAAGAAAAAAAATCGTAAAATTAATACGGAAGCACAAAAGACTCCAAATAGCCCAAACAGCAGGAAGGCCCATGCTAAAGGTATCAAATACCCAGCTTCAACCACACTGCAGAACCACACTAACACAACCAGCCTGGCTAGTGCATAAAACAAACATACGTATGCCTGCAACGGAATGGTCCCAAAATAGAGAAACGCAGCGCCAGCCGTCGGATCCTTGACCAAAGTGCCAAAAACTGATAAAAGCAAACGTCAACAGATGGTGGTGGGAAAACTGGGTGTCTGTTTAGAGAGGAAGGCCACTAGATCCCTCTCTCTCTTTAAAAACAAAAACAAAACAAACATGAATTAAATGTTTCCTGTGGTTTGACTGTTAAATGCCCTCCCCCGCGCCCGCAACTCCACCCCCCCTCCCCTAAGCTCATGCAGTTCAACACTGTGTGCCGCTGGGTGGCGCTATTGCGGAATGTTATGGCTCCTTAAGAAGCTGCAGCCCGGCTGGAGACAGGTTTTCTAGCCTGGCTGCATTTCCTGCCCTCTGCTTCCTGACTACTGATAAATGTGACCAGCTGCCTCAAGCTCCTGCATTATCTTATCATTTCCCTGCCACGACACAGCCCTCCTTAAACTGTAAACCACAGTTCCCTTCCTGCCTTAAGTTGCTTCTGGTCAGGCGTTTGGTCACAACAATGAGAAAATAGTAAATTAATTATCTTTTTTTTTTTTTAAGTATGTGTGGTATGCATGCAAACTCGGGTGGAGAACTGAGGTTGGTGGGAATTTTCTTGTTTCTCCTTACCTTATTCAGTGAGGCAGGAGCTCTCAGTCAAACCCAGAGCTCTGGGGGGTTGTCCCACTAGCCAGCTTGCTCTGGCTGGAATTACTGGCTGACCGCCATGCCCACGCAGCGTCTGCAGGGGCGCTGGGGATCTCAACTGGAGTCCTCTGGCTTTCACAACAAGCATTTTAACCACTGAGTATCTTCCCTGACCAAACACAGTCCTCTAAGACTCAAATTTTGTCTCCTGTGTTTCTTGTCCACCGAGGTGTGAACCGTCTGCTCCTCCATGCCCTCCTCTCTATGGACACTCGTGACTTTTGCGTCAGGTAAGTCCTTCTGCTCCCATTGTGTCCCACATCAGCAACAAGTGACTAACACAGGGAGATATTCATAGGAAAGGCTAAGCGAATAGAGAGGACATGGTCGTTAATACATGACAGGGATCTTGAAGATGTAATAAAGTTGATTAAAAAAGGGTGGGGGGCAGGGTTGGGGATTTAGCTCAGTGGTAGAGCGCTTGCCTAGCAAGTTCAAGGCCCTGGGTTAGTTCCTCAGCTCTGGAAAAAAAGAAAGAAAGAAAGGAAGGAAGGAAGAAAGGAAGGAAGGAAGGAAGGAAGGAAGGAAGGAAGGAAGAAAGAAAGAGCCAAGTATCTTGTGCTGTACTATCATAACAATTTCATTTTCATATTTTAATTTTGCTCATTTCCCAGTTTCTTATAATTGACATGCTAGATTATTACATTAGAAGTTCTCGTAAGTAACTGACTCATCATGCTGACTGGTGTTAAACACAGGGACAGCAGATGTCCAGGGCATACAGTTCATGGTTTTATTTCTTTAAAAATCTTCTTTAGAAACCTGGAGCTTATGCAGGGACACTTGGCTCAGTCTGGGAGGAAGGGACTGGACCTGCCTGGACTGAGTCTACCAGGTTGATCGCAGTCCTCAGGGGAGGACTTGTCCTGGAGGAGGTGGGAATGGGGGGTAGGCTGGGGGTAAGGGGAGGGGGTGGGAGGGGGGAGAATAGGGGAACCCATGGCTGATATGTAGAACTGAATGGTATTGTAAAATAAAAAATATATATATAAAATAAAAATAAAATAAAATAAAAATTAAAAAAAATATTCATGACAGTTGTGCTTATTACAATTCCATAATTTTATTAAATCACATAACTTGATGACATTGAAAAATCTTAAAATTTGGGCAAGGTAATGGTGCCGCACGCCTTTAATCCCAGCACTCAGGAGGCAGAGGCAGGCGGATCTCTGTGAGTTCGAGGCCAGCCTGGGCTACCAAGTGAGTTCCAGGAAAGGCGCAAAGCTACACAGAGAAACCCTGTCTCCAAAAACCAAAAAAAAAAAAAAAAGACTTAAAAAGTTATCAAAAATTAAATAGTCCAGTAAATGAATGGGCAAATGATCTGATCTGAACAGACTCTCTCCAAAGAGGTAGAAATGGTGTGTCTACAGAGATGGCTCAGCAGTTAAGAGTACTTCCTGCTCATCCAAGGGATCTGAGTTTGGTTCACAGCACCCACACTGGGTGATTTACAACTTCCTATAACTCTGGCTCCAGGGCATCTGATGCCCTTCTTCTGGCCTCATGTACCATACACACACACACACACACACACACACACACACACACACACACACACATACACACACACACACACACTTTTAAAATTAAAAAAATTAAAGTTCAAATAACAAATAAATATATGAAAAATGCTCAACATTTCTATCCATTAGGAAAATGCAAATCAAATCAAACTACATTAAGATCCCATTTCATGCCAGGCAGTGGTGGCACACACCTTTAATCCCAGAGCTCAGGCGACAGATCTCTGAGAGTTTACTGCCAGCCTGGTCCACAGAATGAGTTCCAGGACAGCCAAGGAAACATGGTAAAACCCTGCCTCAGAAACAAAATATTGGGCTGGAGAGATGGCTCAGAGGTTAAGAGCACTGGCTGTTCTTCCAGAGGTCCTGAGTTCAATTCCCAGCAACCACATGGTGGCTCACAACCATCTGTAATGAGATCTGGTGCCCTCTTCTATATACATAATAAACAAATAAATACCCTCTTCTGTATACATAGTAAATAAATAAATAAATCAACAACAACTATATGAAGAAACCCTGTCTTGAAAAACAAAAACAAAAACAATTTAAAAAAAAGAAACAAAATATTCCATTTCACCTGTTCAGAATGGCTACTATTCTGAGAGCTGAACAGATGCTATAACAGGCTGTCAGTCTTCTCTCAGAGATCAGGCCTCAGTTTCAGTTTCCTGAGACCAAGCAAGCTGTTTCTGAAAGAACCAGGAACAGTGGACAATCTTCAAAGCCCCTGACAGCAGTAATGAGGGAGATAGCATGTACCAAGATAGCCTGGGCCATCCCCTACAGTATCTCAAGGCAATGACCATACAGGGACAAATCCTCTACCCACCTTTGGAACTTGACCAAACTTGACCAAAGATGGTAAAACTGTAACCCTAGCCAGTCCCTGCTAACCTTAGCCAATCAGAGATGTATTAATGGCCAGGTGGTGGTGGCGCACACCTTTAATCCCAGCACTTGGGAGGCAGAAGCAGGTGGATCTCTGTGAGTTCGAAGCCAGCTACAGAGTGAGATCCAGGACAGGCTCCAAAGCTACACAGAGAAACCCTGTCTCGAAAAACCAACCAACCAAACAAACAAACAAACAAATAACAGAGATGTATTAACGTAACTGCTGCTTGTTTAACCAGTCATATCTGAGATGACCTAACTGTCCCTACAACTCCCCTTAGCTATGTATAAAAGGTGCCTGTGAGTGTCTCTTGAAGTCACCATTTTGCCTTTGTGTCAGATGTGCAGTCCCAGAATGCTGAAACTCTTGCTCTCAAGCACTAAATGCTCTTGTTGATTGCATATGTGGATGGTGGTCTTTTGTAGGACTTCTTGCAGAGCCTAACACTATGACTTCTCCCTTTCAACAAAACAGAACTGCCAGGGTTGGTGATATACTTCAGTTGGCAGAGTGCTTGCCTAAGATTCATGAGACTTTGCGTTTGATCTACAGCAGCATATAAAATTGGACATGATGGTACATGCCTATATTTCCAGCACTCCAGAGGTGGGGGCAGGAGGATCAGAAGGTTGTAGATAGACATTTTTCTCCCTCCCACCTGTTCCCAAATACCCAGAAGCCACTTCCCAATAATTGACTTGGAGGCTTAATATAAATTATAAATGCTCAGTTTATAGCTCAGGCTTATTAGTTATAAGCTCTTACATTTTAAGTTAACCCATATTTCTTATTTATGCTCATGTCATGTGCCATGCTAATAAAGGTACTGTCACATGGCAGCACCTTTATTAGCATGGCATGTTCATCTCCTGCTCCCTCTGCGTCTGGCTGGAGACTCCTGACTCTGCCCTTCCTCTTCCCAACATTCTTAGTTTGGTCACCCCACCTATACTTCCTGCCTGGCTACTGGCCAATCAGTGTTTTATTAAATCAATTCACCTGACAGATCTTTTCAGTGTACAAGAGGATGATTCCACAGCACAAGGTCATCCTCAGCTACACAGCAAATAAGAGGTTAGCCTGGGATACGTGAGACTGTCTCAAGGAAAAAAAAAGTTCCAGTTCATAGTGGGACATGGTGGCTCATGTCTATGCCAGCACTAATGTTGAGACAGGAGGAGGGCCATGAATTCAAGACAGTGAATTTAAGACCAGCCTACACTACAGTGTGAGACCTTGTCTTCAAATAAAATTCAGGTCACAACAGATGTCGTTACATGGTTCAGGCAAATATTTATTTATTCGTTTATTTATTTATTGGTGTGTTATTTATTTATTTAATTTTTTTACAGTACAAAATTCTTATCCTAATAGTGAAATGTTTCACTAAAGCTTGCCCAATGATTGGGTAAAACCAAAACTTATGGTAAGCCATAGTCATCCTAGGGTCCCCCCTGCTATATAGCCTACCTGGGTCTGTGGGTTGCAGTCTGATTGTCCTTTGCTTTATATCTAGAATCCATTTATGAGTGAGTACATACCATGTTCGTCCTTCTGAGTCTGGGTTATCTCACTCAGGATGATACTTTCTAGTTCCACCCATTTGTCAGGTGAACATTTTTAAAGCTACAATTCAAATGAATGCTCTCACTTACTCTGTTGCTGTTGGTTTGACTGGGTCTTTGGCCCCTTAAGACACTTTTGGGCTTTTAAGTTTTGCTAAGAATCTCCTTTGAGATTTTTATATTAATTTTCATAGCATTGCAAACAAATTTCTTTAAAAATACTTTCACCTAGCCGGGCATTGGTGTTGCATGCCTTTAATCCCAGCACTGGGGAGGCAGAACCAGGTGGATCTCTGTGAGTTCGAGGCCAGCCTGGTCTACAGAGCAAGATCCAGAACAGGCACCAAAACTACACAGAGAAACCCTGTCTCAAAAAACAAACAAACAAAAAACCTTCACCTTGAAATCCCACCTGTTAGATGGCTTCTATCAAAACACCAGAAAGCACTGTATGGGAGAGGGTGTGGCAATACGGAACCCAGGGTGCCAGTGCTGTAGGAAGAAGTATGGCAACTTCTACCATATGCTGCCATAATAATGTGATACAGAAGTTTGCCAAGAACAGAAAGCCAGGTCTCGGAAAGACATGCTCATACACACATTCACAGCAGCACTGCTCATAACAGCCAAAAGGTGGGAGCAAGCCAAACATGCCCTGAAGGAGACATCCAAAGGACATGTGCATCTGCATGCACTGCAATCTTGAGCAGCCCTGAGGAGGGGAACACGGTCCTGCTAAGTGGATTCTTGTTTAATAAACACAGTTTCAGTTTTTCAAGGTGAAAGCAGATCTGGAGACTGGCTCCGCCACAAAGTGAACATAGGATCTAGTTATCTTCTGCTGTCCACTCAACACAGCCCAGAGTTACCTGAGTAAGTCTCAACTGGGGGACTGCCTTGATTACTGGCCTGGGGGAGCATTTTCTTGATTGCTTATTGATGTGGGCCAGCTTAGCTCCCCGTGGCTGTTCCTTCCCTAAGCAGGGGGTCCTGGACTATATAAGAAAGATGAGCAGAGGCCAGGGAGCAATGTGTAAGCAGTTTTCCTCCATGGCTTCTGCCATGACTTCTCTCAGTGATGGATTGTGACCTGGAAGGGGAACATAATTCTTTCCTCCCCAAGTTGTTCTTTAGTAGTGGTGTTTATGACATCAACAGAAAGCAAAGTAGGACACATTGTTTTACTCATTTCTCGAAACCCCCAGAGACCACCAAGGAGCCGGTTTCCGATGCAAGCACACAAGGGTCCTTTTATTCAGGTTCAACCTGGGCCACTGCATGGCAGATGATGGAAATGTGGTGGTGGCCACGAGCCCAGGTGTAGAGAGTTTTTATAGAGAAAAACCACACGCCGGGATTACATGCTTGGGACTGGGTAGAAGGGATATGGGGCAAGGTGATTTTTTAAAAATGTTGGTCTAGACTTTGGGTGCGAAACCACATTTGAAACCATTGGGAAACCACAACCCGCTGAACAGGATTATCTGGACTGCTCAGCAGGATTATCTAGATATCTTCAAGAGCCATAAACCGCAGACAGAATGTCTGCAGGAGGATGCTGCTCTGTATCTGTTCCAGTTGTCATGGCACATTCCTGAGAACCGAGTACAGCAGGTGGTCTGAGATGGTGGCCCTTTCCCTAAGATGGAGCCTGGAAAGTCAAGTCCAGGCCCTCACAACATGACACTGCTAACCACTTAGAATAAAGGTGGTAACTTTTTTCTTATTTCTTCTTTTTTGTCTCTCTCTTCCATCCTTCCCTTTCCCCTCTTCCTGTCTTTCCCTCTCACTCTTCCTTCCTTCCTCAGTCTCTGGAGTGTGGGATTGAAGGCACACATCACCACATACGGCACAGAAACCTTTTAATGTCTTCCATGTGTATTGTCACAACTTTCCTAATTCCCATTCTGTTATTACTTTTTTTTTTTTTTGTTTACTTTTTGGAGGCTTTTGTAGTGTGGTATATCATATATAGTAAAATGACTCACACAGGTATGTATTGGTCAATAATCACAAAACAGGCACACTTTTTAAAATACACTTAATATCCCACTTCTGCACATTCCCTTCCAAAAGTTCTCCTTTCCCTTCTAATTTCTGATTACCATCCTAATTTCTGATACCATGGACTGGGTTTGCCCATCTCCACTCATTTATTAGTGGCATATTGCAAGATGAGCTCTGCTCTATTTCTTTCCCTTAACATCATGTTCATGAGATTCACCTATGTTGCTCATATAGCAATAATTACTGGCATATAGTATTCTGCAGATGAATGTATCACACAATTGTTTATCCACCTTATACTTCACAAGCATTAGTATTTGGGATGGTTGATGTTGGTCATCCAACTTAACTGGATGGACAATCAGCTAAGAGATAAACCATTAGGCCCACCTAGAAGGGACTGACTTGATCAGGTGGGGTGAAGTTGGAAGACCCATTCTAAATATGGTCAGTGGCTTCTGGTAGCAACCAGATCAAGGCTCCCGGGGAAGCCTATGCACTTTTCCGGCTTGCCTTCCGATTGTCTTCTGGTCATGCTCTCCAGTTCAGTCACTTTGCAGATGCCACTGCCCTTTTTTGCTGACATCAGATCACAGCTTCTTCAGTCTTCCAACACAGGCTGAAGATCAGCTGCTTTCCAGGAATCCTCCAGGCTTTTATCACCTGTTCTCTGGATTGAGCAGCTACCAGGCTCTCAACCTCAGTAGCATGAAGGCAGCCATTGTTGAACTACCCAGCCCAAATCATGTATGCAAGTCTGAGAAATCTTCTTGTAATATGTATTCATTTTATGAGTTCTGTTCCTCTGATGAACCTGATCCAGCATTTCCTCCACTACTGGCCTATAATGAACAGTGTTTTCTAGGACTAATGTGTACATTTTTAGATGCACAAATTTTTAAACTTTGAATCTTTTTAAGTTGCTGAGGATGGCCTTGAACTTGTGACCCTCTTGCCTTAGCCTCTGGAGTAGCTGGAATTACAGGTATGTACCAGCAGGCCTCCTCATTCATTTGCAGATCTTTTGTTTTATTTCATCCTTTCAACTTTCCTTTTTTTTTTTTTTTTTTTTTATTCTGATCAGGACTTGCAGTACAATGTTGCAGGCAATTCCCATGTCCTGATTTCAAATGAAAGGTTTTCAACACTTCAGTGGCACATACACCATGTCCTAGAAGTATGTGATATAACTTACTATGTTAAATATGATTTCACTTCTAGTTTATTGATTCATTTTTAGCTACATATAGATATGTGTGTGTCACTGCGTGGGGATATGCTGTATGTGTGCAGGTGCCCTGGAAGCCAGGAGAGCCTGTCAGATTGTCTGGAGCTGGTTCCGGGCGGTTGTGAGCAGCCAGACATGGGTGCTGGGAACCTTAATGCAAGTCCTTTACAAGACCAGCAGCAGTATTAACCGCTGAGCCATCTTTCCAGTCCCTAGTTGCAATTAAATTTTATAAAGTGGTTTTTCTGAAACTCTTGGGATTTTTCTCCCGTGCTGTCAATGTGACGGATGATATGGATTTTCAGCTGTCAAATCACACATTCCTGAAATGATTCATCTTTCATAGTGCTCATTGTGTTGTTAGATCCATTTATTGTTGCACTCATATATAAACAATTTGTTGAAGCAGACTTTTGTTGTAGAGCTTGGGCTAGACTAGAAACTCCCGGGTAGCCCAGGCTGCCCTCAAACTCAGCTCCCTTTTCATCAAACTCCCAAGTGCTGGATTTCAGACTGGAACCACCATTCTTGGCTCCTGATTCATTCATTTAGTTTTCTTTAAGGAATCGGTTCTACTGGCTCAGTGTTTTGTATTGACTATTGATTCTGTGCATTACTTTCTAGCATCTTTGAATTTCATTTTTCTTCCTTTATGTCATTGCTTAATAATTTTCAGCCTCATTCTTTTTTTTTTTTTTTAAATCTTTATTTATTATACATACAGTCTTCTGCCTGCATGTATGCTTGGACACCAGAAGAGGGCACCAGATCTCATTACAGATGGTTGTGAGCCACCATGTGGATACTGGGAACTGAACTCAGAACCTCTAGGAAAAGCAGCTAGTGCTCTTAACCTCTGAGCCATCTCTCCAACCCCAGCCTCATTCTTTTTTTTTTTTTTTTTTTTGTGATATATATTTTTTATTTTACAATACCATTCAGTTCTACATATCAGCCATGGGTTCCCCTATTCTCCCCCCTCCCACGCCCTCCCCATACCCCCAGCCCACCCTCCATTCCCACCTCCTCCAGGACAAGTCCTCCCCCGAGGACTGTGATCAACTTGGTAGACTCAGTCCAGGGAGGTCCAGTCCCTTCCTCCCAGACTAAGCCAAGTGTCCCTGCATAAGTTCCTGGTTTCAAACAGCCAATTCATGCAATGAGCACAGGACTTGGTCCCACTGCCTAGATGCCTCCCAAACTGATCAAGCCAATCAACTGTCTCACCTATTCAGAGGGCCTGATCCAGCTGGGAGCCCCTCAGCCTTTGGTTCATAGTTCATGTGTTTCCATTCATTTGCCCAGCCTCATTCTTAATCTATACATTTAAAGTTATTTTTCCTATTGTCTTTAATAGGAATTGTATCTCTTAAGATGTTATTTTATTTATATATTTTAATTTAATGTATTTTAATTTTTATTTAACACTTTCTAATTTTATTTATTTTTTTCTTAGCCTCTTGGGGTGTGTCCAACAGAGAATTTGGTTTAGTTTGGTTTGGTTTTTTAAAGTGTCTCACCATGTAGTGATGGCTGGCCTGGAACTCAATGTATAGACCTGGCTGGCCTCAAACTCACAGAGCTTCACCTGCCTCTGTCTCCCCAGGGCTGCACTCTATAGATTATTTATTTTGCTGCTGGGAATCTAACAAGACATTTTGAACATACTGGGTAGGGTTTCTGCCACTGTTTAGTTTCCTGCTCTATTTTTTTTTTTTCTTTTTTCAAGACAGGGTTTCTCTGTGCAGCTTTGGTGCCTTTCCTGGAACTCACTTTGTAGCCCAGGCTGGCCTTGAACTCAAAGAGATCCACCTGCCTCTGCCTCCCGAGTGGTGGGATTAAAGGCCTGTGCCACCACCACCCAGCTCCAGCTCTACTCCTATTCATTCATTAATACAATGATGTATTTTTTTTTTATTTCTGTGTAAGAGTGTTTTGCCTGCATACGTTTGTGTACCTGTTCTGTGTGTGCACAATGTCCTCTGAGGCCAAAAGAAGGTCTTGGATCCCTGGAACTGGAGTTACTGAGGGCTGTGAGCTGCCATGAGGGTGCTGAGAATTGAACCTGGGTCCTCTGGAAGAGCAGCTAGTGCTCTTAACTGATGGATCATCTCTCCAGACTTGGTTTTCTTTTTTCAAAATTTGTTTCTTTATTATGTATTCAGTGCTCTGTCTGCATATCTGCCTGCAGGCCAGAAGAGGGCATCAGATCTCATTTTAGATGGTTGTGAGCCACCATGTGGTTGCTGGGAATTGAACTCAGAGCCTCTGAAGAGCAACCACTGCTCTTAACCTCTAAGCCATCTCTCCAGCCCCTGTTTTCTTTTAAAGCTTGATTGTTGACATTATTTTCTGGTCCAAGTCCATTGTAATTAAAAACAGTGTGTTTGGGATTCAGGAGATGCTCAGGGTATAGAGAGCACACAGTGGTTTTTTTTTTTTTTTTTTTTTTTTGGTGTTTGGAGACAGAGTTTCTCTGTGTTGTTTTGGTGCCTGTCCTGGATCTCGCTCTGTAGACCAGGCTGGCCTTGAACTCACAGAGATTTGCCTGGCTCTGCCTCGCTAGTGCTGGGACTAAAGGCATGCGCCACCACCGCCAGTCTGCATCCAGTGTTCTCGAAGAGGACCTGGATTCATTTCCTGGTGCCCATCCACATCTGGTAGTTCACCATCCCCTGGAACTCCAGTTCTCAAGGATCTGATGCCTCTGGCCTTGGCAGACAGCTGTGCAGACCGACATATATTAGAAATAATTTTTAAAAATCTATGTATACTTTCACAGGGGTTGACTACCTTGTTTGCCAGGGAAACCTCCACAGCAATACAGGTAAGTGCCGCTGCTGCTGGGTGTCCGCTGGAGCTCCAAGGTTGCTGGAGACAAAGTACGGCCTTTTTGCTAGACACAGAGAAGTCACAATGGAACTGAGCTGGATGCTTCACCTCTGCGTGCCCTTGTAGTGCAGGAAGGGGCTCTGTAGGCTGCTGGGAGAGAATTATCAGCAAGTCCCGCTCCGGGAAGTCTGGGTGTAAACACTGCAGCCCGACAAGAGATGTGCCCACTGCCGCAGCAGGGGCAAGTCTGTTGTGGGGGTAACCAACTGTTTTCCCATCACTGGGCTGGAGGCCTGCTCCACAGGAGGGGGGTTCCTGTCTGACACTGTGAGCTGGTTAAATGGACAGGACCTGCCCATCAAAGTGCCCTCTAAACAGTTATGTTTGTGCCCACCACTAGTGCTGTATCAGCTTTGTCAGAGGAGCTGCTCTGTGCAGTGGGCAACAGTAACAGCAGAAGCTATGGTTGGTGTGAGTGCCGTGAACGAGGGATTCTCCAATGATTGACATGAATGGGACATCTTTATCACCCCCTCCAAGGCTTAGGGAATACTGCAGCAGAAGAGACAGAACGGGCGCGCGTGTGCGAGAGAGAGAGAGAGAGAGAGAGAGAGAGAGAGAGAGAGAGAGAGAGAGAGAGAGAGTGTGTACCTAAGGGGAGTGGTGTGGAATGCTGACTTCTAGGTATGCCTCAGCCGTGACATTCTTGAACCCATTGCAGCTGAGATCACAAATAAGATCTGGCCTGTCAACACCCAGTCGTGGTAGGCAGAGGTGCTCTCGGAGCTCCACCCATCCCTGAGGTGAGGGATTGAGATAGCAGAGGCAGTGACGTTTCCTTTAGTGGGGTAGCCACTGAAAAGGTGTCCAAGCTCCTGCCAACAATCCTCATGCAAGCTCCCAGTGGGTCACCAAACAAAACAACAGCAAAAAAAAACAAAAAACAAAAAACAAAAACAAAACCCACATCAAAGTAGAAGTGGGGGAGGTAACTGGAAAGAGGGATCAGTGCAGCGTGAGAATAGAAGGTAATAAAATTGCCATACCAAAACTTGTAATGCACAGTATGTGTTAATAAAAATACCTTACCCGCGCACCCCACCACCACCGCCAAAAAAAAAAAAAAAACAAAAAAAACAAAAACAAAAAAAAAAAAACCCTTTCAATATGGTAGTGTAACTGCTGCAAATAGGAAGATTTTGAAAAAAAATCTTAAAACAAGATTGATGGTTGGCTAATAATCCAGCAAATTAAAGAAGTATGCTACATCTGTTTGAGAGATAAATGAACTAAGAATCTTTACAAGGTAAAGAAACATAGCTCTGAACTATTTCAAGTGTGCAGGGATGTGTTTAATCTTAGGGCGAACTGGGGAGATGGTTCGGTGGATTCAGGTGCTTGCTGTGCGCTGGCTGGTTTTGCCACCTTGACACAAGCCAGAATCCACGGAGAGCCTCTGTGGGAAGATGCCTCCATAAGAGCAAGCAAGCCCGGAGGGTGTTTTTATATTAGTGATTGATGGGAGAGGGTCCAGCCTATTGTGGATGGGGCCATGGTTGGGCTGGAGGTCCAGGGTCCTGTTAGAAAGCAGGCTGAGCAAGCCAGCAAGCAGCACTCCATGGCATCTGGATCAGCTCCCAGCTCAGCCCCGCGTGCACTCCTGTCCTGACTTCCTTTGATAGGAAGTGAAAGCCAAACACTTTTCCCTCCCCAACTTGCCTTTGGTTGTGGTCATTTTTTGTCATTTTCATTATATCAATAGTAACCTTAACTAGGACACTGTGCAAGCTGGGACCTGGGTTCGATCCAAAGAACCTGTGGAAAACACTAGATGCAGAGGCAAGCAGGTGTAAATCATACACTCCTGTGGGGAGATGGGAGGCTGACCTAATGCCTGTGTTTGTACCACAGCAGCGGAAACCAAACTGCCTGCCAACAAGGTGGAGGGAGAGAAATGACTCCCAAAAGTTGTTCTCTGACCTCCACAAGAGTACTGTGGCATGTGCACAGCCAAACACACACTAAACAAACCAACCTTAAAAAGGAAAACCCAAAACCAAACACAAACAAAAAACCCAAGCTGAAAAGCCCCAAATCCCAAGAACTTGATGGCCTCGTCAGAAAAAGAGCTAAGGCCAAAAAAAAAAAAAAAAAAAAAAAGGCTGGGCGGTGGTGGCGCACGCCTTTAATCCCAGCACTCGGGAGGCAGAGGCAGGCAGATCTCTGTGAGTTCAAGGCTAGCCTGGTCTACAGAGCGAGTTCCAGGAAAGGAGCAAAGCTACAGAGAAACCCTGCCTCGAAAAACAAAAACAAAAACAAACAAAAAAAAAAAAAAAAAAAAAAAAAAAAAGAAAAAGAAAAGAAAAAGAGCCAAGGATGGAGTCCAGTGTCTCTCTCTCTTGTTGCTTGCTGATGCAGATGTAGAACTCTCAGCTTCCTCTCCAGCACCATGTCTGGCTGCACACAGACATGCTTCCTGCCTTGACAATAATGGACTACACTTCTGAACTGTAAGCCAGCCCCAAGTAAATGTTTTCCTTCCTAAGAGTTACTGTGGCCTTGGTGTCTCTGCACAGCAATAGAAACCCTAACTATGACAGTTACTTTGTACCGAGTAATAGAAACCCACAGATCCTTCAAACTCAGAGATGCCCAAGGTTACATAAAAAACATCTTCATTAAACTGTTTCACAGGACTACTGGGAGGAACCTATGAAACATGAGGCAACTTGAGGCACTGTCACAGTAACTGTCCAAGTCATCATCATAGAAATAGAGCTAAAGGCAATAAAGAAAATACAAAGTTGTCAAAAGTAAGATCTCGACCAGGTGGTAGGAGTAATTCTGTAAATTCTGTAAAGGAAGACTTCTGTTTCTGCTACTTCCTCCCAGAGGTTCTTTTGTTCCTCAATACTCCAAAAGCCAGGCAGGCCTAATGCATCATCAGGTTGTCCTGTGGGGTGTTCAGTAGTAGTGACTGATGTGAGTGCCGCTCCTGGGCAGGTGGTCTTGGGTGGCTAAGCAGGCTGAGGCAGTGAGGGAAGTGAGTGAGCAGTGTCCCTCCGAGGCGTCCGAGGCATCAGTTTCAGTTCCTGCCCTGACCTCCCTCACACGGACAGTAACTCTGAAATCACTTCCTGCTCGGCGCTGCTCATAGCGGAGCTGCTGCATGAGAAAGCAAACTCGACGTGATTATCAACTCTTCCCCAAGTGCTCTGTGGGGCAGGCACCCCAAGCGGTACAGGTGGACCGGTGTTCTACAGACCCCATTTTGTGTAGGGTCCCGGCTGTCCTCCAAACCAGGCCAGTCTTCCCCCCTTCCCATCAATACTCCAGTTTTCTGAATTGTTCCGATCACAAAAGTTCCCTGGAAGGGATGGATAGAGGGCAGAGGAGTAACCAGGTTCCCGAGGAAATGTTATGGGGAAGCTTTAGATCTGCAGAAGCTGGAGGGCACTGCAGAGTGGGGACGTTTAAATCCACCCCACTGTGGCCACCAGGGGCTGGGGAGGAGGACTGTTTCTGGAAGCACTGACTTCACGAACTGACAGCAAGTGTGCTGTTGAAAACTGGCAAATTTGGGAATCATCCTACTTTAGTGGTGATAGTAATGTCAACAGTCAGGGGTCTGAAAAAGACTCCATTTCTCAAAACTTTCCAACCTTAGCAGGGGTTTTTTTTTTTTTTTTTGGTACAAATTAATACTGTCGAACCAGTCTTTGAAGAAATATACTTTGAGATATAGTATCGTGAAAATGTGAAGAAAAGAAATGGCCAACAAGTGTCTGATTGCTTTTAATAATTTATTTGAAACCTAGAATAGAGAACAGTTAAATGAATACCACATACCTACTTCTCAGAATTAAAAGGCTAATTCAACTGAACAAATCTTGGTGGGAAGTGGTGGTGTATACCTTCAGTCCTAGCACCCCAGAGGCAGAGGCAGATGGGTCTCTGAGAGTTGAGGCCAGCCTGGTTTATAAGGTGAGTTCCAGGCCAGAGCTTCAAAGCAAGACCCTCAAAAAAATTACAACAAATTAATGCTTATTTTTCAATTACAGAATATATGCTTACCATACAAAGGAAAACAAAGGAAAAATAGGCAAACTCTATATACTTGGTTTTCTCCTTACTAAAACTATAGCTAATGTTTGGAGACAGTTACTCTAATCCTCATCTTATTACTTTTAAAAACACTACTTATAAAGCATATACAGTTTTGCATCATGTTTCATATCCACAGAATATCATAAATGTAAGTTTTCCTGGCTATGATTTTTTTTTCCAGACAGGGTTTCTCTGTGTAGCTTTGCGCCTTTGCTGGATCTCACTCTGTAGACCAGGCTGGCTTCAAACTCACAAAGATCCGCCTGGCTCTGCCTCCTGAGTGCTAGGATTAAAGGCATGTGCCACCACCGCCCAGCTCTGGCTATGATTTTCATAGCTGCTTAATAGTAAGTGTGCACTCCACTAGTGATTTGGCTATTCCTTGTTTACAGTTTAGGTCACTTTTAACTTTCTTTGTTGGCTTTCTTGAGTAATACTGCACTGAGTACACTAGAATGTAAAACTGAGGAGAGGTACCTTCTTGGGGTTTATCTGTCAAGAATAGTAATATTTTGTTTTAAAGATTTATTTATTATATGTACAGTGTTCTGCCTACATATATGCTTGCAGGTCAGAAGAGGACATTAGATGGTTGTGAGCCACCATGTGGTTGCTGGGAATTGAACTCAGGACCTCTGGAAGAGTACCCAGTGCTCTTAACCACTGAGCCATCTCTCCAGCTAAGGAAATCAGTCAATTTACTTTTGGGGAGTGGGAGAGTATGTCATGAGTGCTATGTCAGAAATACCCCCATTGCTCCAACTTAATTCAGATTCAAAGCCAAATATCTGTTTTGATGATACCATACAGACTTTCAATTAGTGCACCTTTACCAATCCTAATCTGTCCTTACTATGTTACCTCTTCCCACTTGTTTTGGGGAATACTGGTCAATTAGGTATTTCTTAGGGTGTTAGTAAAGTTTTTAAAGAAAAGCTAGAGTCCAAAGGAGAGAGCTCTATTTGGACATGCATCAATCCATGACACCCTTTGCACGAAAGCACCTCCAGGGCTTTTTGTCAACATTTGATTGCGACTAATCTGAGACGGCTGAAGCTGCCTGAGTGAGTATCTCGGTCCACTTTTCTCCAATTTGTTCTCAAGGATTTAGTGTAATTTTTCAAATGTGGTACTGAGGGATGTCTGAATTTATCATTGGCATTCTCTGATGACTCCATGCTAACTTCTGAGGCTCAACCTTTTTTTTTTTTTTTTTTTTTTTTTGGTTTTTCGAGACAGGGTTTCTCTGTGTAGCTTTGCGCCTTTCCTGGAACTCGCTTTGGAGACCAGGCTGGCCTTGAACTCACAGAGATCCGCCTGGCTCTGCCTCCCGAGTGCTGGAATTAAAGGCGTGCGCCACCACCGCCCGGCCAAGGCTCAACCTTTTTAACAATTATTTTTATTTTTCATGTGCATTCATGTTTTGCCTACATGTGTGTCTGTGCTCAAGTGTCAGTCAGATCCCCTGGAACTGGAGTTAAAGTGGTGAGCTGCCATGTGGGTGCTGGGAATTGAACCTGGGTCCTCTGCTCTTACCCGCTGAGCCCTTAACTGCTCTTAACTGCTCCAGCCCCTGAGGCTCAATGTCATACATTTCATTTTTTGTATCTATATGCTTCTTTATGAATATGTGTGCACGTCTATGTATGTGCATGTGCATGCAGGGTACATATGGAGGTCAGAGGACGAACTCAGGTGCCATCCTCGGAAAGGCTGTCACCTCCTTTGAGACGGGCTCTCCCTCACTGGCTTGGAGCTCTAATTAAGCTGGACTGGCTGGCACAAGGGGTTGTCTCTCTACCTTCCCAGCATTGGTATTAAAAGCACACATACCACGCCCAGCATTTTTACTGGATTCTAGGGAACTGAACTCAGTTCCTCAAACTTGCAAGGCAAGAGTTTTCCTGACTCCACCATCCTGAGGCCAAGTCTTACATATGTTGTATGTCAGAGTCTAGCACAGGTCTTGCTTGGTATATAATACACGGCAGATTCTCATTAAGGTTAGTTTGAACAACAGTATGTTGAGTGTGGCATGAATTCATCCAACCCCTGTTGTCTCACTATAAACACCACCTTCCTTGTCAATTCACTGAAAGACATACAAGTTCATTCAGCAACAGTAATACACACAACACAAACAGCACAAGGTTTGTCTCTAGGTAAGGCTTGGAATTATTAAACCTTGGACAATTTTAGGCCTCACTCTGCTCAGGGACAACCTGCCTTTCTTTTCTTGCTCTTCAGGGTTCTTATGGGGATCTTTTCTTCTTCTAAAAGGAAATGTTTAATGTTGCTACTTAGTATTCTGTGATAATTTCTAATTGCTCTCAAGAACAAGTCCAATCCCTTAACATGGCCTGAAAAGGACTGCTGTGGACTCTGCTCAGCTGTCTGCTATCACTAATCTCCCAACAACCTAACCTGCTTCACCCCAAGGCCTCTTTCACAAGCTGTTTGATTTGTCTGGAATGGTCTTTCTCTACACAGCCAGTAGCAATAAAAGGGAATTGCCGACTCTATTGATTTCGTCCCAAACACGGACATTTATATGCATCAGTACAAACGAGGCACAGTGAGGCGACCTGATTTCGAACGCAGATCGGAATTCAAGGATGCTTTCAACTCCTGCAGTTCTATCAGGTCTAGGTATTCCAACGTCTGTAAGTCCCAACAGCTGATTCGGTAGGGTTAGCGTTAAAGACTCTAATTTACACCTGCCTGTATCTTTCGCCTCACTAGCTGGAGGATGAACAAGCCATCTGAATTCAGTTATGACTGCATCTTGTTCACGTTTGAGTCCCCAGCTCCGTTCCAGTTCCTGGTACACGTAATGAACATCAACAAATACTTGTTGACTATTTAAATGACTGAAAACAGCTTTCGCACGGAAAGACTTCAGCTTAGGACTTAGCTAGGCAACATCACTAGGCTTACCAGCTTGGGGTCTACAGCATGCATCTCACTCTTTCTGCAGTGTGGTACTTTTGTTTATATCCATTCTTCTGTGACTTCGCCAGGTTGCCACAACTCCTTAAATACCGCCCACACCCATCCTTTTCATAACAGGGATTTGTCTTTTGAGAAAATCTTGCAGAGAAAAAAAAAAAAAAACTAAAACGTTAAAATCAACTTTCACTTCATTGCTGTTCTTCAAAATGTCTTAAAGCCTATCCCCTTTAAAGAAAAAAAAAATAGTAGTGGTGAGGGCTAAAAACGTCAAAAAGTGAATTTCGAACGCGGAGTAGGGGAGCATTCTAGCACGTTTGGAAATGGGTCTCCCCGTGCTGCCTAGGCAGCCCTGTCCCAGGTGGCATCTTGTTTTTCACAAAAAAATTCAAGGAGGGCCGTCCAGGCGGAGGAAACAGGTGCTGCTCTAAGCAGGGGGGTTTGTTGACATCAACGGCTCTGGCTCCCTTTTTTGACAAAGAGCCCAGAAGCGAAGGCTCTCTGGCCGGGAGTTCCATCACCTTCCAGGGGGAGGATTAAAAAAAAAAAAAAAAAAAAAAAAAAAGACACCGGGGAGGTGGGAGGCGGGGGGACAAGGGAAGAGGGCGAGGGGAACGTGGCAGGAGGGACGGAAAACTGCCGTCCTCCCCGGGGAGCGAGGCCGGGCCGCATCCCCCGGCCAGGACCAGGGGACCGGGGCTGTCCGCTTCGCCTTTTCACTGCCCAGCCGACAACCGCCGGGCTCCGGGAGCCGGACCCCCGGCCTCGTGAAACTCCAGCACCCGACCCCGCGACCAGCGGACAGAGCACCAACCGGGGGGTGTGGGGGGCCCCGGGCCGGCCTAACCGCCTGCGGGCGGCTCGCGGATGCTCCCCCGGGGGGCCACGCCTGCCTGCCTGCCTGCCTGCCTGCCGCCGCCGCCCGGGCCAGGCCTCTACCCACAAGCCCCCGCGCCCGCCCGCCGGCCCGCCCGCGCCCGCGCGCGCGCACGCGCAGAGAGGCGGCGGCCCGTCTCAGGAAGAGGAAAATGGCATAAACAACTCGGGAGGCACCGGAGCGCGAGACGGCGAGCGGAGGGTGGCGGGGAGGAGGGCGGCGGGCAAGAGTTTTTCCTTTAAAAAAAAAAAAAAAAAAAACAAACAAAACCAAACGGGCTCCCTGCGCCGTGCCGTCCCTCTGCAGCTGCCGGCCGCCGCCGCCGCCGCCGCTCCGGGGTCCTCCCCAGCCCCGGCCGCCGCGCCGCCCCGCGCCCGGCGCGGCCCCTTTAAGGACAGCGGAGAGGGAGAATCCCCACTCGCCGCCCGCCCCTCCCCTCCCCGGGCGGCTCCGGCTCCCTCAGCGGGCCCAACCCGCCCGGCCGGCTTCCATCCGGCTCCGGCTCCGGCGGCGGCGGCGGCGGCTCCGGCTCCCCCCCCTTCCCGCCCTCGTCTATGGTGGCGGCGGCGGCGGGGGACGCGGCTGCGGCGTGGCCATGAACAGTGGCGGCGGCCTCCCGCCCCCCTCGGCCGCCGCCGCCTCCCCGTCCCCGTCCGCGTCGCCGTCGTCGTCGTCCTCGCTGGCGGCGGCCGTGGCGGTCGCGGTCGCGGCCTCGTCGGGCGTCGGGGCGTCCCCGGCGGGCCGGCGGCGGGCGTGAAGCTCAAGTACTGCCGCTACTACGCCAAGGACAAGACGTGCTTCTACGGGGAGGAGTGTCAGTTCCTGCACGAGGACCCGGCCTCCGGCGCGCCCGGCCCGGGGCTCGGCCTCCATAGCAACAGCGTCCCGCTGGCGCTGGCGGCCGCGGCCGGGGCCGGCTTTCCGCCCGGGGCGCTCCCGGCGGGGGAGCAGGGCCGCCCGCGGGGCCCAAGAAGCCGGAGCTGGGCGTCCCGGCGGCGGCAGCTGCGGCAGCGAGCGGCGGACTTGATGGACCGCGGCTGGCGAGTGAGTGAGGCCCGGGTGGGTTGGGACGGGACGGTGCGGTGCGGTGCGGGACGGGCGGGCGTGCGGGCCGAGCGCGGGGAGGAGGAGGCCGAGGCCGAGGAGGCCTGAGGCCGCCCGCTGCCCCTCACCTCCGGGCGGCCCGAGAGGCCTAGGCCCTGCGCAGTCCTGCTTCCTTCTTCCTGCTTCCTCTCTCCGCCGCCCTAGGCGAGCCCGGGAGCTAGGGGAGGCGGGTTCCCCGGGAGCGTGGGTGGATGGAAGCGGTGTCCGGGGGAGGGGTGGAGGTGGGGGGGCCGGCTCTGGGAGTGAGTGCGGGGTGGAGGGGGAGAGGGGGGATGGGCTGCGGAGTGTGAGGCAAGGGGTGTCCGTTTCCGGGTGCGTATGTGTGCAAAGGGGCCGGCTTTGCGAGCACTCGTGTAGGTGCGTGCCGGTGTGGAGTGCCGTCTGCCTAAAGTTGAGGTTCACCGGTGGGTGTGTGTGTGGGTAGGAGGCGGGAGGGGAGGGGAGGGGCGGGCTGAAGGCACATTAGCTTTGCTGGAAAGTTTTGTAGAAAGCTTTTGGAGCAAGGTTTCCCGGGCTGGAAATGCTTTCTAAGGATATCGAAGGGGCGGAGTGGTGTACAGAGCCTCCTTCCTTCCTTCCTTTTTTCCTTCTTTCCTTTTTTTTTCCAGTGTGCCCAAGTTTCATAGAGAGCTTGGCTTAGGAATTTCCGAGGACTTGCACTCGGGTAGCTTTCTGGAAAGCTAGACTAAGTGAACTGGGTGTCTGCCGGGAGCTTGTATTTCCCGTAACATTATATTGAGTGAACTCTCAGCATTGAGCCTCAAGAGCGTCTCGCACTACGTAAGATTTCGTGAGAATGATTTAGGGCTGTGGATGTGTAGCTTTTTAGTTGAGTGGAGTTCGCTATAACGGTAAATGATTTGTAGAATGTTGCCCTTGAGCATTAAAGTAGGTACCCGATTTCCCCTCGTTTTAGATCTTGCAATAATGTGATAAAAGGTTAACTTGGACTTCGGAACAATCTGTCTTTAACACTGAACAACCTGATACAATGGTTTAGCACTTACTGGGATGATTACTTTTAAGAGCTTGTTTCTTTTTGAATGATGGCCTTGTCTCTGTTTACCGAAGCTTAAGTGCTTATAAATTTAGATGTTTTGTAAAGAATAGCTACTTTATTGCTGGGATGTAGCCGTTAACTTTTTAAAAATTACATTTATCTGTTTCTCTGTATGTGTGTGAGTGTGTGCCCACCATAGGTAGCATAAGGGTTCAGAGGGAAGTTTGAGAGTCTTTTTTCTCCTCCTACGTGGGTCCTGGAGCTGGAACGCAGGTGGTCAGGCTTGGCAGCAGGCACTTTAATTGCTGTGATTCAACAAGCTCAAGTTGTGTATGTCCCTTCCTCCTCTTCCCTGTTTGTTTTTTTCAGATAGGGCTTCCCTCGGTAGCCCAGGCTGCTCTGAACTGGAGATCCTCCTGCCTCAGCCTTGTGAGCTGGAATTACAGGTGTGCTATCATGCCCAGTGAAAGTTTTCTTCAAGGTAAATTTTAGGAAATGAAGTTGTGGCTCCAGTTAATTTAAGGATGATGTTTGATTGGTAAGGAAATGAAAAAGAATAGTATCTGTCCTGGTTTGCTTTCTGTTGCTGTGTTAAAACACCATAAGCAAAAGCAACTTGGGGAGGAGAGAGGGTTTATTCCATGTTAGAGTCCATTGCTGAGGGAAGCCAGGCACCAGTATGAGCCTGGGGGCGGGACTGGAACAGCCCACGGAGGAAGGCTACTTAGTGGCTCTTTGCCTAGGTGGCACCTCCCTTAATAGACTGGGCCCTCCCCCATCAGTTGTTACTATGTCTGGCCCTGTGACATTTCTTTAACATGATTGGCCACTGCCCTCTTCCTTGGTAGGCTTGACCCTAATGGCTTTTCTGAATTTGTACACTTAATTAGTTGTTCTATCTTTTTCTCAAACTCTTAAGATAGCCTTCAGCCACTAATTACGGGTTCAAGGAAATTAAAATAGACAACAAATTCCAAATATTGCCATTACAAAACATCTGAATTCTGTTAGTTGCCGACTGGTATTAGGACATTCTTTAAGTGAATCTTTTAATGTCAGTGTCTTGTCAGCAAGAGGTCATAGCAGGACTGCCACCTGTTAGACCCTGTGCTCTTCATCACTGTTTTGTCTGGCCTCCATGGAATGGTATGTTCGTGTGCAGATGCTTTTAGGCTTTCAATTGAAGTACCTGTTTAAATTGAATTGTTGCGTGTTGCTATAATAAAAAAAAACATAGATTGAACAATTTACAAAGGGATTTCAGAGTCTGGCAAGATGGCTGGAAGAGAAAGAACCAACTCCTGCAAGTCCTCTGATCTCTACATTACTGCATTCCCACTAAACCTCAATAAATAAATACATAGTAAGAAAGAAAGAAGAACTGCAACCCTGTAATCCCAGCACTTGGTAGGTGGAGGCAGGAGGATCAGAAGTTAAAGGTCATCATCTTTTGTCACATAGGCATTGTAGGCTGTTTGGACTACAGGAAGCCAAAAGGAAAGGAGATGTATTTGTTTTGGAGGTTGAGAAGTCCAACATCAAGGTACTGGCTGTATGGAGAAGGCCTTCTTCATGTTGTGCTCAGCAGAAAGAACAAGAATGCAGTCATTGTAAGAGAGCCAGAGAGTGCCCAGGCTGCTTTCATTATAGGTCTGATCTCAAGCTAACTAGTCCAGTCTCCTCAACATCAGTCTGTCCAGGAGAGAGAACTCCCTGTGATAGAATCACCTCTGTTTTGTTTCGTTTCGGTTTTCCAAGACAGGGTTTTCTGTGTATCCCTGACTGTCCTGGAACTTGCTCTGTAGATCAGGCTGGCCTCAAACTCAGAGATGCACCTGCCTCTGCCTCCAAGTGCTGGGATCAAAGGTGTGCACAACCACTGCTGGGCAGAATCACCTTTTATTAGGTGTTCCTTTCCATCTCTGTTGCATTTGGGTTTTAATGTCTAATACATGGACTTCAGGGGTCATTCAAATGGAAGCATTTGGCCCTGAACTCTCAAACATACTGTCCTCACAATGCCCAATTCATTCCTTCATCTCAGTAATCACAAGACTGTTCACTCCTTCCACTATCAATTTAAAAGTGCAAAGTCCATACCACATCTAAACCAGATATAGGAGAGATGGGCACCTTCCTGTCCATCCCCGAGTCTGAAATTGTTACGTGTTTCTAGAATTTAGTGAGGAAACAGGTAGGTATAGAGTAAATGTTCTCATTCCAGAAAGGAATAGGCAGGAAAGGGGTTGTGTGTCCCAAGCACACCCACAATCTAGTGGAAAATTTAAGCATATTCTTCTCATCCTGGGCTGGGAGTTGGACCCCAGGGCCTCAGGTGGCCCTATCTCTGTGACATCTCCTCCCCCCCATTTTTAAAATCTCTTACCTTGGATTTTTCCATTTTGACTTGGACACTGGGTGACCTTACCGTTTTTGTGGTGACGGGCTAGTACTACTTGGGAATTGTCTGAGTAGGGACTGTGAGTGTGTGGCTCTACTCTCCTGTCAGCTTCCCAGGCTCTCCAGGACACCCTTTGAAATGTAGTTGTGGGAGTTTGTCACAGCCCCTTAGATCTTACACCGTGTGACAGTCAGTGGTATACGTCCTGTATCTGTTTCCTTGGCTGGGCTTATGTTTCCTGGACTTGTAGAGCGGTAGCTACTGGGAGCAGAGAACCTGAGGTGATTTGGCAGCCAGCCTGGAAGGGCAATCTGGCCCCTGCCACCTAGATGATTTTGCTTTCTCAGAGCTCTTGGTCAGTCCAGGGAGAGGCGATCTCAGAGGTTTCTTAAATGTCCTAACTGGCATTTTCAGTGTCTTCGTGATCCCCCCTTCTTCTTCCTATTAATTCTTTATATTTTGGCAGTTTCATACATGTTTATAATGTGCTCCTCAGACCCTCTCTCATTCCTTCTTTCCCATTACCTCTGGGATTCTTTTTTCCCAACATGTCCCTCTCCTACTTTCAGGTTTTTTAAATTTATTTTATTTTTTTAAATATTTATTTATTTATTGTGTATACAGCATTCTGTCTGCATGTATGCTTACAGGCCAGAAGAGGGCACCAGATCGAATTATGGATGGTTGTGAGCCACCATGTGGTTGCTGAGAATTGATCTCAGAACCTCTGGAAGAGCAGACAGTGCTCTTAGCCGCTGAGCCATCCCTCCAGCCCCAGGTTTTTCTATTATAAACTTTTTTTTTTTTTTTTAAATGAAGCTCTGGCTGTCCTGGAACTCACACCATAGACCAGGGTGTCCTTGAACTTGGAGATCAACCTGCCTCTGCCTCCAGAGTGCTGGGCCTCAGAGTTTGCACCACCACCACCCTGTGGTCTTTTTAAATTAAAAAAAAAGTTAACCGCTGAGTAAAAACGGGGTTGCCTGCATGAGCATGGCTGTGGGATTATTACTGGGGCATGGGCAATTTACCAGGGGCTGTGTCCCTGAAGAAAAATGATCTGTTTCCCCAGTCACCATTAACTACCAATAGCTTCTTGGCTGGGGTGGGGCCTCTTGAACTCCTCCCCCACCCATGCTGGGATGTCGACAGGTTCCATCTCATGCAGGCAGGTAAGGAGTTCATGAGTTCTGTGGGTGTGTCATGTGTAGAAGGCAGCTTCAACAGTAATGGCCCCATCCTCCAGCTCTCACATCACATTCTTTCTGCCTCTTTCCTGATGTTCCAAGAGCCTTGGGCGGTGTGAGTGTGCCTGTGTGTGTTACAGGTAATATCCTGTTTAGAGCACTTAGGTTAGGTGTCTCAGTATTAACTGCAAGAGGAAGCTTCTCTGACCAGTGTTGCTTAGAGTCAGTTACCTGGTGCAACTGCACAGAGTTGAAAGGTGGAGTTCTCAGAGCCCTCTGGCTCTAGCCGACTGCCTACTGTTTGGCCACGTTCTTATATTGCACTTCTAAATGTTCCTCTTCATTCTTTCTTAAGGTGAGGCTGTACATGTCCTAAATCTTTGTTTAGCTTCTCTTTTAATTTCAAATTCTGTCTGTGTTTTCTGCTTTTCTGATCTTGTATGCAGTTAAAGGTAGTCATACAGTTCCTTTGTATTTCCTGTAGAAACTTCTGCCAAATAGCCTAGTTTACTGTTCTGTTTCAGCTTTCCTCTGGCAGGGACAGAAGGCGGCCAGTTTTTGACACAGTAACCAGAGGAGCTGTTTGCTTTTGTGTAGGAAGAGCCTCTTCAGCTCCTTTCTGAACAATGTTACATTATATGAATGTATCATTTGCTTTCTAATTTTACTGTCAGTGGGTACTTAGACTGTTTCATTTTTGTCTGTGAAGAAAAAGTTATGTATGTGGACTGGAGAAATGCGCAGTGTGAAGGGCACTTGATCTTCTGAAGACTGGTTGGGTTCCCAGCACCCATGTCCTGCAGCTTCCACCCACCTGGAACTCCCCAGCTCCAGGGGATCTGGTGCTGGCACCTGGTACACACATGTACACACATAGACACATACATCAAAATGAAAATCAAATATTAGAACCATTTCTAGGTGTGTTTGGAGAGTTTCTTGCTCAATTCACTAGGGAATTGGTAGGTACAATAGGGTGTGCATATATTCAGCTTCAGTAACTCATGTCAGCTTTCTCCCTTTAGAAGTTTATGAATTTTGGTCATTTTATATTTGCAGTTTGGCATTATCTGTCCTTATTGAAGCTATTCTGGTGGCTAGAATGTATGGTATAATGCCTTTTTGTATCTGTGTATGTTGATTTTTTTAAAAGGGTATTGAAACTTTTTTTTTTAAGATTTATTTATTTATTAATTATGTACACAGAAGAAGGTGCCAGATCTCATTACAGATGGTTGTGAGCCACCATGTGGGTGCTGGGAATTGAACTCAGGACCTTTGGAAGAGCAAACGGTGCTCTTAACCTCTGAGCCATCTCTCCAGCCCCTGTGTATGTTGATTTTAACTGAATTGTCAACAGTGACAACACCAGAAGATCTAAGAGAGAACTACTTTTTTTTTTTTTTTAAAGAATATAGCTTACTCTTTTTTAAATTTATCTATAGTGCATTGATGTTTTGCCATGGATGTCTGTGTGGAGTTACAGACAGTTGTGAGCTGCCATGTGGGTGCTGGGAATTGAACCTGGGTCCTCTGGAAGAGCAGTCCATGCTCTTAACCACTGAGCCATCTCTCTCCAGCCCAACATTTTTTTTTTTTTTTTAATGCAGTGACAAACGATGTAGGATCTCTTTAGGCTTCTTGATGGGCAGACTCCATTTTGCCCGACTCCCTACACCCAACCAGTGACTTCTGTGTGGGTGTTTGAGGTTTTGACTCTCGCTTTACTATTCACATTAGCAGAACATTTCATTAATGTTCCAGATAGGACTAAAATAACCTTGGAAGTTAGTGTGGGGGAAAATTCTATCATTACTTTGCAGGCATTGCAAGGGCGTGCCAGGAAGGCTTATTAGTATAATAAGTTGCCATGATGTTTCACCCTTGTCAGGGAAGTAGCTTTTGTTTGTTGTTGTTTTCTGTAGTATAGGAAAGCTCTCCACTCCAGTTCTGCTGACCTGGCAGTGGGATAATAAGTATGTTTTGACAGTAAAGGTTGTTGTTATGAGGTAATATAAAAGCACTTGCTTTTTCATAATCATATTTCTTATATTTTTTTTTTAAGGCTTAATTGTGGTTTGTGTTCAAATGAATGGATTATTTTTTGTTTTGTTTTGTTTTTCGAGACAGAGTTTCTCTGTGTAGCCCTGGCTGTCCTGGAACTCGCTTTGTAGACCAAGCTGGCCTTGAATTCACAGAGAATCGCCTGCCTCTGCCTCCCAAGTGCTGGAATTAAAGGCTATGAATTGATTGTTGATGGGATTCTATTTTCAAGTAGCTAGATTTTCATGATGGCTTTACTCTACAGGGTACTCAAGCTTTAGTACCCAAAATATGTCAGTTATTGTTTTATATGCTTGATTTTATTTGAAATCCAGAAGATCTGATTGTTTTATCAAAACATAATTCTTTTTCAGCTCGCCAGTTTTAGTTAACAGTGAAGGCAAAGGTCTCTCTTCCTAGCTTTGTAAGTTTGGCTGGGAGTGTCTGAGTTTCTCATCTTGGAAGCAGGGCTTAGTGCTGCAGGTGGAGCTGAGGAGTAAGGACAAACCAGGCAGCAGAGCATCTCTTTGGAGTAGTCAGGAGACTTGTTTGGGAGCTAGTAGGCCTGGCCTGGCATGTGATAAAGTTCAGTCTTAAGTCGCCACAGTTACTGAGTGTTGTTATTTAGTTTATTTTTATTAATTTGTGTTTTTTGATACATAGACTCTTTACTGGAGCTCAGGCTGTTGTTCATCTTGCCTCAGCCTCCTTAGGGCTGGGATCATTGCAGTGTGCCGCCAGGCTTGACTAGTGTTAACCTTCATTTTACATCTGTATTTCCTTTCTTTGTACATTGATTTATTGGTGTTTGTGCCTACCACCCCCATCGGTCCAGAGATTTCTCTGCACAGGCACACGTGTGTGCGTGTGAGTATGTACACACACTCTCACACACACACCCCTCACCTTCCTCGTTCTTTATTTTATTTTTTTGGATTTTCGAGACAGACAGGGTTTCACTTCATAGTCTCTCTAGATCAGGTCTGCCTCTGCTTCCTGAGTTCTGTGATTGAAGGCATGCGCCCCCACCACCTGGCCACTTTATTTTTGAGGTAGGGTCTTTTACCTGGACCTGGACCCTTCTCCTTGATGCTGGGATTACAGGTGTAAGTAGCCTCATTTGGTTCTTTATGTGGGTGCTGGGGACCTGAACTCAGGTTTTCATGCTTGTGAGGCAAGTGCTTTACTGACTAAGCCGTTTCCTCAGCCCCTCAGTCTGTCTTATAAAGTAGTTCAGTGAGCCAAAGTGCAAGATGATAAAATGCTCGTTTACGAGAGGAGCTGCCATCTTAACAGTTGAATACACATCTAGTGTTGGGTTTCCTTTTGGTATTAGGAATTAGTATTGGGTTGAGAATCCTGAGATGATAGTTTTTTTGTTTTTGTTTTTTCGAGACAGGGTTTCTCGGTGTAGCTTTGCGCCTTTCCTGGGACTCACTTGGTAGCCCAGGCTGGCCTCGAACTCACAGAGATCCTCCTGCCTCTGCCTCCCGAGTGCTGGGATTAAAGGCGTGCGCCACCACTGCCCAGCCGAGATTATAGTTTTTAATGCCGTGTCTTTCAAAACAATTGTGGCCTTGGGCTGTACATTTGGTCTGTATGAAAATACAATTTTTATGTAAAATAGAGTGGAGTATGCAGTACATGATCTCTAAAAACCTTCAGAAATGCAGGGCTTTAAATATACATGTGTTTAAGAAGACAAAGTCTTTTTCCTGTTTCTTCTTAGAATTTCTCCTTCTCAACTTTAGAAAGTATTGGTCAGCACCTGAGTGACAGTGTGTGGATAAGGGTACTGATCTTATTGATTCTGAGTTGATTGGTATGCAGATAATAGGTAGTCTTCTAAAAGAAGGACCTCCCCCCACCCCCGTTGGAGACAGGTTATCAGCTGACCTCAAACTGTTTGGTTGCCAAAGCTGACTTTGAGCTTCTGGAGTCCTCTTGCTTTCACCTCCCTAGTGCTAGGGTGACAGGTATGTACCACCATGCCTGCATTATGCATTACTGGCAATAAAGTCAGGATTCCCTGCATGTTAGGAGTGCATTGTACTAGCTGAGCTGCATTTCCTAGGCCTTCTCCTTTTTTGAGGTCTCTTTGTATATTTTCTCGCTTTTTCTTTAAAAAAATAAGTATTGCTCTTACTGTTGTAAGGTAGTTTTACTGGATCTTCAGAATGAAAGATGTGTAGCATTTAAATATCAGAATAATAGCTTATAAATTAAAAGTGTAAAACATGTACAAGTTGCCGGGCGGTGGTGGCTCACTCGGAAGGCAGAGGCAGGCATTCTGTGAGTTTGAGGCCAGCCTGAATTACGGAGTGAGTTCCAGGAAAGGCGCAAAGCTACACAGAGAAACCCTGTCTGGAAAAACCAAAAAAAAAAAAAGTACAAGTTAATTTTTTTCCTTTATTTTGAAGAGAGGGTCTCTTGTAGCCCAGGCTGGTCTAGAATTTATGTAGCAGAGGATAACCTTGAATTTGTGATCCACTTCCTCCACTTTCTAAGTGCTGAGATTATAGGTGTGTGCCACTATACCTGGTTTAATGTGGTGTCGGGAATTGAACCCAGGACTTCCTGCATTCTAGGCAAGCCCTTGAATAAAAGATCTACAGCCCTGACCCTAAAAACTTAAGATAGAGTACAAGAGAGAGAAATAGTTTCTCTAAGTTCTTTGATCCCTCTTTCCAGAAGACAGTCATTTTTTTTCTAGTTTATTTTACATTGATTCAAAAGCCATCAAAACCATTGTGTATCTTTATTATCCTTTCTGTTGCCCTTCCTTCAGTACATTCTGTCGCCTTTATACACTTAGGTGTGAGTCTGTACACAAAGCCTAATGTACTTGCAGTTTTTGAATCTTAATTGTTTAGCTTGTATTTTGTTCCACATTTACTTAGAAATCTATCCATTTCTTCATAGCTGCATAACATTTCACTGTATGCTTGTATTCTTTTTAGTGATGGCTATTTAGATTGTGTGTTTGTTTTGCTTTCCTTTTGTTGGGGGTTTAGAATTTAGGGCTTTGTGCATGCAAAGAAATTGTTCTGCCACTGAAGTGTATGTCTAGGCTAGGACCTTTAAAAATGTCTTAAGCGATCTGTTGGTTAGTAGACTCTAGCAATAAATCAACAATCTGTAAGGAAGTCTCACTGTTGCCAGAGCTTGGAAAAAATAGCAGTGTAGCTCTTATAGGAGACTATTGTTGGTAAGGTCTTTAGGTACATGTTTATAAAAAGACAAATTATACTATGTATCTTCTACCTACCTACCTACCTATCTATCTATCAGACAAATTATACTAACCATCCATCCATCCATCCATCCATCCATCCATCCATCCATCCATCCATCCCCCAGACAGAGTTTCTCTGTGTAACAGCTCTGGCTGTCCTGGAACTCACTCTGTAGACCAGGCTGGCCTAAAACTCACAGAGATCCACCTGTCTCTGCCTCTCAAGTGCTGAGATTAAAGGTGTGCACCACTACTGCTTGGCTACAAATAAAATTTTTGAAAAACTTAGATTATGGCAATCCCATGAGATAGGATTGCCTCCTTTTTAGAAGAAAAAACAAACCTTAACAGAATTATTTGCTCAAAGTCAAACTAGAAAAAATGTCAAAAGAAGGGGTATTTATTCTTTTCTAGCATATCTGGGTACTTTTAGCTCATTGTCATTATGGTGGGGAAGTCAAGGCAGCAGGACCTTGAAAGTGGTTACTAAACCACTTTGCATCCAGTCAAGAAGCAAAGAGTGATGAATGTTGGACTCAGCCAGGTTTCCCCCTTTTTATGTAGTCCAGAATGCCTATGGAGGGAATAGGGAACCCTCTGTGGGCAGGTTTTCCAACCTCATTAACTTAGTTAAGGTAATATTACTCACAGGCATGCTCAGAGGCCTATCTCCCAGTTGGCAATTAAGATGAGCTATCCAGGGGTTAATTCAAGTGATGGTCTGAGTTTAACATGTGCAAGGCTTAATCCCCAATACCAAAATAAATTGAAAGAAGTTAACAAGAAGAGTATAGTGGATATGTCATTTTGACTACAAGAAAAAGTTGAAATTTTATTACTTTTTGAGACAGGATCTCATTATCTTAGAACTTGGTGTTTAGACTGGATCTCAAACTTATAGAGATACACCTGCCTGTGCCTCCTTAGTGATAGGATTAAAGTTATGCACCACCATGCCCAAATAATTTTATGATTAGTGTAAAGATGTTTTTGGAGACAGGGTTTCTCTGTGTAGTTCTGGCTGTCCTGGAACTCGGGAGACCAGGCTGGCTTTGAACTCAGAGATGGCCTCTGTCTGTTGATGTAACCAACCGTCTTATTAAATAAGAAACACAGAAACAATGTAAAAGAGAAAGCCAAGAGATCAGAGCTCAGAGCTAAAATCTCACCCTTCCTCCTGCTGTCCCAGCTTCCCGAAAGAGCGCTATATCCTGTCTGTTCTTTTTTTTTTTTTTATAGTATGTTGTTCTGCCTTCTCATTGGTTGTAAACCCAATCACGTGACTGCCTCGTCACTGTCTGAATGTACAGCCCCCTAGGTCTTAAAGGCATATGTCTCCAATGCTGGCTGTATCCCTGAACACACAGAGATCTATGGGATTAAAGGCGTGTGCCACCACCGCCACACTCTGTCTATGGCTCTAATAGCTCTGACCCCCGGGCAACTTTATTTATTAACATACAATCAAAATCACATTTCAGTACAATTAGAATACCACCACATCTGTCTCCTGAGTGCTGGGATTAAAGGTGTGCACCACCACTGCCTGACTTATGTAAAGATATTTTTTTCCGTTGGTATGATAAAATACTCTTGACAAAAGCAACTTAGTGGAGAAAGGGTTTATTTGGCTCACAGTTGGAGGTTAGTCAGTCGTTCTGGGGAAGTCACAGCCGTAGGACCTTGTGAGAGTGTGGTGGTATTGTGTTCCCTGAAATACTGTGCACTCTAATAAACTTATCTGGGGTCAGAGAACAGAACAGCCACAATATTAAACATAGAGGTTAGACAGTGGTAACACACACCTTTAATCCTAGTATTCCAGAGTCAGAGATCCACTTGGATCTTCGTGAGTTCAAGGCCACATTGGAAACAGCCAAGCGTGGTGACTCACTTCCTTTAATCCCAGGAAGTAATGGCAGGAGGCAGGTATTTAAGGTGTGAGGACGAGGAACTATAGCCTGGTTAAGCTTTTAGGCTTCTAGCAGCAGTTCAGCTGAGATCCATTTAGATGAGGACTCAGAAGCTTCCAGTCTGAGGAAACAGGATCAGCTGAGGAATTGGCAAGGTGAGGAAGCTGTGGCCTGATCTGTTTCTCTGATCATAACAACGTTCACCCTACTACCTGGCCCTGGGTTTGTTTTATTAATAAAACTCTTTAAGATTCATGCTACATGAGAGCTGATCATATACAGTCAAGAAGCAGAGAAGGAAGAAGCATGCTTCAGCTCTGCTCACTTTGATCACCTCAGATAGCACTGGATTCCCGAATATGGAATGGTCCTGCCCACAATTAAATGTCGGTCTTCTATGAGCTGGAGACAGCTCCTCTCCAGGGTTAAGAGTGTTTTGCTTGCTGGGCAGTGGTGGCGCATGCCTTTAATCCCAGTACTTGGGAGACAGAGGCTGGTGGATTTCTGAGTTTGAGGACAGCCTGGTCTACGAGGGAGTTCCGGGACAGCTAGGAATACACACAGGGAAACTTGGTCTCCAAAAACAAACAAAAAAGTGTTTTGCTCTTGTAGAGGATCCATTTCCAGCAGTTCATCACTCCTTTTATAGAACTCAGGCCATCCTATCCTCTCTGTCCTCTGGAAGTACCTTTACCCATTAGTGATTTGCATGTGTACACACAATACCTATATTAAAAAAGATGGTCCTTTCCACATTGATCAATGTGGTCATGACATCCTCCCATCAGCATGCCTAGTGACTCATCTCCCAGTATGGATAGGGACCCATCTCCCAGGCAATTCTAGAATCTGTCAGACTAACAGCACTAACCATTAGAGTTGTGTGAATGCTTTTTTTTTTTTTTTTTTAAGTATTATGTATACAGTGTTCTGCCTGCATATATGCCTGCAGGCCAGAAGAGGGCACCAGATTTCATTATAGATAGTTGTGAGCCACCATGTAGGTGCTGGGAATTGAACTCAACACCTCTGGAAGAGCAGTCAGTACTCTTAACCTCTGAGCCATCTCTCCAGCCCGTGTGAATGCTCTTATTTTGTGATGTGATCATTATCTTGGAGTACCCCCCCCCATTCAGTTTTCAGCAGAAATACTCTTAAGTTTTTTCCTGTATAAAAACTCTGTTGTTTTTCAGTCCATTGACTCAGTAATCCCCTTTATGCTGATTAAAAAACATTAACTCATTTAAAGACCATGAAACTTGTCATAATTCAGTTATCTTTTGTGTAAATTGCAGTGTGCAGCCATCAGGTTTCTAAAAGCTTTGCAGGGGGTCTGTCATTGTTTTTCACAATGCAGTTGTCATCTCCATTGTGAGTATTTGCCCAAGACTGGCTAGTGAGTGGCACAGCTGAGACTCAGACCTTTTCAGCAGGTATAATAACTGATTGAGAATTGAGGACTTCATGTCACACTAAGGGATTCAGATCTCCTCTCATAGGAGGAGTCCTAACTACTGTCTTCTCTGTGAAGTATTAGCAGAGGAAAGCGATATGGCATTTTCTGTTGAGCACTGTCTGTAAAGTGTCTATGCATTTGCAATCAACATGCTCGATGTTTTAGTACATTTTCTTTTGTCATGATGTTTAGCTCATGACTAGAAAGTATCCAGGAATATCACAGCAGAAAGATAGGGCAAGCTTTTTAGCTCCAGACTCTTTTCTCCACCACTCTTTTTTTTTTTTTTTTTTTTTTTTTTTTTTTTTTTTGGTTTTTCGAGACAGGGTTTCTCTGTGTAGCTTTGCGCCTTTCCTGGAGCTCACTTGGTAGCCCAGGCTGGCCTCGAACTCACAGAGATCCGCCTGGCTCTGCCTCCCGAGTGCTGGGATTAAAGGCGTGCGCCACCAACGCCCGGCTATTCTCCACCACTCTTAACCCAGGACCAGAGAGGCATGATGGACTGGTACTTTACTCCTGAGCTGTGTCTCATACTTTTAGAGACTGGAGATTGTAAGATCCAGGCAAGAGCAGGTTTGGTATTAGCCATGAGTGCTTCTTTTTTGTTTCTGTGCGTTCACATAAGCAGAAAAGGCAGATAGTTCCCCAATACTTACTTTATACAGTTATGAATCCCATTCATAATGGCTTAATCTAAAAATCTCACCTCGTAGTACATTGTTTCAGTGTATGAGTTTATGTGAACACATTTCAGATCATAACATTCTCCTAATCCCTAAAGTCCCTGTCCTTTTAACATGGAAACCACATCCATTCTGTCCCAGTAATTCCAAAAATGAGTACATTCCAGGACCAACTCAAGTCTTGAAGTCAAGAATCTTAACCTATCTGATTCAGATGCGACTGAGGTTGTTACTAATCTTCAGGCAAGCTTCTCTCTGAAACTGGCCCCGTGAAATCAGACAAGTCCGAGCTGGTAGAATGGGAAAGGATAGACATTTTCATTTCAGTAAGGTGGCAGAAAAGGACGAGGGGTGGCACTCAGCAGAACACATCCACAGAGGCTGGGGGTCATCTTTGCCCTCATGTTCTGTCCTCTCAACTTAGTGATAGGGGCTTGAGTCCCCCAGGCTGCAGAGATACCTGTTCTACAGCTTTTCTGGGAAAGTCCATATTGCAGCATCGACCTTTGCTGCCTCTCTGTCCTTAGGCTGAAGTTCCATGCTGGTGGCTGTACAGTGCTGGTCTCTTAAGGAGGATTCTGCCATCACACTGTAACATGCACTGCTGTAGGCCACTCGTGTGGAAGTTTCTGTCTGATCCCCAAGGTTTTCCAAATGCCCTTTGAAATGTAGGTCCTCACCTATGCCTCTCTAGCCCACATACTCCTGTAGTTAGCACTGCACAGATGCTGCCACGGTTTGTTTACTGTTGTCTCTTTCCCAGTGGTAGCTGAGCCACAGTTGGGTTCACTTGAGCCACAATGGAGTAATAGCCAAGGACAACTGCACACGAATGCAGTGGGGCAGAGACTTGAGGTGGCTCTAGCCAAGGAGAGCTGAGGTCCTGGTTATCTCTGGGTCCCTCCCCTGAAAGAGCTGTCACCAAGGCCAGAACAGTCTGGGCATGTGGTAGGAGTAGCCGACTGGGGAGAAAACTGGAATGCCCAAGGTCATTCTTTCAGCAAAAGCCGATTGCACTGAAGGTTGCTTGATACTCTCATAACCTGTCAATACAGAGTTTTCCTGTGCTATAAATTCTTCTCTTTTGATTATAAATTCCATCTTAGGATTGTTTCCAAACATTAACTGTGAACAGTTGAGATAAACCAGCTAGCATCTTCAACACTGTGCATAGATAGAGTTTGTGTCCATCAGACACTGCAGTTCTCTGCTTAGGGTGAGAAAACACTAGGACACAGACACAGTCCAGCCAGGGCTTGTCATTTTACTTACATGGCTTTTTGAGACAGTCTTATTATATAGGACAGGTTGGCTGGAGCTTGCAGCCCTCTGGGTACAGGTGTAGTGCATCTTTGCCACTACAAAGAGGTTGTATAAAGAGGTTCTTGTCTCCTCTTTCCTGTATCTTGTTTCACATTTCCATCTTTTGGTTTTTTTGAGACAGGGTTTGGAACTTGCTTTGTAGACCAGGCTGGCCTGGGATTCACTGAGATCCTCCTGCTTCTGACTCCCAAGCGCTGGGAGTAAAGGTGTTTGCTGCCGCCGCCACCACCCGAATTTACATTTACATCTTAAGACCTCAGCAGAATAGCCTCTGTTGCTCATATTTCTTTCTAAGGTTTATTATTTTTATTCATGTGTCTGTGTGTGGGTATTGTGGAGGCCAGAAGAGGATATTGGATTCCCCTGGAGCTGGAGTCACTGCTGGTTGTGAGTTGCCTGACAATGGGTGTTGAGAACCAAAGTTGAGTCCTCTGCTAGAGAGTAGCAAGTGCTCTTAACCTGCTGAGCCATCTTGCCAGTTCATATTTATACCAGCATTCTTTTTTTTTTTTTTTTTTTGTTTTTCAAGACAGGGTTTCTCTGTGTAGCTTTGCGCCTTCCTGGGACTCACTTGGTAGCCCAGGCTGGCCTCGAACTCACAGAGATCTGCCTGGCTCTGCCTCTCGAGTGCTGGGATTAAAGGCGTGCGCCACCACCGCCCGGCTACCAGCATTCTGATCATGACCTCTTAAGTATCTGTAAAAAGATGCAGGTTTTGGTTGTGGCTCTCCATTGACCCCTCACTAGAATCACCTTTTATGGTTCACCCTATGCTTATTTTTCAGTTCTGAAGCCTCTTCCACATTTTTAGGCCTTTGTTGATATGATTGACATGCCATTTCTGAATACTAATTCTGTCATAGTCTTTTTCTGCCACAACAAGAAGATATCTGAAACTAAGTAATTTATAAAAGCAGAAGTTTATTACTCACAGATCTAGAGACTGAGGTGTTGATGTTCAGTGTTCCAACACATTCATTTTCTGGCGAGGAGTGCTTTCTACTTCAGGGTGATGTCGCTTTTTCCCTGGTAGAATGGGACAGAAGAGGACAAAATTAGAATAATTTGGTTTAACAATTTTTGTTAAATTTATTTTTATTTTATAAGCATTAGTGTTTTGCCTGCATGTCTGTGTGAGGGTGTTGGGTTCCCTGGAACTGGAATTACAGACAGTTGTGAGCTGCCATGTGGTTGCTGAGAATTGAACCTGGGTCCTCTGGAAGAGCAGGCAGTGCTCTTAACCACTGAGCTCTCTCTCTTGCCCCCTTGGTTGACATTTAATTGACTTCATTATCGGCTCTAGAATTGGGATAACATGTTGTTTGAGAAAAGAGAAGTGTTCATGGGCTAAGTACAGAAACTTGATTTTTATAGACAGAGGCTGAAACAAAAGAGCTGAGAACAGATTGGTTATTTCAAAGATAGGTGGGATCCAGGAGACAGTGATAGAAAATAGAAAAATGTGTTGCTTTCAAATGCCTTGAAGTTACCTTTGCTTTGGGTAATGACTTAAACAGATGTAACCTACTCCCTCCATTGAAATTGGGCTGATTGGGACATTCAGCTTTTTCCTATCCTGAGTTCTTGGAAATGAACAGGTTAGTTTTACTTGATGTCCAGAGCTTCTTTTAGCAGGAGTGACCCTGTTTTGGATTTTAGCCTGGTCTTTGGGGCCTAGTGTAAGAGCTTAAGTCCCAAACGATGAGCTGCTGAACAGTTACATACAGAAGGAGCAGCTCCTTGGGCATTCTGTGTGGGTGCTCTCCCTACAGAGACCTGGTTTCTAACCACCATCTCAGGCCAGACCTCCTGACTGCTCCGTGCTGTTAGAGACATGTAGATGAGACTTTAGTATGTGAATTTACTGGTACGTTCCCAGTGCTGCATGCAGAGGAGTAATAACAGAGATGGCACTGGGGCTTTTGAAGAGACAGAAAGCTTTATTTAAGTGGATTGCAAATTTTTTACTTAGAATTGACTGGCAAACTAGGGTTGAAGGAGTGAAAAGATTGACTATCTGGTCAATAACATTTATTACCTTTAATTTAAAATTTAAAATAGCACTGATAACTCCTGAGGTAGGATTGTTTTGTCTTAAGTTTAAAATCTTAGTATCTTCATAATCTGTGTAGGGTAGAATAATGTATCATGGATTAGTGCTTTTCCCCTAAGTGCTCTTGAAGTGTGAATTCACTTTCTTTTCATCTCTAAACTGTAATTTTCTAAAACATGAATGTAAATGTGAGCATATAACACTCTATATGTGAATTTTGGTGTGTTTAAAAACTGTTCTGTTATATTGAAGAGAAAATTGAAATTAAAGTGTAAAAAATATCTTTTAGGTGTATTTTGCCTACATGTATTTATATGCATTACCTGCATATCTGGTACCCAAGGAGTTCAGAAGGAGAAATGGGATCCCCTAGAGCTGGAGTTCTGGATGGTTGTGAGCTGCCATGTAGGTGCTGGGAACTGAACCCAGGGTCCTCAGCAAGAGCAACAAGGGCTCTTGACCACTGAGCCAGTCCAAATTTGAAATTTAAAAAAATTGGTTAAAAGCATTTGGAATAAAAACACTATTTGAAAACAATTTGACTATGGCATTGTTGTGTTGCTATATAGAATTGCATTCTTTTCTATTAGGGAAAGCTGAAGAGTAATGTTCCAGAGACTGGTGGATTAGAAGAGCTTCTTCCAAATGGCTCTCAGTTCTTTCAATCATTTAGTGTTGTGAGAATAGCTGTACTGTAGAAAAGTAAAAAAAGAAATGACCTCTTTGGTCACATACATAAGATGGTCAATGTCTTGGCATATTTATTTAGTCTGACTTTCTGTGCTTATGTAAGTTTGCACAATCATTATGTGGTGAGATATATTCCCCTCCCACTTAATATTTTAAATTGTTAGGCCGGGTGGTGGTGGCGCAAGCCTTTAATCCCAGCACTCGGAGGTAGAGGCAGGGGGATCTCTGTGAGTTCCAGGCCAGCCTGTGCGCAAAGCTACACAGAGAAACCCTGTCTCAAAAAACCAAACCAAACAAACAAACAAATAAATATAAAAAATAAAATAAAGGAAAACAAGCAGGCAGCTTGCTTTCTCCTCTCTTGCCTAGTGGATTCTTCAAAGCCCTTCACCTTTAGAGGCAGAGCCAGGTGGATCTCTGTGAGTTCGAGGCCAGCCTGGTCTACAGAGTGAGATCCAGGACAGGCACCAAAACTACACAGAGAAACTCTGTCTTGAAAAACCAAAAAAAAAAAAAAATTGTTACTGCAGTAAAAGAAAATAACCAGCTTTTGTTCTCTCTCCTGTACATTCACACAATCCCTCTAAAGCAGCTGCTTTCCAGCTCTGCACTCCACTTGGACATGGTGTGATGACATCACCTACCTGTGCCCCCACAGTTCTTCAAGGTTGCCTCTACCTTCTGCCCCATGCACTACTGATAGAGATTGCAGGTAGCGGGTCCCCAGGTTATCTTTTCTTCTGCCCGACTTGACTACAAATTGAGGGTTCTCACGGCTTCCTTCTTGGGTTTGGGAATTTCCTGTACAACTCATAAGAACTCAAGTCTGTTATCAAGGATCCATACTGGCAGCCAGAAGAAAAGGTAGGCAAGGCAAGCTTCTGACCCTTTGGAATGGATGCCACTCTTCTGATCCAGCCTGGTAGTTGTTCCGAATACCATAATTTAGGAGTTTTAATGGAGACTCCTGTGAGCATGGATATTAATTCAATCAGTAGCTCTTTCCCCCTCCCTGGAGGAAAATCTAGGTAGGGCTGACAGTTTTAAGCTGAAAGTAGCGGCTTAGCTGGTGATATCTTTACCAAGATTTAGAATATGAGATTTCGGAGCACTATGTCAAGAAGCAGGGTCAGAGATCCAATATTAGATCAAAAGGTAGACCTGGCACCCCCACGGCTTGGTAAGTTAGAAGTCTTAGGAACACTGCTAGGATCTGGAAACAGCTGAAAGAAAACTTTCACGTTATCACAGATACATGAATTATTTAATCATTGTCATTTTCTGCATCCTTTTATTACGGGGTGCGAGTACACTCGGAACATGGCCTGAAGATGGCACACGTGTACGTATATGCACGTGTGTGTAGGTCCTACTTTGGGAAGTCAGTTTGCTCCACCATGGATATTGAACTCACGTCTCCAGGCTTGCGCAGTGGCCTGCCTGGCTCTTATATTTAACTTAAAGTTTATTTTGTGTGTATGTGCGTGCGCACACTTAACTTTTTTGGCTTTGGGACTTGCACATCTGGAGGTAGTTTCAATTAAGTGTTTTTAGATGGGGTTTTTCTATGTAATACTGGCTGTTTCAGTACTTACTACGTAGATTAGGCTGGCCTCACAGTCACGGGAATCAGCCTGCCTCTGCTTCCTGAGTAGGTTGGTATTACATGTGTATACAATCATGCTAGTTTCAATTTTTTTAAGTTACTTTTGTTGTTGTTTTTTGAGACAGGGTTTCTCTGTGTAGCTTTGGAGTCTGTCCTGGAACTTAATCTGTAGACCAGGCTGGCCTCAAACAGAGATTCACCTGGCTCTGTCTCCCGAATGCTGGGATTAAAGGCTGCTCCACCACTGCCCAGGAGGTTACTTTTTTTTTCCCCCCATTGGGATTGTTTATAATATTCAGGGTCAGGTGGAGGTTATGGTGATGACGCACTAGGTTGTAGTATTATTGAGTAATATTGTATTAGACTGGTGCTTAGAATACCAGGCTCTGTCTGCCTTGGTCCTCCTCTAAGAGTAGAATACTGTCTGCAACAACAGTCATCATCCAGGGGTAGTGCTCTGTGAGACAGGGTGATTGATATAAAACAAATAACTCTTAAGCATCAATCATTTGGGGACAATGATAGCACTGTCTAGTCATATATTAGTTGTTGGGGGTCTCTGCAACCACCATGGCCAGCAGAGTAACTGTCTTTGGAAAGGCAGGAAGGTAGATCAGTTCATCAAGACTCAGTAGCTGGTGTTGGCTCAAACTTCAAGAGTCTGACCCCAAGTAGTTTTTATTTTAGGCACATAAGCACAGCACAATTTGGTGAAAAATTTCCTGGTGATAAATAACTCAGTGTAGTGTGCCCAGTAAAGCTTAAGACATGACTACATTAGAACTCTTTGTAAAGTATGTGTGACATCTTCCATAAAGGTGGGTGCTGTAGATTGACAAACTCACAATAAGTGTCTGGGGGAGGATCCAGTGTGGTTTGAGCCACACAGATAGCAAAAAGGTCACCAGGCTATTAACTACATCCCTTCCCAGCCTTCTGGGTGGAAAACAGTTTATATATTCCTCCCTTTGAGGGGATAACCCTGTGTGTTCAATAATCCTGGTTCTTTAGTGCTTATCTATGAGCTCAAGGACTTCTGTTACTATCATGATTAGTTATTGTGTAAATGAAAAGAAAATTAAAATTAATGGTAAGTTAGGATTAGTCTTGGATTGATTATTATTAGTATTGCTAGAAAGCAGAGGAGGGATACATAAATATATAGAACAAAATTAAGGGGCACCAAAGAGAGAGTGTGATGAGTGTTGGCCAAAGGCAGACTGAAGAGAGGGGTTCAGGTCATCTTTCAAATAATGTAAAATAGTGCCATCGTGTTGCAGGCTCAGCCCAAGAGCCCTGCAAACCAGGTTAGTCTTTGTTCCTTGGGAGAGGAAAAAGGAAAGAGAACAACAAGGTGATTATAGACTAGAACAGAAGTGAGCTGGCCTGATCAGTTGCCATCAGTGTTAATGAAGGGGAAGTTGTGGGGGTGAGAGAGCTTGGTGGAGATAGGTTATGAAAACTGACCAGTGTGAACTTGCTCTGCTGTGAGCAGTCCCATCCTTTCCCCGTCTTCTTAGGATGTCTGGAGTGTGGATGCTGTCCTGGTCTGTAGGTACTGCTTCACAGTCTCAGATGCTGGTTATACCTCTGCAAGTTTCTTCAGGGTTCATGTGGAGCATGCTCATCCCAGCTCCGTGCAGCTCTTCCCAATATCCTGTATGCTGTTTGAAGTCTGAATGTTCTCCTGCAGACTTTGGTGGCCTCTGGATTTTCAGCTCTCCAAGTGATGCCTAGATCTGACCTGCAGCCCCTCCCACCTCCGCAACCTCACAGGATTCTGTTGGTCAATGTTGCATGAATCCTAATTGGTCTTATCATAAAAACCTGGAGCCAGACATTGGGGTAAACGCTGAAAGATCAGAGGAAACAAGCCACAGCCACTTACCCCCCCCCCCCCAATTCAGTCGAAAGGGGAAGATGAAGATCCTGTCTTCACGAATCCTCACACAGAATGCCCCTGAGTCCTCAGCCGAAGGGGCTCACTTCCTGTCTCCTCCCGTCTTGTATTCCTTTCTCTGCCTAGCCAAATCACTTCCTGTCTCAACCTCCCCAGTGCTGGGATTAATGGTGTGTGTGCTTCCCAAATACTGGTAGCAAAGGCATGAGCTCCCAAGGGCTGGGCTTAAATAAAAGTGTTTGCCACCACTGCCTGGTCTCTCTGTTTAATCTAGTGGCTGTCTTTGCCTTCTGATCTTCAGGCAAACTTTATTTTTTAAGAATATAAACAAGGGCCGGAGAAATGGCTCAGAGGTTAAGAGCACTGGCTGTTCTTCCAGAGTTCCCTAGTTCAGTTCCCGGCAACCACATGGTGGCTCAGAGCCATCTGTAATAAGATCTGGTGCCCTCTTCTGGCGGGCAGGGGTACATGCAGATCACACACTGTATACATAATAAATCTTAAAATATATATAAACAAAGTATCACCACAATTCAGGTTTCATGGTGTGGTCCTGTGAGACTTGATCTGAGCTGCTGGAGTGCGTGGTTCACAGTGGGTCTTGGGCTGCCATGCTGCCACAGTCTTTGTGAAGTGGCTTCTTGTTTCTGCTGTGTGAGTTGGCTCTAAGGAGAGAGGGCTTCTCCTAGCATCTCTCTGCTCATACTGCTGCTACCTTGGATGTGATCCGAGGGTTTATTACTCTTCTGATAGTTGCTCTTCAGCTTAGCACAAATTTGTCCCTGAAGACTCTTGGCAGACCATGCCTGAGTGTTGTCTACCACCTTTAAAAAAGGGGAATCTTTAAACTTGTATAAAAGTAGAGAGGAGAGTATAATGATTGCAAGGCATCAGACTTTAATAAGCATTTTGCCAATTTGTCCAGTTTTGTTTTTCTGGAGTGTTCATGCATGCTAAAGAACAAACCAAGGGCCTCACTCATGCTAGGCAAGTTATCTACTGCCAAGTTCCCAGCCCTCTATTTTATTTTATTACTTACTTTTGTTAGTGTTTGGTTGCTTGATTTTCTTGTCTCATGCTACAGTCCTGGCCTGAAACACACTATGTTTCACTCTTGCCTTTGTCTGTCTGTCTCTCTCTCCTTCCTTCCTTCCTTCCTTCCTTCCTTCCTTCCTTCCTTCCTTCCTTCCTTCCTTCCTTCCTTCCTTCCTTCCTCCCTTCCTCCCTTTCTCTCTCTCTCTTTCTCTTTCTCTCTCTCTTTATTTTCTTTCTTTCTCTCTCTCTCTCTCTCACTCTCTCTCTCTTTCTCTCTCTCTTTCTCTCTCTCTCTCTCTCTCTCTCTCTCTCTCTCTCTCTCTCTCTCTCTCTCTCTCTCTCTCTCTCTCTCTCTCTCACAAGGTTTCTTTGTGTAGTTTTGGTTCCTGTCCTGGAACCCACCCTGTAGACCAGGCTGGCTCACAGAGATCCGCCTGGCTCTGCCTCCCCAGTGCTGGGATCAAAGGCATGCGCCACCACCGCCCTGCTGCCTTAGCCTCTTGAATGAATGTTGCCATGTCTGCTACCTTTTAATTTTGACACCAGCATCCCACTGAGTTGCTCAGTGTGTCCTTGAGCTCTGCCTTGAATCTGATACCACTGCCTTAGCCTCCTAAATAGTTGCGATTCTAGACCTGTGACACCAGGCCTGGAAAGTCTAGGGGTATTTTAAATAAATCCTGCCCATCAATCATACTTATTTTAAATTAGTATGTGGTAATTCTTCAATGGGTACATTAAAATTCATTTAATACTTTTTGGTTGATGTATTCATCTCTCTTTCTTTAAAGTGATACTTTATGCTTTCTTTAAACTGATACTATTTGTTCGTTCGTTCGTTCATTCATTCATTCATTCCATATAGGGTGTCATGTATCCCAGGCTGGTCTCAAATTTAACTATGTAGCAGAGGATGACTTTGAGTTCTGATCTTCAGGTCTCTACCTCCCTGTGGAGTTCTGAGATTACAGGCATACACCACCATGCCTGGTTTGTGCAGCGCGGGATAGAGTTCAAGGCTTCCTGCATGCTAGGCAAACACCGTACTACTGAGTTATATCCCTGCGCTTTGTGGACTTACTTTGTTTGCTTTTTTAGGCGGGCGCTGATAAATTTCTCTGTGGCTGCTTGGATCAGCTCAGGTTCTTGGTGTAAAGATAAGGCATTGTAAAAAGTCCTGCGTGCCAAGTTCTGAGGATAGCGTTTAAAACACCCCAGTACTCGTGGTTTGCTAGTTTGACTGTCTTTTGTACCTCTCCCTTAAGTCAGCACAGAGATCCCAGTGTTCCAGTACTGTAGCCTCTTGTAGCTTTCACAATTTCTCTCTGAATTCTAAGATAGTATAAGAGTGTTTGTTTCAGATTGGTTGGGAAAGAGAAACACATTTGACAAACTTGGCTGTTTATATTACTCCAGAGATTGTGATTAGGAGTCCCCAGTCCTTTGCGAAATTAAAGGAAAGAAACTTGACTAGAAAGCTAGAAATTCAAGATAGGTTTTTTTTTTCTCCTTCTTGTTGTCTGTAGTGTCTATTAGGTGATTAGTATAAAAATACCATTTGTAGTCCAGCAGTGGTGGTGCACGCCTTTAATCCCAGAGACAGGAGTATCTCTGAGTTCAAAGCCAGCCTGGTCTACAGAGCGAACAGCCAGGGCTACGCAGAGAAACCCTGTCTTGAACACCCCCCCCCCCAAAAAAAAAAAAACCCCAAACAAACCCCAAATAAACAAAAAACAAGAACCATTTCTGGGGGCAGGGAGGGAGTAGCCAACATGACATTTTAAAACAGTTTTTTAGAGACAAGTAAATCTTGGGTTATGGCCTGGTAAACAAACAAGTAAGTGACAGACTATGGGGCTTCCAAAGTTATTTAGAAACAAAGAAAGAGAATGTTGTGTTGTCCTTGTAAATAATTGTAAATACTTGCATTTTCCTTCTCTTGCAGTTCCCGGAATGGACGGAGGTGCTTTAACTGACACAAGTCTCACAGATTCCTATTTCAGCACCAGCTTTATTGGAGTCAATGGATTTGGAAGCCCTGTAGAAACAAAGTATCCCTTGATGCAGGTATTGTCCCATGGATTGAGACTTCTTCCATTCTTAAACTGTTTGGGTAGAAGGGGAGACTTGAAGAGGTGAGAGATGGATAATTGGGGAAGTTGTCTGTGGGCGGAGTCAGGGAGAGCTTTCAAGGTGGGGTGTGGGGAGAGATGGCGGTGGGGTGTGTAGAGGGTAGGTGGAGAGCTCCACACGGATGGCATGTGTTAGCTTGATCGTGCTGGGAGTCAGATTTAAAACATTTCAGTAGATAAATACGTGTATATGCTGTCAGTTTTGAAAAAAACCTCTTAGCCCCACTCACCTTCTCAGACAGCTAGCAGTACTGGTAACAGTTTCCTGAGCTTGCTTTCTGTCAGGAAGATTCTACTGCACATTTCTGCATTTACATTTCAGCTCTTCAGTGTGAAGCCAATGGTACCTGAGTGATTCATGTTAACATTGCCTTTTTCATTTTTAAACACATTCTGCTCTCTGTAGCTGACTTTTCTCTTTGTCATAACTGTATGCAATGCTGAAGACATTTTGTAGATAGATATAGAAGAATTTCGTAGAATTAGAAGGAGCTTGGAAACTGTTTCTAATGTTCTTTGGAGAACTGCCACAGTAGTGAAAGCGGTGCTGTGCTGCTGTCCTTGCTGCTTCTGCTGATCCCCGAGATTGTAACAGGATGCTAGACACTGGCGGGTTGGTTGCCTGCCATTCGGTGCTGGGCTGACTTAAGAAGTCAGTCCTTTTTGAATGAGTTTCCACTTAATTACTAAAAGCTACTGTTTCATTGTTGCTAATGATCCTTATAGGTTAGTAAGCATTTAAGTAAGCATGCACAGTCATGAACATGAGTCGTGTGTGTGTGTGTGTGTGTGTGTGTGTGTGTGTGTGTGTGTGTGTGTTTAGTGTATGTGTGCGGCACAGGTGTGTGTACCCATGCATGATCATGTGGCTGCCACGATTGGATGTCAGTTGTTTGCTTCTGTTGTTCTTTGCCTTACTGCATTGAGACAAAGCTGGTTGTTTTGGTTAGGCTGGGCAGCCAGAGCATCCACGAGCACCTGTCTCCGTCCCACAATGCTGGGGCCACAGTGAGCTTTTTACATGGTGGGGAGAATCGGGTTCACATCCCCACTCTTGCTGAGCAAGAGCTTAGCCACTGAGCTCTGGACCCACCCCTGAGTTCCTTATTATTAATGTATAGTTATTTTGAGACAAGGGCTCACGTGGCTCTGGCTGGTCAGAATTTCCTGTGTAGACCTTGAACTTCTGATCCTCACAACTGCCCACAAGTTCTGTGACAGGCATGTAATACCATGTGTATTACCATGTGTATTTCATGCCTGTCATATATAATTTTATATTAAAGTTGTCTTAAGAACTTGCCTTCCAGCTTCCCTTTTTAATAATTCAGAGACTGAGTAAGAAGCCGAGTGACTTAAGTAAGTTTGGGATTACAGGGGTTTAGGCTAGAGCCGAGAAAGTCTAATTTAGATTACTTTTTTTTTTTTTTTTTTTTTTTTTTGGTTTTTTGAGACAGGGTTTCTCTGTGTAGCTTTGCGCCTCTCCTGGGACTCACTTGGTAGCCCAGGCTGGCCTCGAACTCACAGAGATCCGCCTGGCTCTGCCTCCCGAGTGCTGGGATTAAAGGCGTGCGCCACCACCGCCCGGCTTAGATTACTTTTTCAGAGACTGAGTTAGCTTTATATATAGGAGTTGCTGGTTTCAAAGTCCTTCTAGGATAGACATAGAGGCAGTGGGTTAGATAAGAAAAGCAGAGGATATGTTTGGCAAACAGAAAATAGTCTAATTGTACTAGCTTTTGATGGTATATGAAGGATAATACGAATCGAGAGATGTTAGACCATGTACTGACTTCATATAGTTACTTTCCACCTTCTTGGATGAGTATTGGAATTTATATCTTATGGGTGAGGAAGTTGTCTTGCCCTTGCTAGTAATTTACAGAATTGCAGTTCAGATAGGCCTGTCTTTAAAAGACATGGCTATGAAAGCATTTGATGTGCTTCCTGGGGGTCTGTATGCAGGGAGTTGTAATCTAAGCAGTAATAGTAGCGTGTGTAGGAGGGAAGATGAGCTTGGTGGTGGTGGGAAAGATCATTCGGCTTCTTGCACAGTTTCTGCATCATTAAAAAGGAAGGGGAAGGTGCAGGCTGGACCAGTCACTCTTACTGTTGGATGCTTCTAATTCTGTATTTTTCAATGGCCACATGTGCATGTTTTATTTTTCAGAGAATGACTAGTAGTAGCAGCTCCCCAAGTCTTCTAAATGACAGTGCCAAGCCATATGCAGGCCATGGTAAGATCTGATCCTGTGTGTGTGTGTGTGTGTGTGTGTGTGTGTGTGTGTGCGTGCGCCTATGTGTGTAATTCTAAAAGCAATATGATCATAGTAGAAATTTTAGAAATTAAGAACATGTACTAATCAGAAACTAAAATTTATCAAGAACAAGATTTTGAGTCACCCATTTTTCTTTTTATATTAATAAATAGAATAATTAAGATTACATTAAACATTCTAATCATGCCACTTCTTGATTAATATGAATTAATGCTTATTTTTATAGTTTGTTCTTGCCTCTTTCATAAGAAGTGACACTTTAGTGGACTATATGTGTGAATAGTTTAAAAAAAATTTTTTTTGTCTTATATTTCTGTCAGTACTTCTAATCATTTGTTTTGGATAAATCTTAGCAATGAAATTATTTTAAAAATTATGAGCATTTAAATAAATTGTATTTAATAGTTCTAGATTTTTCCTATATTTTACTTTAAGAAGTGTTTCATGGTAAATTTGTGTGTGTGTGTGTGTGTGTGTGTGTGTGTGTGTGTGTGCGCGCGCGTGTGTGTGTGCGTGTGCGCACACCCGAATAACCAATATAAAATGTTAAAAACTACTAATGACGAGGAAAATTTGCAATTTGATTATTTTCTGTGCTATTTTCTGTATATAAAGTTTCCATTACTATTTAGGAATGTCAGTCTTGTGCTGTAGAAAAAAGTAACATTTTAACGTTAGACTTAATGTTTAAAACTACTTTGTAACATATTTTTTGGTATTCCCATATTGTTTAAATGTTATACAAGGTGATAAATGATACATAATAAATTATACCCTTTTGAATGCCTTAAATTTATTATATAAAAATATCTTGTCTTGCTACTTATTAGCATTTTTCTTTATACATTATAACTTATTTCATATTAAATCATTTTAAGACCAGTGAACTTCCACTACAAAGCACCAACTAGAAGAAGGCAGAGAAATTAAGCAAAAATCTCTGTGTACTATGCTTTAAGGAATTTTAGAGCTCCTTTTTAGGGAGGGCATTTACTACAGGTGAAGTACTAAAGTTCCATGTGTTGTCTGTCTCCTGAAAAGTTCTGATATGTAAAGTGGGAAACAATTCAAGAGTTGTGATGTTTGAAGAGTAATGACACTTTGAACCTGTAAAACCTTCGGATTCTGTTTGTGTTTTGAAACATTTAGTATTTTCATCAAGAAAGTCAGAAGTCTCTCGATAATGTAGAACTATGGATTAGTCTGTAGAGTAGGTTTGAAGGCCTCAGTGTTTAATCTAATCTGAGCCTGGATCTCTCTGGCCCTGACTCCTTTTATCCCCAAGACTTAGTCTTAGCACAAGTGTTTACTATAACTAGACTTCCTTCACAACTTACCTCTTTTCCATTTTCCTTTTGTTTTAAAAGCAGGTGCATTTTTACATGAAGATACATACTTGACTTTGGTAGACAGCACTATGGGTTGAGTGAAGTAGTTATCAGTTTGTGTCTCGTGCATTGCACGTGCAGGTGCATGAGCTCTGAGCTTGCTGCTGTCGTGGTACTGCCAGGTTGACAAGGATCAGCCTTGCTTGGTACCTGAGCTGTTGGAAACCTGTGTGACTTGCCTTCCAGATCCTCTGACTTCACCTGCTTCATCCTTGTTTAATGACTTCGGTGCCCTCAGCATCTCCCAGAGAAGGAAGGTAGGTGAACATTGAAATTCCAGCACAACTAATGCAGTTTAAGTAGGAATGAGACCTTGTATGGGCTGAGTGCTCTTCTTGTGTTTACTTAAGTGTTTCCTTATCTCCTTGCTTTCTCTCATTGCTTTTGGCTTTTTGAGTTGAGATCTTTAATAGCCCAGGCTGGCCTGTATTTGTGATGGTTCTCCTGCCTCAGCCCCCCAGTGCTGGGACGGTAGGCATGCAATACCATGTCTGACATCTTATCTCTCATATGTGGAATTGTATTTGATCTGTATGCATGGGATGAAAACATTTATGCAAAGGGATGAAATCCTTCTGCTTGCTTTTTGTTCTTTTTCTAATTAAATTCTGTTGCTGTTAATATAACCCAGTGTAGGCATTTTAATCATATTTTAGCTTTATTTTTTGACTCGAGACTATATTTTAAAAGGTTTTCCACATTTTGTACTCATTACAAAACAAACTTAAGATTTACAACTTTTCATAATTGACCCAACTATTTAAAACTAAATTTTAATTAAAACTCTGTGGGTTTGTTTGTTGTTGGTTTTTTTTTCTGGGGGTAGTGACAACACAGTTTTACTAAGTAGCTCAGGCTGGCCTTGAATTCATAACACTCTTGCCTCAATTTCCCAAGTGCTAGAATTACAAGTATGTGCCACCATGCTTAACCCTTAACATCTGTTCATGTTATAAATTTGATTTAATTTGATATAATTTAGAATTGAGGTTTATATAACGTAGAATTTTATACGGATTTTGTGACAAGTTGAAATGAATGGTTTGGTGCCTTTGGGTCTTAGTGAGAGCCAGCTGATGTGAATAGTTCCTTAGAGAAGCTGGCCATTTGGTTAGGACAAATAGTAGCTAAAGATACAGGAACTTGCTGGGCGGTGGCGGTGAACGCCTTTAATCCCAGCACTTGGGAAGCTGAGGCCGGTAATCTCTGTGAGTTCGAGGACAGCCTGGTCTGCAAAGCAAGATCCAGGACAGGCTCCAAAGCTACACAGAGAAACCCTGTTTCAAAAAACCAAAACAACAAACAAAAAAGATAGTGGAACCTGTGCATCTTGATGGATGTTACTATGAAGGTTAAAACACTCTTGTTTTCTAAGTAATGGGAGAAAGGCCCCAAGTTAAATACTAACTTTAGAAAAAATGAACTGAAGAGTTTGAACATTGGTGTCTGAACAGGGGAGTATGGCATGAAGTTCGCAATGACTGGTGGTGATGGCTTCATGACCAAGCTTAATGAAACATCTGTGTGAAATACATGTAACACTGCCATTCAGTCACACCTCAATAAGTTACTTACAACACTTGACAAGACTGGGTGTTTTCAAAGCAGAACAAACATTTTCAGGACTCGGCATGTAATCACACGAGCACTTTGTGCATGTGATGTTGTTTCCTTCTTAAGAATTGGATTAGAACAAGAAGGTGATTGGAAATGTTTTTAACAGCTATGCCTGATAGATACAATGTTTGGGCTTGATTTTATAGCTCTCTTAATGGTTTTCGTGAAGAATAAGGTTAGTTTTAGTTTTACTTCACACACTTTTCATGGGTTGGTGAGAAGTGGTAGAGGTGGACACCAGCAGACCTGTCGAAGTAGTGAGAGACAGCACTGAGCCTCACTATGGCACACGTTATCTAGAGCTCTTTAGAGACAAAGAGGCTTACTGGTCCTTCTAATGGCTTTCTCCTCGTTCAGAAGAATTAGCTAGAGTAAGTGCTGTTTCTGATCTCTGAGTAGAGAGTACAAGTAGAATGGTAATTGAGCATTTAAAAGCATTCCTGTGAAAATTAACTGGCCGCGTTTAAACAAAGAGTTGTATACCATTTAGAGCCATTTTTGAAAAGTAGTAAAAATCAATGGGGATTTTAAGAGGAAAATACAGCACGTGTTCTTTTTTCATAGAAGAAAACAATAAGAGGAAATATCAGTGTGTGATTGCTGTGCTTTGTAGCCCAGGCTGGCCTCAGACTTGAAGTGACCCTCCTTATGTCTCCTGAGACCTAGAATCACAGATTTGAGCTGCCCTGCCTGGCCTTCAGTATTAGAATATAGTTTAATAGAAACAGAATAATAATATAATTTCCTGTGACTCTGGAGGTCCCTGGATTTCTAACCCTGTGACCTTGTGCCTTCATTCTAGATTATAATCTTCCCATTCATGAAAAGATAGACACATCCTAAACAGGTGTTGTGTTGTCCTTTATTTCTGAAAAACTGCCCTGTCTATAATTGAAAGCCTTAGTATCTAACTGCAAAGAGCCCATTGCTGCTGTTGACAGTTAACAGAATGTGTGGTGGAGGGACATGTGGGCTTCATCCAGTAGATCGAGCTAGTACGTGCTATTTCTGTGGGTATGTGTTGTGTTTTTAAATGCTAATGGTTGCTCAGAAAGTTGAAAAAATCCTTGTTTTAGGAATTTTTTGACAGTGGGAATAATGCATGGTGTGCTGGCAGTCATAGGGGCTACCTTCCCCCCCCCCCTTTTGTTGTAATTTATGTTTGTTTCTTGATGTAATTCTGCGGAAATAAAAATTATATTTAGTTATTTAATTAAACTCAATTCTTATTTAATCAGGGTAGTTATGATTACTTTTTGATGCTTCAAAATAATGCCAGAGATTAGGTAGTAGGTCATTTACTACCATATCATAGCCTGTAAGGTAAGTAACTTCCCAAAAATCCCAGGTGGGTCGAACCCAACAGTCATATGTTTTTGCTATATGTGAACATATTAATGAGTGCCAGCTTAAATATTTGTTGATTGCAAAGTAGCAGTGAATTTTCTAGATCCACGAGAACACATGAGGAAAAATGTTTGATAGCGAAGACTGTAGAGAAGCTAAATCGTCTAGGCAGGAGCTACCCCACTTAGGAAGGAGTCTTATTAAATTCCTCCTGTCCTTCACAGATGAACTAAGAGACTGGACTTGAGCATCTTAGCATTTATGGGCTTACTGAAGTAAAATGTGGTATGGAAAATAGTATGAAAGGGTTCCTAGCTGTCATCCAGTTGTCATCAGATATGTGAGAAGATTCCTGAATAATTCCATAGCTGAACATAGCTATGCCTTTGGTCGTTACAGTAGAACCACAGTGACCAGAGCCAGCTTCGAAGAGTCTAGAAACACCTGTAGAGCTGATAAGGCTGGGGTATCAAATATACAGTTATTCTTCTTGTAATTCGGTTTTTAATTTCATACAGGTCAGAACCATGATATACAAGAAATGATTTAAAATGATTTTTATATTTATGCTGGAGAAGCATTGATGTTTTTTTCACTTTTATTTTCCTCATTAAAAATGTATATAGATCAAAACGGTTATAATAAGAAATTTATGTAATTAATTTTGGGCAAGATAGATGTTGGAAGAATTAAATTCTAACTTTATAGTCTATGGAAAAGTTAAATCCCTGCAAAATGCTACCTATGACTTTGGAGTTTTGTTAAAAACGAGAGTCAATATCCTAGAGATTGGAGATTAATACACAAGGCAGCCTTACCAGCAAGGTGGGTACAGTTAAAGTTGGTTACTGGCACAGAGTCACTGAATCATAGGTGTGATCCAGACAAGCAGTAAAACTTGGGTCCCAAGTCCTTTGAAAACAAAATCTCTTACCACAGTTGGATGTAGGAGAGCACAAGTGTGAATGAGGGTCTGAGGCCCTGCTGGGCTTCTTGCCACTCTGTATAGGACCACCACATGTGGTTGGTGTCAGTCTGGCACCTGAGCAGTCCGGTTGACATTCTTGGCTTCCCTTTTATCTCTTGTGGGCTGATGGTCTGCCCATCATTTTATTCACCTGCCCTGTCCCAGAATAAAAACTTCCTTAGGCACCTACTATTTACAAGTCTTTGACTCACTTTAGTGTGTTTTAGTCCTAAAGTGGGGTAACGTTCATTTTTGTCCATTTTTTTAAGGCTTTAATATTGAGTTAAATTCCTGACACACCAATATTTCTGGGATTTTTGTTTCTGCTCTGGGTCAGAATGAGAGCAGTGGGACCCGGGGGAGGGGGGGTGGGGGAGATAGTCACCTGCTGTGGTTTGTTTGTGATGCAGTGTGGGTGCTGGAAGAATCTTCTGGGTTACTTTGCTTGAGAGAACACTGGCTGTGTTCTGTTTATTTCCTCGTTTGAACCCGGTTTGGGTCTTCTGGCTCTAGTCTCTTGAGAACATCCAACTGTCTCCTGTCTCTATTACAAAGCTTCCTGGTGATAAAGTGTTTCCTATTTTCTAATGAACGCTTTTTTCAATTTGTTGTACAGTGAGCATTTGTATTGAACTAAGAAGGATTTTCCTTTTCTTTCTTTCTTGGGGTAAGGGTAGGGGCAGGGTTTCTACATAGCTCTGACTGTCCTGAAACTTACTTAGACTAGGCTGGTCTTGATCCACCTACCTCTGCCTCCCGACTGTTGGGACTAAAGGTGTACAGCACACTATGCCTGGCTCTAAGAAAGCTTTCTTTAAATCCACAATTCCACGATCATTTTGTCTTTTGATTGATTTAAAAAGCTGGCATAACATTTTGTTTTGGAGGTTGTTTAAATGTGTGTGATAGTGTGGAGTTTATACATCATAGCCAAACACCAAACAAGTGAATTGAAGTTTGTGCCTTTCTACATACATACTGTTGGCTATACTTATCATCCAGTCTTAAAATTTTAGAGATTTTTGAGTTAGTTTTTTTTTTTTTTTTTTTTTTTAAAACAGAAAAACAGTAGTTTAGTAAATGCAGAGTGATTTTTACCTGGACCTTAGAGCCTGGTAGATCATTATGACATCTGCTTGACTTTTCTATACCCTACTGTGGTCATTGAGTTTACAAAGTACAACTGTTACCAAGAGTGGACCTTGTTAGTGATTCATACCTGTTTTCCAAGGAAGTAGGTGTGAGGGAATGAATTAATAAAGATGATTTTAGTCAACCCATGTTTGTTCACTAACCTGATAATTGAATTTCTTAATTTTTTTCTTGTACTTTTGAAAAGGGAGAGTTAATATTTTAAGTTTTATTTTTTGACTATTCTCTCTCATTGTTTCTTACAGATTCCTTCACGCTGATAAGATTAAGAGAGATTGGTTCAGGTTTATCTAAATGACATTAAGATTGTGATACTTTAAGATGTGGAGTAGGTCTTTTTGGAGACAGGGTACTGTAATTAAGAGAACAGGTTTTGGAATCTGACCTTGTTAGTGGTGAGAGTGTAGGAAAATTACAAGATATAAGATTTGTTTCGAATCCATAAAGTTGGTGTAATGATGGACATTAGCTTCATAAAATTGTGTATATTAAACACATTAATGGATGTGAAATGTTTGGCATAGTGACATGTGCTTGTCAGGTAGTTATTAGAGTCTTTTATAGCTTATGATTCTGCAGTTTAAAAACTTAATCTGTTTCTTAGTATGTAGCAGGATTATTTTTCATTACTTCTTATTTCAAATCATAGTAGAGCAGTTTTGAAGATACTCTGCTTCTTTTAAACAGTCAACTAAGTAAGCTTAGCATACACATTAAATTTTAAAAAAGTGGGGCTGGGGAAATAGCTGGGTTGGTAGAGTGCTTGCCTCGCATGCATGATGCTTGGGTTTGCTCTGATCCCCAGCACTTAATAAACTAGATATGGTGGTTCATACTCAGGAGGACTGAGGAGGTCAGGAATTCTAGGCTAGTTTGGGTTTCCTCACACAAAACAAAACAAGGTTCTGAGGAGATGACTCTCTGTGTAAACTGCTTGCTTTAAAAAGCCTGAGCTCCTGCCCTGATTGTGATCCAGCACAATATAGAGATGGGTGTGTTGAAACCCATGACCTCAGGTATGAGCCTCATGCCTATATAGAATCCCAGTATCCCAAAGGCAGAGGCAGGAGAATTGCCTCAAGTTGGAAGCCAGTGCAGTCTACTTTAGAGAGTTCTAGGCCACCCAAGGGCCATGTAGTAAAATGGAAAAGGAAAAAAAAAAATCAGATGGCTTTAATCAGTTATAGCAGTTTGTGTTTGTACTCCAATGAATTTAATTACTGATCATGAGTGGAATTGTAATGGTTTATTTTTTATAAGTAAAGCTATATTGAAATAGTCAGGACATTGAGTTACCCAAGGGATGATCTTCTGGAGTTAGAGGAGGTTGTGGAAGAAAAGCATGCTTATTTGGAAATAAGTATAGAGTAAACTCCAGCCAGAGGCTTCTGGTCGATGGACTTCACACTCGATTGTTAACTGCAGACAACAATGGAGGATTTGGACTGTCCCTGAACATCAACTGAAGGGACACACACACACACACACACACACACACACACACACACACATACACACAATTTTCCTATGTGTTCATGACTTCTTACTTTTTTGAGCATGTGCTGTTTTGATCATTGTTTCCCAGTGCAGGTAATGGAAGTCCTTACTTATGAATTTGATATTTAAGGGAAACACTTTGGGGATAGCATCTTGTTGTCTGTGGTCTGTCATCAGGGATGTCATCTATCTGGTCTGTCATGAGAGCAGTGCTTTGGGGTTGCTTTATGTCAAAGACTCAGTGCTGTGAGCACTGGCCTGTTAGTTGCTAGTGTTCATCTACACAGGTAGACTATTTTACACCATTCCTTCTAGATTTAAGTGTTCTTGAAAAAAGAACAGCTCATACTGATCATTTATTCCTAAGGACAGAAAGGCTGATAACTGAAATCTTTTTTTTTTTCTCTGTGTAGCTTTGCACCTTTCCTGGAGCTCACTTGGTAGCCCAGGCTGGCCTCGAACTCACAGAGATCCGCCTGGCTCTGCCTCCCGAGTGCCGGGATTAAAGGCGTGCGCCACCACCGCCCGGTGGATAACTGAAATCTTGAGTGGGTGAATGAAATTTGTCTTGAAGTGTGACCGTGCAACAGGAGGGTCAGGAGTTCAAGGTTGCCCTAGGCTACACAATGAGTTCAGAGCCAGTCAAGGCTACACAGACCCTGTCTCAAAAAGCAGCACCCTATCTCCCAAAATCTCAACCCAAACAGCACAAAAGTACGTGAGTCTAAGCCTTAGCTACCTTGATAGGGATTAGAGGATGTCCTCCAGACCTAAGGCACAGGCCAGCTCTTTCACAGGCCGAATCCTTAAAGGATTTTGTAAAAGGTGGGGCAGTGCTCTCAGGAGTAGCTGTGAAGGCTCTGTGAATTTGAAGTCAGGGTTCAAAATAGCAGAAAGCTGTAAAGCTTTTCAGTTGTGAGGGTGTGTCCTGTTCGTTGGCATCACTAGTGGTTTCTCAACTAGGTCTTGACTCTTGAGAACCTTTGACCCTTTCAAGTGTGCTCTGTAGATGAGCAGTACCTGGTGCTTTGGGGTTATTTGTAGAAATGCTGTCAGCCTTACTCTTGGTTGACTGAGTCAGAATAAGTTTTTTACATACTGTCTCTTGTGGTGATGGGATGGATACCCAGAGCCTTGAGAATGCTAGGCAAGTTGTGATACCACTGAGCTACACTCCAACCTGTCACAAGATTCTACCAAAGCTCCATGTTCATCACACTTCTGCTCTAGAATAGATTTCAACCCTTTCCCCTTGAAAACATTGGCTCAAGACAACCTTTAAAACTAAATCCGGACAAAAAGTAAAATAGTGTTCAGCTACTATTGTCTTACTGTCTTTGTAGTGTTAATTTGTTTTGTGAACTATAAAAACCAGTCATTTTTATAGGAAATCCTAAGACTCCAGGTTAAAAAATAGATCTGGATTAGAGAGGGAGCTGGGGAAGAAGAGCAGGGCTCTGCTGTGGTGTCGGCTTGCTGGGAGGGGAGGGCCGTGGGGGTTAGAGCTCTAACGCCCCATTTCGTGATGATTACCACGATGGGACTGCTCGCGCAACACAAGTGTTGACTGGTTTTGTTTTTGTTTCTTTGATCATTGCAAATTCCAGTGCTTGCTAAGTTAGGATTTCAGAAGCTAAGGGGAAGGAGAGAGGAGAGGGGCTTTGCCTTGTGCTGAAGGAGAACTCAGAACAGTATGTACATAGTCATTTCACTGAACATTTTGTTTCCTTCTTCCTCACCATCCATTTGGTTATCTTTCCTCTCTGTGTCAGCCTCTGCTTTCAGCTGATCCGTACTTCTTAGACTACTAGCTGTTCTGCGTTCTGAATTGATTACGGTTGCTCCTGGTCTCTGCCTGGTTCTTAGGTAGAGGCGGTGGCGTCCTGCGGGGAGAGGGCATTTAGCACCACTGAAGACCGCCTTGTGTTGCTCTGTGATGACGGGGCTGCTGTGGGAGCTAGTGGGGAAGACAGGTGCAGCTAATCATCTTGTAGGACTTGGAGCACCCCATTAAAAAATGTAGCCAGAGTACAGTGCTGAATTTGAGAAAGCTTGACCTAGACCTGTCTGCCAGAGTCCACTCATTTATGGTCCCTGGCTTCCAGTTTCATATCTACACTTCCTCCAGATTGCTGTAGAACTTCCTTTTTGAAATGTATCCGTTCCTGTCAACTCTTTTCTTAACCACTCCCTTTGGCCAAATGAGGTGCAGATTCGTTGCCATAGGTTGATAGTATAAATCTTTTGTTACAAGGATGAAGCTTGAAAGCAGCCTCTTTAATTAACCTTCTAGTGACCTAGTGGTAGGTGAACCCTGGGCCACCCTGCTTCAGTCTAGGTGCATTTTCCCTAGTCCCATGTCCCCTGAGAAACAGTCTCAGCCAGCCTACACTCCCATCTCCCCCCCCCCCCTTCGTTTTTTCCTTCTTGGGCGGCTTCCTCTGCCTTAAAAGTCTGCTCAGGCACTTGCACCCCTCGTGAGGTGCCTTTGCCTGCTCTCTGGGTACCTCAGTTCTGTGTGCATTTACTGTCAGTGAGTTACGCTTTCCCTTCGTATCTAGGGCCTCCTAGACTATTACTTCTGTTCCAGGGAGAGGTGCATGCATGTCAGTGTATTCTAAGCACCTGCAATAGTCCCCAGTACAGTCTTTCCTAAGATGTTCAGGTGGACATTTTTTTTCTTGAAATAGCCCAGCTGACTTAGAAATTAGCTCCCAGATGAGACATTCCTGTATTTTTTGCAGTGAGACTTGGTCTGTGGAATCCTTTTTGTTTTTCTGTATACCCTTTTTTTTGCTATACCTTCATGCTTTCTGTTGCTGCCATTTCTTTTTTGAATGTCATTTTGCGTTGTGAAGTTGTATTCTGTTGTTTCTGTTACTTTTAATTTTTCTTTCTTTTTTTCTTTTTTTCCAAGATAGGGCCTCCCAAGTGCTGGGATTAAAGGTATGTGCCACCACACCCAGCTGCTCCTGTTAATTTAAATGATGCCGCTACATTAGGTCTTTTCAGTGTCCTGCAGGACCATGCAACTTGTTGGCTGCTTATTGAAGAGTTTGTGTCTGTTCCTGTTCAGCCTCAGAAATCTCCTTAGTTGCAGGCACTGGGTATAGAATAAAGGGGAAGGAGTAAGAATTGTTTGGAAAACCAAGAGACAATTATTTTATTTTTTTTTTATTTTATTTTAATTTATTTTTAATTTAATTTAATTTAATTTAATTTTATTTTTTTTATTGTTTGTTGTTTGTTTGAGTCAGGGTTTCTCTGTGTAGCTTTGGAGCCTGTCCTAGAACTCACTTTGTAGACCAGGCTGGCTGAGAACTCAAAGAGATCCACCTGCCTCTGCTTCCCCGAGTGCTGGGATTAAAGGCATGCGCCATCACCACCTGGCTCCAAGAGACAATTCTAATAGAACTCTTGGGAGGAAATGTGATCTATTACAATGTTTTCTATATTACTATTATACTATATGAAAGAGAAATTGCATTGACTGTTATAACTGAGTCAAAAAGAAAATGAACTTGTGACAAGTCTGAATTGCTGTAGACTATTTAAAGTAATATACATATATATATTTTGTATTTAGTATATGACTATAATTGAAGTATCTTTGTCTAAGTGTTTTAGCCAGTTGTGATTTTAATTTAAATTTTTTTTGCTTATGTGTATGAGTGTTCTGCCTGCATGTATGTCTGCACCATGTGTGTGTGGTGCCTGTGGAGCCCAGAAGGGATCAGATACCCTGGAACTAGCTGCATATAGTTGTGGGTGCTGAGAACGGAACCCAGATTTTTTGGAAAAGCAGCCAGTGCTTTAACTACTGAGCCATCTCTTCCTACTCCGTTATGATTCTAATTGGCCTTTGGTATTTTAACATTTGTGATAGAGGTAGAAGATTTTACAGCCAGGAATTTTACGTAGTAAATGCTTAATTAAGGCTGTTATTCTTACTATATATCAAAACCTTACAGTTACTTGAAAACAAAAATGTATGAGTTTAATCTTAACTTTTTTCAAGGAGTTATGTTGCTAATAACTTACTTTAAAATTGTTCTACTTAAAATGTGATTGTGGTATGTGCCTAAAGCATGTATTCTTGTGCAGAGACCTTCTCTCTTTTGTAGACTTGCAGGGAGACTGTGAGCCCTGGGCTGCATAGAGCTGGCCTTGCTTTAGCTTCCCGAACCTCTTACACGTTCATATTAGTGGGTAGACAGGTAATGAATGGAGTCTCTTCTCGATTCAAGTTTAATTATCTTTCATTCTCCTTAAAAACAATACCAGTATAGGCTTCTTAAGGAGAGGAGAACTATGTTATATAGTTTTATTTTTTCTATAGGTATTATTAGGGTTTTGGAATTTAGAAGTTATGTATTTTCTTAAAATTGTTGATTCTGCTACCATTCTCTAAATTTTTAAGTGTATTTTATACATATGAGTGTTTCACCTGCATGTATGTATGTACGTGATGTGCATGTCTGGTGACCGTAGAGGTCAGAAGAGGATGTCAGATGCCCTGGGGCTGGAGTTACAGGTGGTTGTAAGGTGCCAATGTGGGTGCTGGAGATTGAATCTGGGTCCTTTGCAAGAGCAACAAGTTCCCTTAACTACTGAGCCAACTCTTCAGCCTCCCAAACCTTTTTTTTTTTTTTTTTTAATTTGTTTTTGTTTTTCGAGACAGGGTTTCTCTGTGTAGTTTTGATGCCTGTCCTGGATCTCACTCTGTAGACCAGGCTGGCCTCGAACTCACAGAGATCTGCCTGGCTCTGCCTTCTGAGTGCTGGGATTAAAGGTGTGCACCACCATGCCTGGCTTCAAACCTTCTTTTAAGGTCAATCTTGCTGTGCAGTTTGGGCTGGTCCAAGATTTAGGATATTTCTACTTCTCAAATGCTGGGATTACAGGCTTTTTCACCACCACGCACAGCAAAATGTGTTGTTCTCTATACTAGATTTCAAAGAAAAATCTTGATGTTGTACTCTAATAATTTTTAGTACTCTTATTACATCTCAAGGTATAGCAATAAGTAAGTGTGGGTCTTCCTTCAGCTTTTTTAATTAATTAAGTTTATTCATTTATTTTACATCCCAGCTGGAGTCAAGCATCTATAAGTTTATTTCCTGAAGGAGACACACATGGACATACATGTATATATGTGTGTATATGCATATATTACCTTTAAGGTACTATAATTAAGGGACGATGGTGAGCACCACCATTACATTGTTCTTACACAGTCCTGCCTGCTGCTGTGAGGATGGCTTACTAACTTTATTAGTATTTTAACAAATGAATTTGCTGATTTGTTGCATAATTTACTAGCTATTTGTCTACTCAGGTTACTGCAGTTGAAAAGACCAGTGAAGTTTACGTTATTGTGCTGTTTACTTTTAAAAACTTTAGGCTATATTTATTTCTGTTCTTTGCCTGTGTTAGAGTAACTGTCATACTCCAGCCTATCATGCACAGAATTAAAATAATTTATAAAAAGCCATCCCTTAGCAATCAGTTGCTCCCTTCAGTCGGAGTAGTTCTCAGTAGGAAATGAGATAGTGAGATGAGTTGCTGACGAAGATAAGAATTGAGAATTTTTCAATCTCTTTTGTGCCCCCGAAAATGTGTGCTCCCATATTGCATTGAGAATAGGTAAGTTCATTGGGAAGTTGTATAAGGTAATTTCTAGCTCTAAAGTTCTAAGACCAGATTATAATTCTCTACAACATTGGTTATTTATGTAACATTTTTGAGCCCATGCGTACTGTGGGTCTTAGAGAGGTCTGGTGGGGTGGGGGTTGTGGGTGGTTATGAACAAGATTCTTAGAGACTTGACTTGTTTCCTCTCCCACTGTTCTAACATCTCCTGCATTTTCATTATAGTAGTTTAGATTAGTGTGGGGATGTTAGGAGTGGCTCGGTTTCTTTCCTTCTTTCTCCTAGCCAAGGAAGTGTCGCCTGGGGATGCTGGAGGAGAGGCTAGTTCCGATGGGATCAAAGGCACGAAAAGCAAAGAACCCTATTGGCTGCCTTGCTGACAGGTGTAAATCAGGAGTACCCATCAATATGGTTTGGTGGAACAGAGTCACAGAAAACAATTTACAGGTAAAAATAATTTTTATTAGAAATTTTTTGAAAGTGATTCTTGGTTTCTTTCTATATCTGTGGGTTGATGGATATGAAAAGCTTGTATGGCTTAGCTTATACACTTTAAGTCATTAAAATTTTTCTAAAACCAAAGCAAGGTCAGTAGCCTGTTAACTAGCTATTCCAGATGGTGTGTGTTTGTTTTAGACAGGGTCTTTCTAGTAGCCCTGTCTGTCCTGGAACTCTCAGTGTAGACCAGGCTGGTCTCTGCCTCTAGAGTGCTGGGACTAAAGGTGTGCGCCACCACATCTGCCTCACAGATGATTTTTGTTTGACTTTTTACTTTTCCTGCTTGAGAAGGTTTACACGTGTGCCCCCCCCCCATTTTTGCGTTGATATGTGTGCCTTAGGGCACATGTGTAGGTCAGAGGACAGCACGTGGAGCTCGCCATATGCCCCCCCCCCCCCGAATCAAATTAGGTCACTAGACTCGGCAGCAAGCACCTTCATCCAGTGAGCCATCTTGTCAGCCTCACTTCTCTCTCTCTCTCTCCCTCTCTCCCTCTCTCCCTCTCTCTCTAGCTCTGTAAACCAGGCTGGCCTCGAACTCACAGATATCCTCCTTCCTCTGCCTCTTGAGTGCTGGGATTAAAGGTGTGTGCCACTACCACCCAGCTATATTTCTCTATTTTTATATTAACTTTTTCCTTTTCAATTTTGTTAATATTTGAAAGTATTATTTTCTTTTTCTGGGTGTTAAATGTTCAAATCCAGGTCCTCAGACATGCAGAATCTATGCTTAATCGTTGAGCTATATAATATGCTCAGCCCTAGTTAAATTGTTTTAAATAAGCTGTATTACTCAGGATGCTCCTCTGAAAAGTTGTGTTGTGGATATTTGCTGTAGACGTTTATATTCACATTGAATTTGAAACATAGGAGTCTTCGTATGTTTTCTTTCTGTACTTCCTTGTTTTTCTTTTTTGAGACAGTCCAAGCTGGCCTTGAATTTACTCTAAGTCATGGTTCTGCCTCCACATTCCTTTTGTACATTTGTTTTTATTGGAAATAAAAATTACATGTAAAGATTTTTAAGAAACCAACTTCAGTAGTATGTTATTGTATATTTCTTACGTCTGTATAACAATATATTAAATAATGAAGAGGAATTTTTTTTAAAGTCAAGAACCAGCTTCTGTTTAGACAAACAGAAAAAGATTTAGACAAACTGACAAAACAATTTACATTCCATTTTAATATATTTTCATTCTTAAAAATTGGGAGTTGTTATATGATATGGATAGTGCTATTAATTGTAATTTCAGTTTACTTATAGATTTGTTTTTCCTCCCAAATTTTGGATGGATTAGTATTTAAAATATATTCTTAGCTCCAATCTCACACGCTGTACATAGAAAGATATTACAAAGTTAATAAACTTGATTTCATTACTGTCTTCAAAGTTAGCCCTACAATTTTTTTGTTTGTTTGTTTGTTCGTTTATTTTTGTGGTTTTTCAAGACAGGGTATCTCTGTTGTTTTGGTGCCTGTCCTGGATCTCGCTCTGTAGACCAGGCTGTCCTCGAACTCACAGAGATCCACCTCGCTCTGCCCTCTGAGTGCTGGAATTAAAGGCTTGTGCCATCACCTTCCGGCTCTTTCTGAGACTTTAAATCTCTTTTCATTGATTTCTTGATCTTGATTTAACACCTTGGGTTTTTTCCACTTCTAAAGACAAATGGAAACAAATTTAAAAATTAACATCTCTGTTTTGAGGCTTTGTTTTTAATTAATTTTGATTTATTCTTTGATAGTTTCATACATGCATATCGTGAATTTTAAGTCATTTTTACTCCTGTTACTTTGTCTCATTTCTTCTCTCCTATTATATCCCTTCTTCCCAATAAGTTTCCTCCCTATTTCTATGTTTTTTTCTGTTGTGAGTCATTGAATTTAATTGGGATTGCTCACATGAACATGGGTGGGAGGTCATTTACTGATGTATCCCTACTTCTCAGTGGCTATATCACTGAAGAAAATGACACTCCCTCCCCAGCAACCATTAATTGCCAGTTGTTCCTCAGGAATGAGTGGGGACCTGTGAGCCCTTTCCTCATCCTTGATGAAGTGTTAACCGCTCTATTCTCATGTGAGTTCATGAGTGCAGTGGCCCTGTTTTGTCCAGAAGAGTTTTTGAT